>NC_140947.1:138694397-139219397 GCF_014529385.1 Adiantum capillus-veneris
ACATTTTTCGAATACCTTTTTGAGGTGTTCAAAATTATCAACCCGGATTGATGAATGTACGTATAGATCATCCATATATACTTCCAAGAAATTCATAAGACATTTTTTAAAAGCATGGCTCATCAATCTTTGAAAGGTGGCAGGAGCATTAGTTAACCCAAAAGGCATGACCCGATAGGAAAAAATACCCCATTTCATTGCAAAAGAAGTTTTATGATGATCTTTTGGGTCAACCAAAAGTTGATTGTATCCCAAAAAGCCATCCAAGAAGCTGTAAGCTTCTTTAGCTGAAACTCGTTATAAAACATGCTCAGTGATTGGAATAGGAAAGTTGTCTCTAATGGTAGCTGCATTCACTTTTTTGAGATTAACACACACTCGTAATTTTCCATTTTTCTTGGGTACCACCACAATTGGAGACACCCAATCCATGTGTTCAATTTTTGTAAATGAATTCAACCTCCTTTAGCTTATCAATATCTTCTTTGATCTTCCTAGAAAATGTTTCATTGTATGTGTATGGCCTTCGTCTACTTGGTTTCGCATCATCTTTCATGGATATGGTATGTTGACATATTTTTGGATCAACACCCTTGATATCCTTATAAGACCAAGCAAAGATATCTTGGTATTCTTTCAGTAAGCTTAACAAAAGATCTTCTTCTTCTTCTTTTGTTAGGTCATTTGCAATGTAGGCAGGCCTAGGCTCTTCTCATGGTTCGGCCAAATCTATCTTTTTTGCGTTTTCAGGCCGTTCGTAGGACTCGCCCTGTTTTCTTAGTTCTCTAACAGGTTGTTCGACTATGATTTTTTTATCTTGGAGAGTATATTCCTTGTAATGAGAGGGAACACTCATTACATCTTTATCATCCTCTTTTGTGGTTTCCATTTCGGTCATATATATCTCCTTTAGAGCTTTTTTCAACTCTTGATATTTCTTTTTCCGCTCAACTCGTATCATGGTTGACTCCTAGTCCTGTTTTTTTGGCTTTGCTTGAGTTTTCTTCCTCGTTTTTCTCGATGTTTTTGAGATTTTTGGATTTTCGTTTGAAGGATATCTGCCAGTGATTTTGTCCTTGACATAATCATGTGCATCTATCTGCATCAGGAACTGTGTTCTACTGGAGACTAATGGCATAGGTCTAGCTTTCACGTTTCTGATGTCTCTTTTTTTTCTATACCATTTTTGTCTTCTCGATTTCTGGTTTGGAAAGTCAAAAAACTTTTCCTCCCCTCCTTTCATGAGTAGCTTAGCTTTCACATGTTCTTTTTCCGATCCCGAATCATCTGAGGTAGCTGAATATTCTTCTAACTCATCTGTTGCATCGTAGTAGAGGTCCAAAAAGACTTGTTGAGCTTTTATCAAGTCCTTGGGTTCCTCAATTTCATCTTCAATGTGGAGGGTTCAAATCATTTGGATGGGAATTATGTCATACTCATCCTCATTGCAAAATTGAGTAGGCATAGACGTATTTACACATACATCCATTGTCACTAAAATTTAAATCCATTCAAATGGCTCAAACAGATGCTCTTGAAAGGGTTCACGTACATATGCTTCATCTGTGCAATCCTTTCTAAGATACATTCTTCTTGTTTTAATCTCCCATCTTCTGAAGCTCCGCACATCCAAATAGGGGTGTCTTTGTTCAATCAAGATGGAAGCTTAGTTTCAGCCGAAGAGACTGAGTCGAACTCTTGTATGGGCTTTTTCATGACATCTCTATAAGTGTGATCTTTTAGATTAACCCTTGTTATTGATCCCACTTGCTTCAAGTACAAATAATTGTTTTCCCAATCTTGGATGAGTTGTACTTGTCGCATGAAAGGTCTTCCCAATATGATTTTGTAATTGAGTTTCTTCCCATAGTCTACTATGGCAAAAATGTGTTGATATTCAATCCCACAGGAATTAACTATCACTTTTTCAAGCAGTCCTAATGGTCTTTCAATGTGTCCATCAGCCAATTGCAATTTCATTCGAGTTTGTCTAATGGCTGGTTGTCCCCAGGATTCTCATATTGCTTTTGTGGCTATGGCTATGCCTGCCCCACTATCCAGTATTTCCATGGTTTCAACGTCATTATATTTCACTGGAAGGGTTGTGTTTCCTTCTTCCCGTTCGTATTATTCTTCAACTTTGTTCATTGGAACAGATCAAATCTCTTTGTTGTCCATTTCGCATTTTAATTTTCCCAAATTTTTTGCGATTAACCCCGTTATTTCCACGTTCTCTAGAGTTTTTTGTAGATCATTCCATAAATATGGTCTGATTTTTAACAGTTCTCCCAAAGTAAGAGTGCATTGGATGGGTGTAGACATGATTGAATGGATGTTGTCTACTTCCAGAGTCTATACCACTCTTTTTATTTGAGTGGTTTTACACACTATGGATTCATCTTCATTATCTCCCAAGTAAGAGGGTAATGTTTTCAAGGTCAATGGTTTAGACATTCGTGAGCTTCAGATCCACAATCCCCATACAAGGATTGTACATCCATGTCCATATCAGGAGGTAGATTGTCTAACCAAACTTCCTCTATAGGAGCTGACTTTAGAGTTAGGCTCCCATCATTGATCTCTCTAACTTTTCCCATAAGTGTCCTGGCCAGTCTTCTTCTACAAATGGAATTCCATCTAAGGCATCTTCGTTGTTTGGCACTATAATTTCTTGCTCTTTTGTTTCAAGGTGGGGTTCTACCACCACTTCGTATTTTTCTTAATTGTCCTTACCACAAGCTCCTCAGGTTTTGTCATACTTTCGAGCTTGGATTTTTGTTTTTTCAGCATCTCTTGCGTGATTCTTACCAAATTTTGATAAGCTTCAAGCTTAGCTGCTTCCATGTTTGGAGAAGGATAGTTTTTCCATTTGTTTTTCATGTTTTGGCTTGCTTTAAGTCCCGCTTGGTAGGCTTCGAAGGCTGCATTTATAGGCTCAAAAATTTTGTCAACCAAAATTGATCCTCCAGATTTTACGGTGGTTTCCTTGATTTTGCTTCCAGTTTCTTTCACCTTTTCCCGGAATAGCTTCTTTGCTTTCTCCTCGATTTCAGTCCTTTGTTTCTATTTTCTCATCTCATACCTTTTGTTTCTGCTTCGTTTGGTCTTTTGAGAGTAAATTTTTGTATTTTTTGAATCATCAGAGGAGCTATGTTTCTTTTTCTTAGCCTTGGCTCCAGTGATTACCTTGATTGGAACTATCGGTTCACTCTCAGATTAGCTACTAGGTATCACTTGGACTATGTTCACTATTGTTTTACCCTTGTTTAAAGGATTTTTAGGACAATCTTTCGAGAAGTGTCCTCCCTTTTTGCAACATTGTATGCAATAAGCTTCAACTGGCTTGAGGTTTTTGTCAGGTTCTGGGCATTCATTTTTCAAATGATCATCTGCACCACAATTATGATAGTTTCTAGTTTTGGGCTTAATCATGGGTCTTACCATAGGAGGTCTGACACCTTGATTTGCTACATAGTACATTGGTGCAAGCTCTGGTGTAGCATAAGTCACACGTTCTTCCATTGGTGATGGGTGTGAATTATACCAATCTCCCTCTACCATTACTGTAGATGGATTAGGCTCAGCATAAGGTGTAACAGGCACTGGTACTTGTTCATCCATGACTCCTTCTGGATGCATGTACTTTACAGACACCGCATTATGTCCAGGATATGGACGTTGTTGGCCCAACACTGGTTGAGGTCTTTCCATACCCATCGGTGGTCTTTGAGCTGGGGCCATATTAGGCTGATATTTGTACATGGATTGTACTTGTGGCCTCATAGGCACATACTGAACATTCCCATCATACTTTGGTGGATAATAGCACTCATTGGTCTCATGGTTGATCCATTTACCCTCGATTGCACACCATTTTTGTGGCCTAATTGGTTGTCCCTATTGAGATATCCCTTGTCCTGGTCCTCTCATAGATGCTTTTTGCATGTTGTTCATCATGTCATTCATCATTTTGAGCATGTCTTCTATGACTGAAAGTGGTGCTGCAACAATCGTTCCCACTTGAGCTGGTTTAGTGGATATTGTTTTCTCGCTTTGGTTATCCTTAGAAACATCTTCTTCGTTGAAAATATCACAATTTTCTCCTAAATCAATAGCATGTGACACACAGTCTTCTAGGGTTGTACGCTTCTTGCTATACAGTATAGCATGAAGTTCTTTGTTTAGTAGTCTCTCTAGAAACAATGATACTAGTCGTTAATCCGAAGGTATCTCTAGCTCTGGGCATCTTGCAATGTATTGCTTCATTCAAGTTTCACAATCCCTAACATACTCACCTTGTTCCTGTTTAAAGCTGTAGATTTGAGCCATCGTATTGCTTTTTATCCCCGTTTTGGAACACGTAGCTACAAATCCTTGAGCTAAGGTATTCAAGGCCATGATTGACCTTGGTGGAATGTTTTGAAACCATGTCAATGCTTTTCCTTCTAATGTCATTCCAAACCCCTCGAATTGAGTATGGAAATTGAATATGCATTCTGCTCTTAGCACTTGCTTAAAGCTTGTTAAGTGGTCGTATGGATCCCTCGATCCACTGTATTTTTTGACCCTATTTTAAAAATCAGCTGGTTTGACACGTTTATTTAGTTCAACTCCCGGTCTCCTGGCAGTTGGTCCTATTCCGAGTCCTTTAAACCGGCCTGTTGGAAATAGTGACTCATGTAGCCCTGGACTGGCTTTAGTGTCACCGAGTTTTCTTCCTGATGAGGTGGTTTCTGGCTTCTTAACATTACTCTCAGAAGATCTCTCACGGTGTTCATCTCTTGAAATAGTTTCTGGTCCTTGGCCCAATATCCAATCTCTTATGGAGTAACCTTGGTATTTGGTTTGTTCCACCTCCTCAAGAGTCATCATAACAAAGTTTTTGCTATAACAATCCCTAAACAAGTAGGTAGGTAGGTCTGTTGAACCCTTATCTTTGATCTTGAAGATATAGATGATCTTCATGGGTGTTAGTTGTCTTGATTTGGCATGCGAAGTCCATAGAAGATCCTTGACGTTTCTATCCTCCCAACAATAGACTCCGATCCTAGGATTGTCTGTACTAAGCCGTTTCAAAGGCTTCAAATCAACTTGATTGTATCCCTCGAATTCTAAAGTTGGTGGTCATTCTTTAGTTGCCATATCTAGAATTATGGTGTTTACTTCTAACCCCCACTTTTCTATCACGTCAGGGTTTTCGAGTTGTAAATACTGAGTTCTGTTTCTATCTCTGTACATTTTTTCTTGTTTGTTTGCCCTGATCTCCTCTTCGAACTCAGTACCATGATCATCAATGCAAATAGCATACTCTTCGTTGGGGTCCAGGTAAACCTGAGCTCCATGGCAATTACTCTTATAAAAAGAGAGTATATTCTTATAACACACTGTCGTTTCGGTTTTTGAGTGAGTCGAATAGGATAACATTTCAGATGTTGAATCTGAAAAAGTGTCTGAGACTTCTTCAAGGATAGTGTACAAGGGATTGCCTTGATTCACACTCTCCTCGGTGGATACTCTACTGGAGGTTTCTCCAAATATGCCTTGATTTTCTAGTATACATTCTTCCCTAGATAGAGTACTTACCGTTGGATTGGCTTGTTATCAACTTTTTTCCGCTTAACTTGATTGCAACTTCTGTCAAGTTGTCGATTCCTTGTCTGCAACCTGATTCCTGTGTCAATTTTGATCAAGTTAGCTATTCTTTCACAGAGATTGTACAATTTTTGCACTATTGTGATTGCTCTGTGTGTATCACTTTAAATCGAGCTATGGGAGTCATCAATTGAGACTTTTAGATTCGACTTTGACAAAAAACAAAGGATTAATTTGCAACTTGGAAACTGAGTGAACATGTACCAATTTGGATCCGATTGATTCCAAATTTTTCCGGTGACTCTGTATTATGTTGGTCTAACACTGTACAAGTTCAAAAGTCAAATTTGGTGTCTCTGTGTAGTAGTAGTAAATAATCGTGATTATTTACTTTTCTCAGTTTTTTGCATTTTTTGGCTTGATTTGTCAAGTGTACAACCTGTTAAGGTCTCTGGACAAGTTTCACTAAGTTTGGATAAAATTTGTTCAAGTTTATCAACTATTTCGTGTCCGTAGACTCAGTTTTCAAGAATCTGGCTAAAGTCTCACTTTTGTGATCCAAATTTCACCAAAATTGATTTGTGTGGTCTACTTGATATGCTTGACCTTGTGGTATACTCAAATGTGCAAGATTATCAGTTTTTGAAGCAGACGTAAATAATTGTGATTATTTACTCTAGCTATTTTTTTGCAAGTTTTTGTCCCAACCTTGACACAGATCTGTTAAGCACTTCAACTTAAGGTCTCTAGCCAAGTTTCATCAAGTTTGGATAATTTTTGGTCAAATGGTCATCAGTTTTCTGTCCGCAGACTAACTTTGCAAATTTGGTCACAATTTTCAATCCAATGATCCAAATCATACCAAATTTGGTTTGTGGGCTTATTACAACATGATAAAGCTATTGGTATGCTAACTTGGTCAAAAAAGGTTGAAAATGGGACAGATGTAAATAATCGTGATTATTTACTTCTAGCAACTTTTTGCATCTTTTTGGTCAAGTGAGCATGTATACATGTCTATCACAATATAAGCCTATCAATCAAATTTCATTGAGTTTGGATAATTTTTTTCCCAATTTACACTCAAGTTCTTGAAAGTTAGTACAAACTTTAGTTTTTACCCAGTTTTTGGTCAATTTGGTGATCCAAATTCTATGTGCCTTTACAAAAGTTGTTTGTACACATGCTATGAGTCACTGGTATCAACCTTGGTCAAATTTGATATGAAAGTAAATAATCGTGGTTATTTACTTGGGAGGCCCAAAATGAACATTTTTTTGCACTTTTTCAATGGACAATCTTTTCAGGAGCTATTTTAAGCCTATGAATCAAGTTAAAACTTTATTTGGCCTAAAATGTTAAGAAAAAGTAAATAATCTGAGTTTTTGCAAACTCTTGAAATTTTTACCTCAATGTGTCCTTGAGCTTACCCACTGGTTCATACAACTTTTAAGCATACTCTCCAGTTGGATTGAGTGATTGACAGTCTTTTTGTGCTATTTAACAACTCACAATGATTCTTTCAGAGAGAGAAATGTTCTGAAATCCACCTCAGATTCTACTTACCCTACTCCTAGGTTCTACCGCAATGGGGTTGTGGAAAGTGTCCACAAACACTCGTTTTCTTTTTTTAATGGTTTTTTGAGCTTTGATTTTAAGACTCGTCTCGTCCATCAATCATTCTCAAAATCCTAATCTAGTTTTACAATCCTAAAGTCCTAAAGGCACTCGGCAAATACAACTTACCTCCAAGCTACCTCTACACAGCAAAAGACGACAGTCTTAAGCTATGCGGTTTTAAAATTAAATTTTTACCCTAGGAGATCCTAGAGGAAGTTAAAGGATAACTTCACAAGACGTTAGTGTTTTTCCCTGGTTTAGGTCTCTTCGATCCTCGGCAACGGCGCCAAATGTGGGACGGGTGTCTAACTTCACTCCTATCTTAGTGCAGATTTAGCGAGAACCACGATTAAATTGTCAATCCATGGGACGAAGCTAACTTGACTAGTGCATAGAGGCTGTCAATCTCTCGGAAAACAACAAATGACTCACATCTAACTCAAGCTACTCTCAAGTGACTGAAATCACCAAAAGCCAATCGCTCATCGACAAACAAAACACATCCGTTACAGCATCAAATGACATACAAATGTAAGAAAACTTATAGGACAAGTTTATAAGACCTAAGTACACATGCTTATGGTAATCCCACTTTAGATCAAGTGCAAAAATTGTGATTATTAACAGCAGTGGATTTTTGACCTAGTCGTTTTCGACTCAGCATGCATCTAAATGCTTAGCAATGATGCCCCAATATCCCGCCTATGCTTAGTTTTTTATTTTGAAGTGTAAATTTCTACTTATGATGAAATTAGACCGCGGGTCGGCGACGTAAAAAGCTACGAAATACTGTGAAATGCTTACGTCAATGCGTAAAGCTCTATCTGTGGGTTGCAACGCAACAAACGCAACTGCAATGTGACAACCGAGGAGGGATTAGGAAACGCGATAAGGAGGAAGTGAGCGTCGTTAGCTCACGCTGTGTATTTCATTATCCAAAAACTTGAAAAATACCTTACCAAAATTGGCTTTTATACCTTAGCCAAGGTTTTTGAGGGTCAAAACTAATAATCTGTGAGCTCTAACTGAAGATGGGTAAAGACAAGTTGATACAATCTGAAAGCTTGTACCCCCGGCTCATAAATTACAAAGATTTATCCGGAAAATAGGAGTTACAATATTCTCAATTTATCAAAATAATAAGTGTTTTACAATGAGAGTTCCAAAAAATGATATCCAAGTGAGCTTGCTGCTAACATGAGGTTTGGTTCCACACTTGAATGTACTTCTTGGCTTGGTTGGTTCTTGGTTTGCAATAGCCCTCGAGGCGTCCACTAGGAAATATGTAAGATAACACATGTGAACAAAATAAAGGTTTTATAACTAGGTACATCTACAGAAAAATGTACTTACATAAAGGGTTTTTTAATTGAAAAAGTGAAAAATTTCATACACAAGGGTTAGTTTTTTTTACATAAATGCATACATAAGTCATTCATGGCAAAAATACACTAACCACACACACTTTGCAGGAACTTGCACTTACCCAAGGATCCTTTGCCAGCATTGAAATTGTGTGACCCTTGATAAGCCTTACATACACCCCTTCTTGCATTCCGCTACATTAGCACCATGTAAAGTAGATATCTACTCCATTGTAATACTTTGGTAGCTATGAGCAAGCACACTCTTGCTAGAAATTACTTGCACAATGCATAGTTGAGAGAAAGAGAGAGAGAGAGAGAGAGAGAGAGAGAGAGAGAGAGAGAGAGAGAGAGAGAGTAAGAAGGAGATGTTGCAGCAGATGTGGAAAGAAATCTCAAAAGAGATAGGGAGCTAGAGTAGGAAAGTTGATGATGCACATCATGCAAGAGGTTACAGTACCTGAAAGAGAGATGCATGCTTGGAAAGAGAGCAAAAGTGGGGTAGGGAACTTTGATCAAGGAAGGAGATGTTGGAGCTATGAAGAAAGAGGTTATAGATCTAGAAGGAGATGTTGGAGCTATTTAGAAAGAGGTTGTCGATCTAGAAGGAGATGTTGTACATTTATGGAGAAAGAGGTTGAAGATTTAGAAGGAGATGTTATAGCTATGGAGGAAGAGGTTGCAAATCTAGAAGGAGATGTTATAGAGCTAAAATAATGTGTGGTAGGCTACTTTACAAAAAGGTGCACTGGCATGAAAATAGGAGGAAAGAGCTGTCAGGGCATTTAGAGAGAGAGATTGGGAATAAAGATTGTAGATCTACAATTTTCAGTAGCTCAGGGGAGAGGAAGAGAGCTTGGGAATCTTTTAGAGGGAAAGAAATAAAAAGAGAGAGAAGAAAAAGAGAAAATAAGAGAGGAAAGCCTTTAATATTTAAAATTGACAATGTACTTTTGGGGGAGAGTAACTCCAACCAGACCTAGTAAAATCTACATGTACTCTTCAAGAAAAAAGAAAAAGTATTTTTATATAGGCATGTTTAGGCTATCTACCCCACTATATGAACCTTTGGTCAAATCTTGATTAAGTTTTAAGTATTTCCTTAAACTACCAAATAAAGAGGCCCTCCTATACCCCATTGTCTTCATAATGAAAATGATTTGACCGATGCACTCGTTAACCATGAGATTTAGATAAGAAAATTGGAAACTGACTAGTCCTAGTGCTTTAATAAATTTATTGGTACCATCCATTACTTGTGGTGGATCTTTGTTTTCGCCTTGATTTGAGCTTAAATGGTATCCATATTTCCAAGAGTCCTCGCTTCTTTTTTTGGTAACCATATCTACTTCGATGTGGGTAGCTTTAAAGGTTTTCTTGTTGTTGGTTGTTATCTATTTGTGACGGTTGTATATAGTGGTGTCTCATCTTTTGAGATGGACATCGACTATCTTTTCTTGATAATGAGGACTTGAGTTGAATTTCCTTGTGCTGGTGGGGTATTCACATATTTTAAGTTTCTATTGCAAGGTTTAGATGTTTTTGTTGCCTCTGTAGTAACCTTGAGTTGTGATCATCTTTTGTGAGGCTACTCAACTAGTGATTTTTCCCAATGAATGTGGCTCATACGAGGATACCCAAGTGGGTTACTTTTCATGGTCTTTTGAGAAGGGTATTTAGTATGATAAATCTTTTGGTGAGATAAGATTTTCCATGGTTTTATAAAGGGCTATTTGGTTGTTATGGGAGACTTTGAAAGTCTCTTGGGTGGAGACCATTAGGCTCAACACGTGGTATTCTTGGATGACTTCTTGCCCACATTTATCACTAGCAAGAGCTATAAAATATGAGTATCATCCACAGTGGTACCACAACTAACCTTATTTGACATGGTTTAGCTACCAAAAGTGATGGCCCCTAATCTTGCCAACTCACTCACTAGGGACTTTCCATTGACCATTAAGCACATACAAATTACATTATATATCATGTCTCTTCTTATGTTGTGTAGAACATCTTATCATTTTGAGTGGTGAAGAGGAAGAAGAAAATTTTAACATGCTATTTTGATTGAGTGTGTGCATCCTTGCAAGAGTTCAATCTCTCCTTTTATATCTTGTTACACGGTAATAAAGCCTAGTGATGGCTAAGGAGCAGTGAATGGCAAGCAAGAGTAGTGAAAGTTGTGGTTGACAATAAGAGGTTGTCCCCTCCCCTCCCTCTTGTGTTGGTTCTACAATCACTTGTAAGATTTTTGGAGGCATTGACATTGATCTCCTTTGGCAAGTTTGTGGGAGATTGTTGGAATCAAGACTCTATTTACTCCTTTGAACTCGGTCCTTTCAACTAGATTTTGCAGCTAAATTTCCATCAGTGGTGTGTTTCAGCCTTCAATTGAAGTTAAAGTGCGTGTACAAAGCTAAGGTTTGGTTTTTGCAATCTCCCACTTTGGCATGGTAGGAAGCCCGGTTGATGCTTCAGCTTTCACAGCTACTATAAAGTAGCATGAAACATTGTACCGGTATATGCATGCATGTTGTGGTCACACACATTGTGACAAATATAGGCTATTTTTGCTATGCTAAAAGCTTTGTGTAGACTTGTGTTCCTCTGCAAACATGTCTAAGAATGATGGAATGAACACAATTATCACTCAGAAGCTAGAGAAGAACAACTTCCATGATTGAAACTTTAAATCAAAATGGCCCATTGTTGGGGTATAAAGCCCAATGTGGTCGCCCAGGTAAGTGGGCGGGCCGCCAGGTATGTACACATATTCTTTTGTAAAAACCTAATAAGAACTCACTATGCTCTACACATTACAGTAGAGCGAGTTCACCATATCGTCGTGCTCTTCTTCTCGCACTCTCTCTCGCGTCGCACTTCCGCTCGTACTCCTTCAACTGGTATCAGAGCTCAGATCGAGGCTCGGGGCAGCACTGCAAGAGGCTAGAGTCACCAACTCAAATTGGAGTGAAATTCGACAGGCAAAGACACGGCCCCAAATATCGTGGACGAGCCCGAAGGGCTCGGTGTTGTCAGAATTTCATTCTGAGGTCATCTCGGCCACCGTTCGGCTTCGACAAAGGTCTGCACAAGCCATTTTCGACTACGTGGTCTCGACGGGTGCAGATCTGACTCTGTAAATTTGGGGTTTTCGGCCTACGACTGTAGGTGCTGAGGATATCAACACTCCCAGAGTGTTGATTTGTGGATGTCTACACATCGAAGGACGGCTCACAGTTCTTGGAGGCGTGTCACATACGACACGGGTGCATCTACACACAGACTGTAGGCGACATCCACTAGTTCATCAGGTAGCTTGTGTTTGCTGCTTGATATTCTTGATTTCATCCTGACATTGCAGGTACTTCCACATGGGATGTATTGTCAGAGATGATGTATGTTTGTTGAGGGTCTGCTGGTTGTGAGTCATGCAGCAAACAACCGCCGCAGCGGTTACAGTATACAGTGGGAAATTTGTGGATGTATGACTTTGTGGGAAGTCTATGTACTGTCAGATTTACTGCAGCCTCTGTTCAGGGTCGAGTGAGGTTTTATTGAGCTGGGGGATTCTCGAATGTTGAGATCCTTTCGGTGATACAAGTCTTGGAGCGATCCCTCGAGCACCCTTAGATAGGCAGCTAGGATGTATTGACTGTGAGTTAGACAGTTGGGATTGCATCTTTGCTTTACTGCCGTTGAGGCATTGTCACAGTCTATGCTTACAGGACAGTGACAGGACAGTGAGAGACAGTACAGGTGCAGGACAAGTTTACCCGCAGCTACTCGCCCAGACATTGCATTTGCAGTGGGAGTAGTAAGTCGATACATGTCAAACCCAGGCAAGAAACATTGGGAGGCAGTGAAAGGAATATTGAGATACCTGAAAGCTACAAAGAGTATGCGTATATGCTATGGGAGTCAGGAGCTAAGTGTAAAGGGTTTTACAGACTCAGATTATGCAGGTGACTTAGACAACCGAAGGTCTACGTCAGGGTATGTCTTTACATTGGTTGGTGGAGCAGTATCATGGCGTTGTAGATTACAAGATTGTGTTACTCAGTCTACTACAGAGGCTGAATATGTTGCAGCATCAGAGGCATGCAAAGAATCAATTTGGCTTAATCGACTAGTAACACATTTGGGAATCAAAGAAGAGATTCTTGTGTTATATTGTGATAGTCAAAGTGCTATACAATTGGCTCGCAATCCAGTTTATCACTCAAAGACAAAGCATGTGGATGTGAAGTATCATTTCATCAGGGAAATGCTCGAGGATAAGCAACTTCAGCTTGTCAAAGTTCACACCACAGAAAATCCTGTTGATATACTTACAAAAGGACTTCCCTCAGAGAGCTTTGCGCATTTTCGCAAGCAGTTAGGTGTAGGGTAGTACATCACTTCTCTACATCTCTTGTATAGTAGCTTGTATAGTAGCTTCTCTCACACTTAAAGTACCACATTGGACTTTAAGTGGGAGGTTGTTGGGGTATAAAGCCCAATGTGGTCGCCCAGGTAAGTGGGCGGGCCGCCAGGTATGTACACATATTCTTTTGTAAAAACCTAATAAGAACTCACTATGCTCTACACATTACAGTAGAGCGAGTTCACCATATCGTCGTGCTCTTCTTCTCGCACTCTCTCTCGCGTCGCACTTCCGCTCGTACTCCTTCACCCATTTCTAAAGATTTGTGGTTACATTGAAGGTGAGCAAGAAGATGCATCTGTCTTCATGCTTAGAATCTCATAATGCCTAGGTTTTTGATGGATGAAGACTATTGGGTACATTGATCGTGAGCAAGAAGCTACATTAGTCTTGTCTGATGATAATCCTACTCTCTCCAAAGGGTGAAGGCCTTTAAAGAGTGGAACCAAAGAGTATGAATTGGGTATATGCTAGTGAGAAGGGAGTGCACATACATAGGGTGCCAGTTCCCTCAATAATGTTTACTCTTGATGTGAATGTCTTTGAGATGAAATTTGCCATGTTTGCACAAGGTTCAAGAGTTGCTACAAATATTCATGTTTTCTAACCAAGAAAGTAGCATTAATAGAGTGCAGTGCAAACAATATGGAGGTAATGTGCTTGGAGAGCCGAAGAGGAGCCACGGTGACCAAGCTCTCAAGACATATCCTTGCATCAATGCATCCATGACTTGTTGAAGTTTGCTAACCCAAATCTAGAAACACTTGTAATTTGTAAATATTTTACTGATGTAATGGGTTCCCAACCCCAAATTGATGCATCGTAGTCTCAATTTTACATTGGGATGCACCCAAATCCAAACTTGGTTGCACCTTGTACCACAAAGCCTAGTTCATAGATTTTCAAGATGCTACTATAGCCCTCACCATCCTGCTGGTTATGAACAAAGACATGGGTGATGTTGATGACCTCAGAGATGCGTTTGACCTCTAGTTGTTGAACCTCTAGCAAGTATTGCCACCCACCACAAAGAAGGGGTTGGTAGGGCTTCCAACGTAGTTGGCTACATTGAATGTTTCAATCTTGGCTACCTCACCAAGATGCAAAAGCAGGGAGGCACAATAAAAAATTAGAGCAATAGTGGTGGCACCAACACGAGGGGAAGAGCTGTGGTGCCATGTGAGTCATGAGGGAGGGCCAAAGACTAAAGAGGGTGTAGGGATGGATGAAGGAAAAATAATGCAGATGGATATATGAAAGGTATTGTTTGTGAGTCAAAGAGCTGGGAGTAAGGATGATGTGTGTGTTAGGGTGGCAAGAGTGAATGGCCTTTTATACCATTGCACATTTGAGGATGTAGAAAAAGTACCCGCTTTTAGATTGCAGTAGTTGCATTTTCTTGCAACCAAAAGGTACAGGTGGATTTGAGCTACGTCCTCCCGTTGAAAAAGATGCAAAGTTTGCATCCCAAAAAGTTCAAAGGATGTCACCCTTCAAAAGGAGTGCTTCTTTTGGGATGACCTCTTTCCCCTCCTTTGAGGTCCATTGTAACATTCATTTTTCTTTTTAATATATTTTATAGTTCTCCCAAAAAAGAGTGCTTCTTCACCTTGTCCAAGAAAAAACTTATTTACATTATATTACTTTCATGTGAACACCTAAGCTCAAACTATTACAAAGGCACAAGATCACTTTCTGTCAAATTGGTAGGAGCTACATATAGACAACCTCCACTTCCCAAGGGGGAAAATCAACCACCACTTAGACAATTTGCAATATCACTACTAGGTGGTAGAGGAGAAGGCTATGGTTGATGATGCACTTAGAGTGCCTACCTAGCATCACACTCAGTTTGCATAGTAGCCAACCATTTTTTGTATTTATGCCTCATCAATCAAATTACATTCCAATGTGATGCAAAAGAGGCATGTTAAAAACCCAAATGAGTACGACTAGAAATAGTGCATCTAGTTTTCTCTCATGTAGAGTTTGCACTAACTATTTTGGCATACTTGTAGCATTCTCATTTTGAGCCCTTTCCTCATCAAATACTGAACATCTGCATCATTAATACGTTAGTCTACGGTGGTGTTGCCATTAGGGTATTTTAAAGGCCCTTTAGGGACTTCTATAACAAGTGAAAGGGTCACGACGGCTTTCAAAAACAATAAGAAAGTGATAAATTGTTAGGTTAAATTAAACTGCATCAGTGTTTGGGAAAGGATTACCTCAGCTTAGTCTTGAGCCGATTGAAAATCGAGACTAGCTAACTGCAAACCATGGTAAACGGAAGAAAAACCGATGAAATATGTGAGAAAGCTGTCCAATTTGTTTTTGCAAATCTCAAAATTTTTGCTAATATTTCTGATTTTCTTCTTTGTGAGGAAGAAACTCGACCAGCAGTCGCTTATTTTCTTCTTTGTGAGGGAGAAACTCGATCAGCCGCTTAATAAAAGAGACTTTCTCGAACGTTAACACTGAATGAAATCAAGCTATTAAATGCAAGAAATGTAAAGCCATGTGAATTTGTAAAATGAAAGATGAAATAAAAAGAACTAATTAATATATATGTGTGTGTATAGAATTTATTAGAATTATGAAAGTGAAGCTTCACTTTAGCATTCTAAAACAATAGAATGCAAAAAAAACATGTGTGTGTGTGTAAAATTTACTAAAATTTATGCAAGGTGAAGCTTGACTTTAGCATTCTAAAATAATAGAATTCAAGAAAAGTAAAGACATGTCAGGATGCTAAATGAAAGGTAAGTCTCCATCATCATGCAGTGAAAACAATAGAATTCAAGAAAAGTAAACACATCTCAGGATGCGAAATGAAAGGAGTCTCCCTAACCCAACACAACACTAAGGGTTTCTTTTAGAAAGCCAAAAATAGCTTGATCTATGGCGTTATTGGCATTCAACTAGAGGGTTAAGCAAAGATTATGGATTATGGATCTCTCTCAACCGGTGCATTCCGGAGGCGCACAATACTTTTGTCAATCATGAGAGAATAAAATGTCTGTATCACCATATGTTGGCAAACGTGGAGACTTGGAGTCATGCAAATTTCCATTACCCGCGACCACATGCACAATAAATTAGAAATGGTCGTACTCGAAGTTGAACGAACTTTAATAATAGCATGAATAAAGAATTGAAAGTCATGGCATAGTGCAGGTATCGATTCTCTATCCATCATTTTTAGTGCCCCACATGCAGCCTCCCACCACTTCAAAGAGAGCTCTCAAGTTCCAAATCGCTCATACTATTTCAGTTTCATACAATTAAAAGAGCTCCAAGTTTCCACAAGATTTTGTAATCATATCAATGACGGATATATGTATCTACCAATAGAAGAAATTATAAAGGAAAAACAATCCAAATTTTTTAACCCTATTTTTAGCCAAAAAATAGAACACAACTTTAAAGTCTTTGCCCTTTTGGCAAGTCAAAAAGAAGACATTCCACCTAGCGCACGCGTGTGCGCGTGAGAGAGAGAGAGAGAGAGAGAGAGAGAGAGAGAGAGAGAGAGAGAGAGAGAGAGAGAGAGAAGTGGAGGCTGGAGCTTTGTTGCAAGGTAGGAGGCAAAGTGTGGAGGCAGGAGGTAGATCTCATGTGTAGCAAGCGAAAGGACAAACCATATAGATGTAGCGAGCCTGCATCTGTTTGGGGGAGGGAAGGGGGTTTTTTTATGAGAAATTAGGTCCAATCAATAATGCAAATTAGATCCAATCAATCATGAAAATAATAAACTTTCAATTGTTCACCTAACTCTCTTCTCCACCAAAGATTTCTTTTTAGAAAGCAATTCTTTTGGAAAAGGAAGTCTATAAATTATGACATATGAAAGGACCTTTTGCAAACTAAAAGCCCTTTCAAAATAAAAAGTTGAAAGAAAGTGACGAGGCTCTTTTTGGACTACATAAGGAGTACTAAAGCGTTGGATTGCAGATTGGTGCCGCATGGCAAAAAACTTTCTCTTTTAACATTTCTTCTAAGTCTTTGTGACAGGTGTTGACATTTGTGTACCTCTCTCTTTAAAGAGGGCCATTGAATATTGGATCACACAAAATCTTTTTCATCCTCTTTCACCTTTTTTTTCTCGATTTGCTATGTTGCTCCCACGTGGTTTTTCAAACATTTTTTTAAATGTTTTTGAAATATATTATAGTTTAAATAGTTTATTGTTACACTTTTTTAAAAACATAATATTTTATTGTAGTCACAAATGTTTAAAAAAAGTGTCACTTTCTTCTTTTATTATTGAATTATTCTCATAGCATTATGTAGGCATAATGAACTTTCACTTTTTTTTTTTGGCCCATACTCACAAATAAATGTGAGTGGATAGAAATTAAATTAACTTCAAAAGAATACAATGGCCCTCAAGCACAACAACTGAGTCTTCAACAAGGACCCATATAAGGGGTATGAGCCTCCCGAAGACCGGCCACGGGAGGGGACCCCCCACCTAGGCACGTTAGCCTCACTCCACGCACTCGCGCACCGTGGGGACTCGACGCAAGGTTCCCCGGGGCACGCTATGACCCGTCGGCGGTGCGGCGGAGCCTGAGGCTACGTGGGGCTAGGGACCCGAGACGCGAGATGCGCGAAGATCCGCGAAACACAAACGGCCGTCGACCCATGGAACGCAACCATGCCCGAGCCGGGCCCCCGAGAACGCAACTTGACCCGAGCCGGTGCCGTCCGAGCCGGGCCCTCCTGAGCCGGTGCCGTCCGTGCCAGGACCCCTTGAAGCAACACCTTGGTCCCTCGGCTGCGTGCGGGTAAGAATCCCCGCCGGGCCCCTTGAAGACAGTCCCCTCGGCCGCGTGCGGGTAAGAATCCCCGACGGGCCCCTTGAAGACAGAAGTTCCCTCGGCTGCGTGCGGGTAAGAATCCCCGCCGGGCCCCCTCCCCGACGCGCCCAGAAGCTGGGGCGTCACACTTGGTATCAGAGCTCCAGAACGAGCTCCTGGAAACGAGCCGAAGACTAACGTGCCCGACGCGCACGATACTCACGACGACTCCAACCGCAATGGCCCGGGTCGTCAAAATCCTGGTGAAGAGAGCTCCAAAAAGCAACCACACGCCCTCCGCACCGTGACGCGTTCCCTGAACACCGGGCCGTCACTTGTGACCCGCGTCGGCCCCGATCCGAGCCGGGCACCTCCATGAGGAAAAGGAACGATGCGAGCCAGACAGGGCTCTTCGTGACGCGTCCCAACAACGGGCCGTCACCCGTGACCCGCGCCGGCCCCGATCCGAGCCGGGCACCTCAATGAAGAAAAGGAACGATGCGAGCCAGACAGGGCTCTTCGTGACGCGTCCCAAAAACGGGCCGTCACCCGTGACCCGCGCCGGCCCCGATCCGAGCCGGGCACCCCCACATGACAAAAAGCAAAGATGTGAGCCAGACAGGGCTCTCCACATGAAGAAAAGGCAGATACGAGCCAGACAGGGCTCTTTATGACAAAAACATAGAAACCCCAAAAACGCGACGAACCAAGCCAACGGTGTTCGTCGCGCCCCGGCCACGTTTTGTGGCCCATGCTGAGCTAAAGATCCAAACGACGTCCAAACAGGGACCAACTCGCAAGTGCTGCATTGCGACGGAACGCTCTTTCAGATTCGGCTTTCAAGAAGCCTCCGCGCGGACCAACGCAGCAGGTGGCTCCGCGCACATCGGGTTACCTATTCGGGGAACGCTCAAGTACGGGGAATTCTACTTGGGTGTTCAAAGCATACTTTTTCAGCTTTCTGCCAAAACCCCAAAAAATACACACACTCACTTTATTCTCAAAAGTACAAAAACAAAGCATGCCTACTTACTTGCATTTGGGAACAGTTTTTGATCACTTGCACTTATATGCACCCCTTTGTCCCCACGGCCTCATGCATAGCCGAGCACTCTTTTCCCACGTTCGACGCGGTCGTCGAACTCTCTTCAAACGGGGGTGTATATAAGGGGTATGAGCCTCCCGAAGACCGGCCACGGGAGGGGACCCCCCACCTAGGCACGTTAGCCTCACTCCACGCACTCGCGCACCGTGGGGACTCGACGCAAGGTTCCCCGGGGCACGCTATGACCCGTCGGCGGTGCGGCGGAGCCTGAGGCTACGTGGGGCTAGGGACCCGAGACGCGAGACGCGCGAAGACCCGCGAAACACAAACGGCCGTCGACCCATGGAACGCAACCACGCCCGAGCCGGTCCCGTCCGAGCCGGGCCCCCGAGAACGCAACTTGACCCGAGCCGGTGCCGTCCGAGCCGGGCCCTCCTGAGCCGGTGCCGTCCGTGCCAGGACCCCTTGAAGCAACACCTTGGTCCCTCGGCTGCGTGCGGGTAAGAATCCCCGCCGGGCCCCTTGAAGACAGTCCCCTCGGCCGCGTGCGGGTAAGAATCCCCGACGGGCCCCTTGAAGACAGAAGTTCCCTCGGCTGCGTGCGGGTAAGAATCCCCGCCGGGCCCCCTCCCCGACGCGCCCAGAAGCTGGGGCGTCACAACCCAAGACTTCTTAAGATCCAATGAAGAAAAGAATCTCCTTAGATCCCCTCTCATCTATAAGTGACACGGACACCAAGTGAAGGGATCAATGGATGCAGCGCTCACAAGATTTGGGGCAAATCCTTAGATATTCAATTGCCACACCAAGAGGGGACATATGTCTTTCAATGAGTGTGATGGTAAAGGTCTACACATTGGAGGGGGGTTGGATGGGGGTTCAAATCCATCGTGATGCCAAGGATAGGTAATCCTTTTGCGAATCCAAATTGGATGCCACGTGGATCACTTCTGAGTTGTAGATCCCCTCATGTGGCCATGTCACTTATACTCAAGGGGGTCTCCTCATATATCAAATATGGATAATTGCATGGGAAACCATGTCCCCCCCCCCCCCCCCCCCCCCAAAACACACACACACACACACACACACACACACAATTCTTACCCGGGATTTCTTATTAATTTTCACAATTGATGATTATCTTGTAAGTTTCATTGATTTTGTGTCCACAGAGCATTGGCAAATCCATAAACCAAAATAGTGTTTTCACTAGATACAAAAGGAAGTACTACCTACGATGTCTACACACCCCTCTTTCTATCTATGTGTGGCCCTAGGACTGTTGCATGCAACACACTCCTCTCCCTATCTACATATAGCCTTAGGGCCATGGGCACTCTTGCCCCCTTTGGACCTCAATGCTCTCGTTTTATCTTGTGACACACCCTATCTCTCTCTCTGGGTAACTTGTCTGTACATTAGCTCGGCAAGCTAGAGCAAGATCGGATGCGAAGGCCTTACGCAAGAGGTTGACATGGGTGAGAGAATTCAGGAGGAGATTTATAGTCAAGGGAGAGGTGTGGAGTTTTTTTTTTTTTTTTTTGGGGGGGGGGGGGGGGGGGGGGGGGGGGGGGGGGGGGGGGGGGGGGGATTTAATTTAGTCTTAGTTAGTGTGTTACTTGCCACTAGAGACCCCCATCACTATATCACACGGGCAGCTTCAAATGGGATCGATGGTGGAGGGAAAAAATTGGGGGCGCGTTGGATTTGGTGGCGTAGAGACGGCCTGAATTTACAAATTTTCTCCAAATTTACAAAGATGCCCACATTTACAATATGACACATCCAAATTCTTTATATTTCAATGAACGCATGCTGACATAGTGGTTAGAGTAGATTTGCATAGGCTAGGATAGAACCCCCACCGCGCATCAACAAATCTGTCATGTCCTGTTAATTGCAGCGGACCGACTGAAAAGCACATTATCTAGAAAGGCGTGGGTAGAAGCTTGTGTATGCTAACTCTACCGAAATTGGCAGAGTTGAGGGTAGTGTTAGCTTACGAAAGCGAGCGAGGGTTAAACTTAGTTCGTGCGAATGTGCTCTTAGAGCACATGGCTCGTTGCAGGGAGGTCATAGACACAAACCAACCCAAATTTACAAGCTTTCTCAAATTTCATTTTCGTCTTGAATTTCAAATTTTCCAATTTACAAATGTGAATCGGATGGCCCGAAGTGTGGAGGACTGGCCCACTCTTGCATTGGGGTAAAGGCATTGCACCTTTTCCTGGGGCTGGACGTTCGTTGTACGACCGCCCATAGTATGTACATACACATTCCTTATTCTTCGCATACACCTTTAGAATAAGGAGCTCATCACCACATTCTTGGAGGTTGCTCCACCCACACAATGTGTCTTCTACTCTTCTCCTTCCTCGCACTCCGCACGCACCGCGCATCACTTTTGCACCTAGCGCTCTCACAAGTGATATCAGAGCTTTGGTTTTGCGTGGGTGTAGTGCGACGATCGAGTCGATGGCTTTGCAATGACAAACATATCGATAGCGGTAGATTCAAGAGAAGTAAGAAGGGAGCAGCTTGGCAACGTGTGCGCATCATAGGTTTGCGAGCAATTTTGCTCGTATTGTATAGAGCTTGTTTAGCAAGCCATAGCTAAATTTTGCAAAGAAGAAGCAGGAGCAGGAAGTGTTGCAGCTCGTTTTTGTTGTTTTCGACTCCCGAAACAGTGTTTTTTGCATATCTCCATCATACGAAGTCAGATAGATATAATCTAGGAGTCTAGGTTGGGGTTTCGGCATATTCTAGACACAATGGTGATGTTCATTTTTTGAAATTCTAATCAAAACTATAGCTAGGTGCAACAATAACAAGTTTGTGCTACGTCTTTGGGCCCAAAACGGATGTTTTTTGCATATCTCTCACACCTGGACTCGGATATATGTGATCCAAGAGTCTATCCAGAGGTTTTGGCACGTTTCAGACACATTGTTCATATTAGAATTTTGAAATTTTGAGCGTTGAATTTTTTGCAGCAGCCTGCAAAGCTTGACATATCGAAGCTTTGCAGTTTGATTCCTAATTACAAAGCATTGTGCGGTTTGCATGGCACATTGTGGTGTTGTTTTCACCTTGCCTTTGTGTATACAAGTGATGCTTGGGGATGAAAATTTTAAATTGTTACACATCCAGAGGCGGGTTTGTACGCATTGTATGACTGTGTGTAGGACATTCCAGAGAGTGGTTTTAGCATGATTTTGTGCAATTTATGCTACATATGCAGTTGTGGATACATCTTGAGCTAGGTAAAGCTCACAAGTACCATGTTCACATGTTTACATCGTTTTTGGATAGGTATAGGTCCATAGATCCACTCGTTCAGGAGTGAACTTGTTTGCCAGGGTTTTGGCATTCTATGTACACCATTTGTGTATGCACATACACATTCCTTATCCTTCATATACACAAAGAATAAGGAGCTTCTCACCACATTTTTGGAGGTTGCTCCACCCACACAGTTTGTCTTCTACTCTTATCCTCCCTTGCGCTACGCACGCATTGCGTATCACTTTCGTACCTAGCACTCTCACATCTTGGTCCCCACACTACGTCACACGGGGGTCTTTAATGAAGCTTGAGAGATGGGATTGATAGTGGGCAAGGATTTGCAAGGATCTCAAGGGGGATGCATGGGCCACAAAATGTTAGCAGCATTGACTTCCTCTTTCACTAGTTAGGTCTCAAACTTGTGACCTCCTAACCACGTGCTTGTGTGGGTTTGGTTGTCCAAGCCTCCACCTTGCAGCATGATAAAGTGAGCATGCATAGGTAAAAGTAAACTCGGATGTTAGTTTTCACGAAAATCATATCTGTGTTCACCATCGATTCCATCTCTAGGACATCATTCAAGACTCACTGTGATATAGTGTTAAGGCACTCTTGGAGAGGAGGATGAAGCTTGAATGGGAAGGAGATTCTACGATAGTAATGAATTTTATTTAAGGATAAATTACTAAAATACCCCTCTATTTTGTGGAAATTCCCAAAATACCCCTCCAATTTCAAAGAATCCCAAAATACCCTTGTATCTATTTTGGTTGTTTTGTGCATATATGGTTTGCTCTCTATAAAGAGAGTGTGGGTTGAAAATCTCAACAAATTTATGCGCATATGTTGGGAACATCGTGTGGATGTATGCACTTTTGTGGACTCTCAAGATTCAAGAGTGGATTCATCACAGGTTATGTGCATTGACTTGTGCACTTGAGCAGATTTTGAAAAGTGTGGTGAACGTATTTGCAGAGAGTTTTGCAAGTATTTCTAGCATGATTATGAGCTAAATTTTCAGCTGATTCGGATGCTCATTTGATACACATTTGGTGCATTCTTCGCCTTGCAATAACACGTATGTGCTGATTTTAAGCTATTTTGAGCATCAATTTGTGCCATATTTTGGTTGGTTTGCATCGAGGTTTATGCTAGTATATGCCTCGCTTGTAGAGTGCATTTGATGCCCTTTGTGTTTTAAATTATAGGATTGTTTTCTAGGTTCAAAGAATTGAGACTTTGGGGCAGCTCATGTATGCTTGAGTGCCGATTATGCGCATGATTTGCTCATGGTTTTGAGCATGTTTGTGGCATGTATGGTTATTATGGTTAGATAGACAAGATACTAATCGAAACTCTATCATATTTTTCTTGCAAGTTTATTTGTTTATGCGCATGGTTTTTAGTCGCGTTTGATGGCATTTGGAACTCACTAGTTGCTTTGCCATAGTGTTTTGGCATCGCATTGTGAGAGTGTTTGCTCACCGGATTATGTCATGATAGATTCATCGGTTACCACATGGTGTTCTTGGATTAGAGGGGGGTTTTGGCATCATTTGAGCGGTTTTGCTAACTTGTCTTGTTACATTGATCACCATATTTTTTGACAGTTCTCTTGGATAGCTTATGCTACCTTATGACGTATTTTGACAGTACTTGGTGTGTGAGTTAGCCAAGTTTTGGCTATTCAGTTGATCGATTTGTGCTTGATCTTATCACAGGTTATTGGCATGGATTTGGCATGTACGTCATTGTCATAGTTTATGCCTTTACATATGAGGTTTGATGGTTCAAACGTCGAGCATTGGAAAGTAGGGATGCATGATGCATTGACTCAGTTGGGCCAAGTGTTGCAACTACAGGGCATGGATGCTAGGCCAAATTCTATAACTGATGATGAGTGGGAGGACTTAGACGAGCTTGCACGTTCGACGATCATGTTACACCTTGGTGAGTCTATCTATCGCATTGGTTTGGATGCATGTACACCTAGAGATTTATGGCAAAGATTGTGCAATGCTTTTGGCACAAATGAGTCTAGAGAGATGCCCATAGTCAAAGGAAGATCTTGTAGACACAAAGATGTTGTTTGCTGGCATTGTGGTCATACAGGGCATGTACGTAGGCATTGTTTTTGGCGAATGAGACATCACAGGAGAGAGCACAGGAGAGATGCTATCACTTGGATGATGTGGCAGCAGATGTAGTGTATGTGGCTACGCACGACAAAGATTTCGACTTTGCTTCCATGTTTATTGTTGACGTTCGTCTATGTCAATTTTTGACGGCACATTACCTTCGCATTGGATACTAAATGTGAGTGCTAAATTTCACGTCACTCTGAGTTGTGAGTGGTTTACCACATATGCTAGAGGTATGATTGGACGTGTATGTCTAGCTGATGGTTCAGTGCATGACATAGTTGTTGCAGGAGATGTCAGACTATTGTTGTCAAGTGGTGCATCATACGTGTTGTGAGATGCATGCCATGTACCAGGTTTGCTGTAGAGCTTGATCTATGTGAGTCAGTTTTACGAGACGGTGGATGCCAAGTAGTGTTGGATGAGCACAATTTTAGATTGCATCGTGGACATCTAGTCATAGCGAGAGGTCCTAGTGTTGGCATGATTCATGCAATGCAAGTACGTCACGTGCAAGATGGCACAATCTTTGTGAGTGCGCAACCATGCAGAGAGATGAGACATGTCTCCTTTGTGGACGGGTTGCATGATGCTCCAGTTTGTGAGCATGTTGAGCCAGTTGTGCAGTAGAGCATGTCATTCATGCATACGATGACGGATATGGATGGCTTGAGCGTTGAGGATTCAGTCGTGATTCAGTCATTCATCATGGATATGCTTAGGCCAGAGGGTGATGCGTGTGAGTTGGAGCTAGGCATTGCTCTTGCCACACAGGGTTCATGACAGAAAGATGCTCTTGGTGCGCATGTGACATGCGATGGACACGAGGATGGATTCCAAAAATCGGAGTTCGGGTGTCAAAGTAATTACCATGAGTGGAGTTATGAGCCAGATTTGATTGAGATAGTCAGATTGGTAGAGATTGCTAGGATTACATCAACATTCGGGAGTCTCATGTACGAGATACTGATCTCGAGACCCGAGATTGCATTTGCGGTAGGTGCATTTGCAGTGGGAGCAATCAGCCATGCAGTGGCTGATATTGGCCTTGAGGATAGGGGCACTTTGCAACGTATGGTGAGATACCTGCGGGATGTGTGCGGCTTTGGTGAGGAGTATGTGGTTGATCGCTCTATACTTCCTCTAGAATTAGAGCTGGATGTACACAGATTCAATGAGCCAGTGGGCATTGGCTGAGGTCATGCTTGTGATGACCTTGTATAGGTTTTGTACGATTTTTGTTTCTCTCTCACGGCCACATTAGCCTTTACGTGGGAGGTTGTTGGGGTAAAGTCCCATGTGGTCAATTAGGTCAGGTGCCCGCACACTATACTTATTATATACATAATAGAATAAAGGGGGCTCACATGTTGATAGTGAGTTTTACCCCTGCAAACACAGTCTCCTCTTCTTCTCTCTTCTCCATTCCTGCACACACACTCACACACGCTCTTGCTCGTCACTTCATGTACATATACAACAATAAGGAGTAGCTCATTCTGAGCCCTAGTCCAACCACACAACGGTCTATTCCCTCCTTCTTCCCCTTCCCGCACACTCCGCATCACGCACGCATTTCACACTGTAGGGCACTCTTCAACGAACAGGCACTACCGTGAGTGGCTCATACGACGGCTTCCCGACGATCGGCACGAAAGCGATGGATCTCATCGGTTATGGTGGAGCTTCGAGCTCAAACTTGAGCTTGGCGGCGGCGAAAGATTTGACATTGAGGAGTTGGATCGGTAGATATACGGGCATATCTTGGATCTTGGACTCCCGGCATGCGCATCCCCCTCTCGGAGAAGAGGGAATTTTGTGAGAATCGGGGGATTTGCAGAGCAGGTCGAGTAGATCTATAGACAACACTGCAATTGAAGCATTGTGAGCAAGGCGAGCTTGAGTCGAGCAGGAGTTTTGGGCAGCAAGTGCACAGCTTAACGGGCTACAGCTCACGAGCAAAAAACTTGGGAGATTGAGAAGAAGCAAGGCACAGTGTGTGTGTTGTACACACACACACACACACACTCATAATCGCGTGCAAGCTTGTGAGATTGGGGCAGCAGCTTGGTGTGGTGAGCACTTGAAGCATCGTGAAGGGATTGGAAAAACGAGCATCATTTTTTTTATTTGGGCAATGCAATCAAGGAACTCCCCGGCAGCTCACGGCCCCAAATTTGGTAGCACTGGAGTGAGCAATAGTAGCACTGAGCCTGGGAGTGTGTGTTTGTGCCCGCACAAACACACAAAGTGCATCCAAATTGAGGATCTTCACCTTGTGGATAGCATAGCAAGGAAGGAACAATGTACATATCTAATTGAGTATTGCATCTGCAGAAGGAGTAAATTGGGCCTTTTGGAAGTTGACAATCGAGCAAGGCTGGAGTCAGAGTCAGCAGGCAAAGCATCCAAAGCAATCGAAGACCGAGCAGGGCAACATCACGAGCGAGGGGAATTGAGCAGGAATTGACAGAGAGGGAGTTCTAAGGAAATTGTGTGTGTGTGTGTGTGTGTGTGTGTGTGTGTAAGGTGTTGTTCCCCCACACTCACTCACTCACTCACAGTCATACTCGACAGAGAGCAAAATAATGTTTTTCTCTCTCCTAGAGTGCGTGCACACACTCGATAGCGAGCAAGAGAGAAAGCATTGGCTTCGGTGATTGCAGAGCTTTGGCAGCTCATCATCGGCACAAGAGCAACGAGAGCACTTTAGGATCTTCTCCGGCGGTTGCGGCACAACACCGACGGCTACGACTTTGATGACACCTTCTTCTCGGCAATTCACCTTGGCTCGACATTGGTGATTCGTGGTAGCTCTCGGCATATCGGAGAGCTAGGACATCCCGGTTGAGAGAGTTTCTCCCGGACGGCTTCGCTTCTTCTCGGCATCGATTTTCGACGTTCTTCAACAGCTCGACATCGGCTTCGCATAGGCAACCACGGCATCCGTGCTTCCATCCAACGATGGAAGGCGGCATCGAGCACTTTCTTGGCCTCAAGCAAGAGCGGTTGGGCTCTCCTCCGGCATAGCCTCACCATCAGCTTTCTTCCCTCGGCCATTCTAGAGCGAATTTGCTCTGACGAACATCCCCAGACACCTCCAGCTTTCCAACCTCAACATAGCAGGAGACAGACAAGCGAGAGCGGCATCGGCTCTCCTCTAGCCCCCATCCAGAGTGGCTCGGCTCCAACGTAGTCTCCACAGCGTTTTGATTTCAACAATACTCCCTAGTTTTTAGCTTCAACAACACACACCGGTGCATAGCGGCTCCGACGGACCACTCTGGAACAGTTATTTTCTGTGAGGGCGGCTCTCGAACGAAGATTTTGACCATACGCAGTTGGTTGATTGTGCTTTGCGCTTGGTTTTTGATTGATGTGTTTTTCGATCGATGAGATCGTGTGCCAAATTCTTGACATTTTTCTCACAGGTTTCATTTTCTTACAATGCAGACATGTATGGTTGTGTGGGGCATTACAGAGAGAGTTTTTAACACGGTTTTGTGCATTCTCATGCTATGTATGCATTTGTGGATACAGCTTGAGCTAGGTATAGCTCGTGGGTAGCAGATTCACACGTTTGCAGCAATTTTGGACAGGTGTACAGGTCCATAGAGCCACTCGTTCAAGAGTGAGCCACAGTTTGCTAGGTTTTGGCAGCACATGTATACCATTTGTGGATGTGTTTACTGAGACACTGAGTGTCTGTCTATGCTTTATGTGGTATCGGTGATATTTTTTGAGGTTTCACTCATTTTTCATGGGAACCCCTATTGCATTTTTCCTATATTCTTGCCATGTTTTATGCGTATTTACAGTTTTACTCTCTGATGGTTTATTGGTCGAGTTTGACTCCCACTTTGACAAGCTTTGTCAACCTTGTACACATTCTCGCAGGAGTGAGAGTTGCATATGCTCGTGTGGCTACAGATTTTGCTAGTCACAAAGTTCATAGGTTTTTTTCCATATTTTTGCAGGCACTTTCTCTTTTGAGATGCGTTATGAGTTAGTTTGCTCACTACTTGCGTATATGGTTATGCCCTTTATGCTCGGTTGAGCTGTTTGTCCCAGATTGTATGCTTGCAGATATAGCAGATTATGGACCTGGTTTTATGCATATGTGAGCATCTGTTTTGATGTAATTGATATGGGTTTCATGATTGTGTAGTGGTCGAGTGATCTCCCACTTTGTTGCCAGCCCTGGCATGGTTTAAAGTAGAGACTGTACTTGAGATTTTTCTCAATTTACAAGGGAGACTCTGCCAGATTTCTCCCAGGATTTCTCGCCATATTTGGTTTCTTGACATTCACTTGTGGTTGCAGATATGTGTCATAGTTTAGAGTCCATAGTAATGACTTGTGAGAGACGGTGGTCTTGTTCTTGCCGATATATGTGATGTTGGAATTGTGGTCAAACAGGGGACATAAGGTGCCATTATATTAGATGTATGCGGCAACAACGGAGATCTATGCGTGGTGCAGATGAGGTTTTGGCATATGCTAGAGTGGTGGCTTTGTATGCCAGTGACGGTGATGCCACATTTCCCTTTAGTGTTCCTTATGTTTACATGTCTTTGAGAGGTGACACTTCTTTACGTTGGTTGCTAGATGAGGATGCAATCTTCCACGTCACACCACATTGTGACTGGTTTAGCACCTTCTCTTATGGAAGCTGTGGTTGTCTACACTTGACCGATGGTTCGGCGTTTGACATAGCATATGCAAAAGATGTTTGCTTGTCACTGTCCAGTGGTGAATCATATATGCTACGACATGTGCGCCATGTTTCTCAGCTGAGATAGAGCTTGATCTCAGTGAGACAATTAGCAGATTGTGGGTGTCATACATTGCTTAGAGAGAACTGTTTCCAGATGCATTGTAGATCATTAGTGATTGCCAGAGGAGCCCGCAATGGCTTGGTATATCCTATACATGTGTCTACAGTTCGAGACGGCATGGTCTCGTTGGCATGCTTTGAGCGAGAGACGAGACGTGTCTTCTTTGCGGGTGAACCCCACCATGCTCACAAGACAAAGCATTTAGTTGTGCAGGACGTGCCATTGGAATCAGTAGAGATAGAGATAGAGCCGCAGTGCTCTAGTGAGACATAACAGGTGTTGTCAGAGTCTGTGCAAGTAGAGGTAGAACGGGTCTGCTCCCTAGAGACACAGGCAAAGATGACAGACATGAAGTTCGTTGATATGCTCATGCGAGAGGCTGATGAGTTGGTGCCAGGAGATAGTTCCACCTATGGGTGAGAGGGACGTAGCCATCCCAGTGTCAACGTTGATACATCCATACACGATGGGTAGTCTTGATGATGCAATACATCCAAATAGTGCAGGGGAGGCTAGGACAACCAGCTTTGCATAAATTTTGTTAGTGTTCGGGCGTCTCATGTACGACTTACTAGTGTCGAAGCCCGACCTAACAGCTCTACAGTGGGAGCATTTGCAGTAGGGATTGTCAGTCGTACGATGATCAACACTAGCACGATGCATAGTGGAGTTTTGTACACCATACAGAGTTGTCTACGGGATTTACATGTAGGCTCTAACATGAGTACGCAAGCTCGACTATCCCTAGAGCCGATACGGTTGCAAGTAGATCGATTGAGCGAGCCAGTGGGCATAGGTTGAGAAAGTCTCCTTTAAGTGGGATATTGTTGGGATAAAGGCATTGCACCTTTGCCCGGGGTCGGACATCCAATGTCCAGTCGCCCACTGTATGTGTATGAGACTGTATGTAGATCGACTGAGCAAGCCAATGAGCATAGGTTGAGAGAATCTCTCACCTGTTTTCTTGTGCATACTAGTAGTTTCACTAGTAGGACCCACTTATCAGCACATTCATCTTTTAAGTGGGAGATTATTAAGGTAAAGCATCTGTGCCTTGCCCAATCGCACAGGCTATGGGCACTCGCCCAATGCTCAACTTATTGTGTGTACATATATACAACAATAAGGGGTAGCTCATTTTGAGCCCTACTCTATCCACACAGCAGTCTACTCTCTCCTTCTTCCCCTTCCTGCACACATCGCACAGTGCACGCATTCTACACTGCACAACACTCTTCAAGAACCACGCAAAAACGGCCCACAAAACTGGCACCATATAATTTTAATCGTTGATTGTTCACATCATGATTTGCTTAATAGACTACGAATAATATGTATTTGAATTGCTAGTATACAATGTTCAATGCTATTTGATATATATATATATATATATATATATATATATATATATATATATATATATATATATATATATGTTGGCAATCATGACCCTTAAGACTGAACGTAACATCAACTGCAGCACCTTGGTGCACATACTCTTGCAGCTCCTCTGATGGATCAATCCAAAGCTGTGTGTGCAAAGCTCCATCATTATTCTCTGCTGCTGACTAGACAACTATGCTCCTTCAGGTCCCAAAAGCTAAATAAAACAGCATCAGGCAGTAGGTAACTTGCAAGAAAAGACCTTTATAGGGTCAATATAGCTCCTTAATTCTACTGCCTTTCCATCTGAAGAAGTCTTTAAGCCCACAGAAGACATTGGTGAAGCTTCTGTGGCAATGATGGTGATCTCTTGAAGTGAAGATTGGAAATTGCCAAGAAGTCGAGTGAGGTCACAAGGCTTGACAACAAGACGGCTTGGAAAGGTTTCACGGTCCAAGACAACATGCTGCATATCAGGGTCATTGGCACATGTGTTCCAGTAACTTTTTCCAATCCCTGCAGCAAAACGAACTCACATCCACTGAGACTACGGTGTCTTGCCCGTCACAGTACAGAAGTAGCTAAATCTTACCATGCAAGCATTCCAAAGTCCATTGCAATTTTGTGGCCGCAAGGTCCAGTAAAATGATGGCTATTCGCTCCATGCTAGTTGGTGGCAATCTGAAAACTGTGCAAACTGCCTTAAAGTAGGGCACATAAATTAAGACTGGCCCTTTTATAAACAGAACTTCCATTTTGATATGTGGTGTGCACAGTTTAAGTAGCCATCACTCCAAATAGTTCTCAAAAGTGATCCTTCTAGATTTAAACCGCACACCCTTGATGCAGTTGAGATTCTTTTCAGAACTCAACTTTGAACATTCATATACAAACAAGCATTTCTGAGATGCACCTTCAAAAGCACACCACATTACGCAACAGGAACAAGTAATCGATATGTGTCGAAAAATTGAGCCTTGAAAGATATTGCCAAATAAGCTGAGCATGACAAATTCAGTGTCCGCAAAATGAGCTCTTCATACAACATTACAAAAGCTTTTCTGTCAAGGATTCTAGCAAGCATAATCAGTGTACAAAAAGCCCGAAAGCTCTATGAGACGCTACATAGCTTGCACGTTATCTAGAAGTCCATGAAATAGTAGAGAACACAAAATGCTACATTGCAATCCTCTATGTTGCAACAATTATGAATCTCCTTTTCTTCTTGTTCCGTAAGGAGAACACATCATCCCAAGGCACATCTGAAGTGGTTTCGGGCCCATTCAAGCCTATAAACATATAGTTTTCCAACGTTGTCGTGTTCATGCTTGTTCTATGGGCTGATTTGATGTTGTTTTGACAAGAGAACCCTCTTTAGCTGTACTCACAGGAACCACTGAGAGAATCTCCCAAAGTCTCATTAAGTTGGGGAATGAGTCATGCATGATAATGTCATCTCTACATACTTCCCATGCATCACGGAAGCTTTTATGTTTAAAGTTGCGAAACAAAAAAGCGGTAAATGAGTCCAGTTCTCCCATACACTTCTCTACACTCTCTACCAAGCTTCCATATTGGCGAAGAACTTGCAACAACCATTGCTTGCTACAAGCTTCAAGCAACAACCCTTCACTTGGGTAGTGCTTTGGGCTAAAAATCTTGCAAGCCTCGAAGATTGGCATGTCTTATTGCATCCTTGTAGTCAAATTCTCCACGACTTTTATGAATAATTCTTTACCTAGATGCATGCAATCCTCAAAAGATCCACCTCTGCTGCTTCCCTCAATTTTGTCAAACCTTAACATGTGAACATGCATATCTCCACCTGCATAAAAAAAAGTGATCTGGCCACCTTTTGTTTGCTGAACAAACTGTTTCAAATACTTTGTTCCACAATCAGCCGAGTCTCTCAAGAATTTCTTCTTCAAGTTTTGCAATGCCGCATCAGCAAACCCTCATACGTTAGCAATATCCACAAGATTTGATTGAAACTGAAAACTTAAAAGATTCAACTCTAAACATACGTTTGCTAATAAATGTATGTAAAACTGGTTTGCATAGAGGACAAGCTCATCATAGAGGCTTGGCTTCTCTTTTCCAAACTCCAAAAGCAAAGCCGACATAACTTTTACCATGTGTTCCATCACATGTCCACGTGAAAGCCATCTCAGAGAGTGGATACGTAGCATGGCTAACTCTGGAAAATTTAATGCTCCCTCAATAAGCTTGAAATCGTCCATCCTCTTTCCTTATGCATGAAGCCAAGTGTAGATACTTCTACAAAGCTTGTCCAAATGCACAAGTTCTGGAAATGAGTCAACAGCTTGACTTGCCGCGAGATTTTCATGATGGGCGAGACAATGCACAAGGAGGAGATGGGAGACATCTTCTCTCATTTTAGCAATGAGTCCATGTCTTTGACCCACCATAACTGAACACCTGTCAGTCGCAAGTGATACAAGTTTATGGATAGATAGCCTCGTCTCCTTTAGCAATTTCACAAGAGCGTCATATTTAGCTTCTGCTCCACCATCATCAGTTTTTATAAGCTTGACAAATGTAACATGATTTTCACCTTTACCCGCATTTTTCAAATAACTGACATAAACAATGAGATGACCCTCTTTCCCCCTATCTGTACTATCATCGACCATGAGTGAGTACCAAGGGCTTGCTTGAATTTCTCCACATATAGCATTCCAAAGCACATCCCTGATTGCTTGTATGAATTTCATACCAGCCGTTCGATTCAAATAAGTACCATAATCTATATGGCGAGGCATATTTGGCAACCCTTGCTCAATCTGATGAAGGCAAAGCTTCTCAAAGAGCTCCATAGGCCCAACACACTTCACGACGAAGTAAATTTGCCACATGATTGTGATCACACGTACTTTCTCCTTGTCTTCAAATGTTGCGACATACTCGGGAAGAGGAATGCATACCCTCTTTTCCTTGTTTGCCCACTTCAAGGCAGCTAGCTTATGCTCATCTACAGCACTATGCTCATTTAGAGCAGGAAGCTGGAGTGTAGATGAACCTTTATTTGCAAAAGGGGTTTTTTGTTTGCAATAGACACACCACTCACACTTACCTGTCCCTCAACTACCACTGGATATGCCCATTTGTGCTCGAACTTCCAAGCTGGCCTCCATTTTCTTAGCTTTTTAGCTTTAGGAATTGGTTCCGAGCTGGTTGTATCTTGCACTTCTTGGGCTTCGTCGTTTTCATCTTGTCCTATCTCTGGGCCTTCTCCAAAAATCTCCTCCATGACTCGAGCTTTTTGCTTTTGAAACTCCTTCTCTTTTCTCTTGCTTTTTCCTTCCACAGCTTTATAAAAGCTTGAAAGGTCTACTTGCTTCTTCTTCTTCTTATCGCTTTCCATATTCAAATGAATCTACACTAATAATGCATAGCTGTCATTGCTACTCGTTTAAGATGCAAGCAAGTTTTAAAATTAACTTTCATAATATAGAAAAGAGCACAGATAGCATGAACACAATAAGCTTCAAAAGTAAGTTCACATACCAAGGTCCAAGCAAGGAATAAGCACTCTGGTCCTCAAGTAAAATATAGCTCCTCAAGTAAGCATATAGCTGGATTCTAGTCTCTCAAAGAAAACATAATAAATGAGATTTCTTTGTATCAGAACTGCAAGGCAAAAATGGTACATCAGTAGTTCGTCCAAAAAATTTAGCATCTCTCTCTCTCTCTCTCTCTCTCTCTCTCTCTCTCTCTCCAATTTTTCATTTTGCCTTTTTCATTTTTTCTCATTCTGGACCAGTATATACTTTTCACAGAGTTTCAAATGGTTTTGTGTTTGCTCAGTTGTACACAGCATTAATTAAGGTCTTTAGGCAAGTGATGTCAGCTTTATAGATAAAGTAATATGTCATCATGCAAGAGACCATACTATACCATGGAGTTCAATGCAGGCATGATACTCTCGAGTCTCACTCCTCCATTAAGCTATACGAAACTTCAAAAAACCGAAACATGCACATGCTACTTTTGAAACTGTGAAATGCAATTAATAAATGGTAATCTTTGAAGGGACTAATTTGTTGAAAACAAACAAAAGACATCCCTTCTCCAACCTTTTCACAAGCCAAAACAATATGAGCACCTATGTCATGCTGCTATTGAAATTAACACCAGTTGATTGCTCTACTCGCAAGAAGGAAGAAAATGTCCTTAAATACCTTAAACATCATCTACAGCATAGCCTCCAAATTGCAATGCATATACTTGAATGCAAATTCGAGAAAATAAATGGCGAGATTTGTGTAGGACAGATAGTTTGCAGAAACAAATCCCTACCATCTCTGATCAGAAAACAAAAACATGTTTAATGTCGATGCGAAATCAGAACTTATGTTCATAGAATCATCTGCAACCCAAGGTTGTAAAAAGTCTAGCTATATAGTTATGATTCTAAAAGTCTTCTCTGTAGGTACCATAGTTGTCCATGTTCAGAAAGGCCGCCAAAGAAACTGATACAAAGGCCTTTGTATGATCGTTGTAAGTGTGCAGCTTGCACTAGAGCCAGGTGATGTCCTCACATGACTAATGAACACACCCACCCATTACTACAAATTTCAATAGCATACAAAATCTCTTTTCCTTTTACCTTTAACATCTATTCAATGCGCATATCTCAACTATGATGCAAGCGCACGCACACACAAGAAGGGGACTTGGCGATTCGACGAGAAAAAGCATAAGATTACCTTTAGGCATTGCTGAGATGTTCTTTTGCTACAATCAAGAGGCTTCAGGAAAGAAGCCTTCACCCTGTGTCATCCTTACACTCCTTGACTCCGAGTCCTGACTCCTAAGTTCTAACTCGATGGCCTGATCATGAGCAAAGACGACGCCTGCATCAACATTGTAGAATGCCAGGACGAGCTTTGGGCGTCAATATGTAGCTGGCTTAATGTGTCTGCATCCTCCTCCACAATGAGAGCTACATAGAGAGACTGGGGCTACGGGCAATGCTGCCAGTATTTTTAGGACCAGGTGACGACCAGTTTGATCATTGGTGTTGCACAGTGCTGCTGCTTGCATCAGCCGATTCAGCCCTCGCGAGTCGCATGCAATCTCTTGAGTCTCCGCTGCTCAGTGCTCTGGAGTTTGAGCTTTGAAAATTGAACGCACGTCGCGCAGTGCGTAGCTGTATTGGTTCCCTCGCGGAGTCACGAGTCAGTAGTTGCGAATCGCAAATTCAAATGGAGTAGGTAAATGGAGTAGGTGTGCTGGCAGCTGCATGCAACCCTCAAGGTTGTCTCAACCTTCGCAATTTTATTAAAGTTGCTTACCTTTGGGCTTATGCTATAAATCAAACCTGGACTCCCATGCTCCAGCGTCCATTTAACCTTGGAAGGGCATTTTAAAAAGTGGCCCTTCCCGGGGAAGGCCAAGAGAATGCCATCCCTTCTTTAGTGAAGGGCTCCTCCGCCAAAGTGGCCTTCGGTGGGAAGGTCTCCAAAAATTTTGCCAGGCAAATGCAGGGCTAGGGATAAAGGAAGGGTGGGAAGGGTTGCAATTTTCAGGCCTGGCTCAGATAGTGACGGTGACTGCTGACTTGGATGTCTCCCATTAGTCTGCAGACTGTTCACAAGGCTCTAACATTCTGCTTGCTGCGGTGTCCAACATCTGGTGATGGCGCACTTCAATTCCGGCCAAGAAACCATGCAAAATGAACGGTTGCGATTCCCGACTGTGATGGATAGTAAGTAGGGGAAATTACCAAAATACCCCTCTAATTTGAGGAAATTCCCAAAATACCCCTCAAATTTCAAAAATTCCCAAAATGCCCCTGATATTTTGTCATAAATTCCCAAAATGCCCTTCAAATTTTCCAAAATTCCCAAAATACCCCTGGTTGTGAGAGTAAATTTCTCGAAAAATAAATTTTTCTGTAGGTCTTCACAAGAAGAGTGATTGTCTATCGTACAAGATGCTAAAACTACAATTTGAGTTGGTTACGTAGGCTTTGGAGATGAATTGCTTCATTATTTTTAGACATAATTGCTTTTTTTGCGATGGTAATTGGTGACAAATTACATGCTGAGCACTCAAAAACGGATCTCAATTGTCAAAAACGAATGAAGATTAGAAAATCTTGAACATTCCAACCAAAATCGATACAAGGGTATTTTGGGAATTTTTGAAATTTGAGGGGTATTTTAGGAATTTCCTCAAATTAGAGGGGTATTTTGGTAATTTTCCCTAGTAAGTACTTAGCACCTAGAGCTAAAAACTATAAAAAATTGGGCTCATAGGACTGTCCACAGTAACATCATAAAAAGTAGAGCTCCGAGGTGCCGACGCGTGTCCCCAATGTTGCACTTTAATGTGACGGCTCACTGACGAGCCACGGGGATGGACGGAGGAGAGCGCTTCATTTCAAGACTCTCTCTCAGAACGTTTGCTCCAATTTCGGCAAAATGGCGATGGCGATGGCGATGTCGCAACCAACCGAGCTTCCCGAGCTCTGGAGCAGAGCTCCTCTGCACCCTCCTTCCCACCGCGGTCCTCCCCTCTCCCTTCTCGTCCGAGCTTCCAGCCGTGGCAAGAGCAGCAGCATCGCCACCAGCTCTGCTGGCGATGGCTCTTCTTACCTCGGCATGTGGAAACGAGCCAAAGATCGCGATGAGCAAGAGCGCCTGCAGCTTGAGAAGCAGAAAGAGCAAGAAGCCTCTCCACCGCCCCAACAGGACTTGGAGAGGAGGGTATGGGATGAGAAGTCCCAGAAGTTCACCAGCTTATTGCAGGTTCCTGCAGAAGAGAGAGATAGGGTTCAAAGAATGCAGGTCGTGGACCGAGCTGCTGCTGCCCTTGCTGCAGCTAACGCCCTTCTTGCCGAACAGGCCTCATTCCGCAACACTGCTGCTACTCTGCCCCCTGCATATGCGCAGGCTGTCTCGGAATACAAGGCGAAGAAAGTGTCAATTCCTTCAGGTATGCTTTAGTCTTTTTCCTGTATCATGGAAGTTTCATCGTGAACATGCAAAGTACTTTGTGCATGCAACCCTGAGTAGGATCATAGACGTGACATAGCCTCATGTGGCTTCTTACCGACGTGGGCATTTCCTCGATCGAAGTTAGGACACTGAGATGCCTCTGGTTTGTGGGGTCTTCATTATAGCTTTGAAGGATCATTTGCACCCATTTGATCTTTTGCTTTCATCAACCAAGAGTGCCTGTCAGAATCTTGTTTTAATAAACCTCAAGAAAGGGGTGATAGCTTAATTTACCTCTGCACGGCGCACACTTAGTAAAAATTATGATCCTTAACACTTGCATTAATGTAAAAAGTACATTCATTATGTGAGATGTGTGCGAGAGAGAGAGAGAGAGAGAGAGAGAGAGAGAGAGAGAGAGAGAGAGAGAGAGAGAGAGAGAGAGAGAGAGCTTTGTGCTCACATATGTATGATAATTACACACCAAAACCCTGAGATCTTCTCTCACTGTGTAAAACACATCTGCTTATGTGAAGTTTTTCATTTCAAGATGATTAGCTGTTTGTTTTTCACAACAGCAATTACCGTTTTGCAGAGGTTGAGCCTGAAGGGAGATCTACAGCAGAGCTGACTCTTGGAGCTCAAGCCACTCCTGGTCCCGACTTTTGGACATGGTCCCCTCCACCTGATGATGATCCGATGGACATGTCACCTACAATGAGTCTGCAGAGAGTAGATACACCTCGTATAGCTGTTCCTGCTCTCTTGGAAAAAGAGCCAATCACTGCATCTTTGGCTATTCCTTTGGAAAGCGAGGAGCTATCTTCAATATTTCAACAGAGAGCAAAGCCTTCTCTTCCACCACTCCAATCCCTTCTGGAAATTAAGGAGGAAACCTCCAGACCTGTTGAGGAAGAGTCGGCAGAATCAATTCTGGTGGTTCCAGATGTCGGTGTAGACATTGCATCATTCGTTCAACAAGAAAGCTTGCAGGATGCGAAAGTTAGTCATGGGGTTAGTCCGGATGGGGCTCGTTGGTGGAAAGAGACTGGCAAGGAGCTTCGCCAGGATGGAGTTACATGCAAGTGGACTGTGATACGAGGGACCAATATGGATGGAATAGAGTGGGAAGAAAAGTTTTGGGAAGCATATGATGATTTTGACTACAAGGAGCTCGGAGCTGAAAAGTCAGGTAGGGACGCAGCTGGCAATGTGTGGCGGGAATTTTGGAAGGAGTCAATGTGGCAGGTAATATGCTTAGATTATGGCTTGTGGGAGGAGTGTTGCCTTCTAGTTTTTTGTGATACCGCATTTTATTGGGCATGCTTTATTTCTCATTGTCTCGGTTGCCACTGTTGATACTGCCTTTTAAACATATGTACTGGAGTTTTAGTATGTCCTTTCCCTGAGGTATGCTAGCTTATGCAATAGAGGGCCCTTGGAGGAGGTAGCAGAGCAGCGGTTTTGATGTCAAGTCCTTCATTCAAGGCCCCTATGGGCAGAGTTTATAATGCCAGGGTTTCCAGGGTTTGCTTGTAGAGCTCCTACTGGCATTTAAAAGAATGGGTTTGTTAGGATTTTGATCAGGCCCACCAAGACCTGAAGCATACTCTGAATGTAGTCAGTAGTATACATTTCAGCAATGCAACATTGTATGAGGTTTTGCCTAAAAGATCAAGCAAATTCTATGAACCACCTGTACCTGAAAACAGAGAATTATCACATAGAGCAGTAGCATTCTCTCCTTGTTTCCATTGTTACCTTCTGTGGGCAAAAATACGATTATTAATGGTGCCAAAGAAGTGCATCCACAGAGGTGGATCAAGTTAAATGGAAAGTGGGGGCAGGTATCCATACTTTAGCCTACAGATTATAGCAATCAGATCATGATTTTCCTCCCCACTGGTTGTTTACACTGAGGAAATACCTGTATTTTATCTTGCTAGGGAGTACCTTGTAGACACGAAAGGCAGTTTCAACTTTCACCTTTACAGGTTTTAGGGGCCAAACAGCTGAATCTTTTGTGAAACTGAAAAGACATGAATGATGAGGATCTGTATTTATATGGTAAATATAAGATGGATATCCACCATCTCTTGTTTGGCAATACCATTTTAACATATTGAGAATCTGTCGTTTGTTTTAGGGCTAGGAATTTTTGGCTGATCCTATTTGGATGTCATAAATGAGCAGGGAGTGAGTGTCAAGTTTCATCTTAGTCATGTCGGATGGGGAACAAGAACAGGTAGGGAACAAAAAGGGAGTAGAAAATGACATTGTGGGATGGAGCTAGATGATAGAGACGAGAGTCTTACCTGTTCATTTTTGGAGGGTTTCAAGGCTTTGCGTGTTATGGGTACTGCTTTCTAGATCGTGAGCGACTGTCTGTGCATTAGGAGTTGATTTCCCAGCTATCTTTTACCTAATCTACTACATTTCAACAGGACTTAACAACAGGACTACTGCACATGGAGAAAACAGCAGATAAATGGGGAAGGAATGGACAAGCTAGTGAATGGCATGAGAAGTGGTGGGAACACTATAATGCGTCTGGTTTTGCAGAAAAATGGGCTGACAAGTGGTGTAAGATTGATGAATCAACTGCATTAGAGCCAGGACATGCTCATGTTTGGCATGAGAGGTAATTCTCGTGGCCCATCTTGCTTTCCTGTCCGCAAACACTTAATTCACTAATTAGAAATGCTCTGAATTGTATGACTGTAAGTGTTTAGACAAGTGATGTGCATGTCCTTGTTTCTGTAGGTGGGGTGAAAAATTCAATGGACAAGGTGCCGCAGTAAAGTACACAGACAAGTGGGCAGAGAGAGCGGAGTATGGTGGTGGGAGGTCGAAGTGGGGCGATAAGTGGGATGAGAACTTCAACGAGTATGAGCATGGCGTAAAGCAAGGGGAGACATGGTGGGAAGGGCCGTCTGGTGAAAGATGGAATCGAACATGGGGGGAGAAGCACAATGGGAGTGGATGGGTGCATAAATATGGGAAGAGTAGCAGTGGTGAACACTGGGATACACATCAACCACAGGATACATGGTATGAGAGACATCCGCATTTCGGTTTTGACCACTGCCTGGAGAACTCCAGGGAGTTGCGACGTGTGGGCAGCAAAAGGGAGCCCACAGTTTGAGGGCCAGCATTTTCAGTGCCCTGGTTGCTATGTAAGTAAAGCCGTTACTTGTCTGTCCTTGCACGTTGTCTTTTGTCCTGAAGTCATTGGCATCATGGGTGTTGATAAAAACACCATTCATCGAGGCAATGCACATGCAAGTGCTCTGGTAGGTAAGTATCAGCCCATATAAACCCATCTTGTAGATACAGCATAATAGATGCTCGCCGCCTCTAATGGTACAATGAAGAGCTTACTTTTGAAAGGACATCCATTCATGGAGGTAGATAGTAGGCCAAGCATGGCCTGAAAAGCTTGGCTATCACGAGAACTGTGCGTCTTCCTTTTCAAATGGAGCAAAGCAATACATACCTATATATGTGTATTTTAATGGACCTCTTAAGTTGTAGCTTCTCTCTCTCTCTCACTCACACACACACACACACACACACACACACACACACACACACACACACACACACGTACGTATCCATCCAGCCCCCCCCCCCCCCAACCCCAAACAGTACGACAAAATACAGGCTCACAAGACAATTGTGAATGTACTTATGCTTATAAGACTACACTGGCCTATTCACCTCTCTGGACAGAGAGAGAAAAATATATTTTTAAGGTTAATCACTATCTCCTTTGTTCAGGGTTTAGGGTTATTGCTTATTGCTAATAACTTCTAAACGTATATTGCCTTTTGCATTTTTCTGAGGCAAGATGACTCCACACGAACCTTTTAGCCTTGTAGCCGTTGCAATTTTGTGTCAAGACCCAATATGATTTCAGGGTGCTGATGAGACGTGCATTTTCATATAAATCACTTCATTCAAAGCACATAAAGTTGTCTACATGCTGCCATAACTGGCCACAAACCATGAGCCCTATGATGTTTGAATCGACCTTGCCTCGTGGTAATAATGTACCTTGCGTGATTTCTTGTTGACTCTCACTCTCATCCTTGCTTATGGCCATTTAGCAAGTGCATTATCACCATCTTGTCCTATATTGACTATGGTGCACGCAGAGAGCGAGAGCGAGAAGGGGCGGCGGTGGCTATGCTTTTTGGCTTCATTCTCCCCTCCCTTGCTATCTTTTTATAGTATGTGCACGATGCATTACTATTCAACTTTGCCATCTCTAGCACAATCGACACCTGCATACAATTCCATTCATCATGTCACAGAATAAACTCCCTACATTCACACCCATTGTCATTTATTGTTCTTGTTTTGTATAGACGAAATTGTTTGCAAAGAAGCGTGTTAATGAGCAACTCTTCTCCTTCCATGCTGATTGGAAAAGATGGTGTCCCATGAGAGAGAGAGAGAGAGAGAGAGAGAGAGAGATGGATGCTCATCCATCTTGTGCAACATAGGTTGGAGGTCCATGGGGCACAATCATGGAGGATGGGATGGTGTGAGCATCATCGACGAAAGGCCCATATCAAAATCGATGTTTCATATCTCTCGTCTCAATACTCTTGAAAAAAATAGATAAAATCTAAATGCAAAAGATGGCGACCCCCTCTCTCTCTCACACACACATGCATTGTTGGCTAAAGCTCTTTTTAGCTCCTTAAATAAATTAGCGTACTTACCTTTTGGCCGAATGCTTCATTGATGGGCATAAACCACTCTCACATCGCATACGCTTTATATTCCCAGCCTTCCCGTGTTGCACATATCCTATTATCAGTGCACTCCAAAAGACTCTATTGTGGACATGAAGGTCATAATAAGAAACTTCATGGCTTTTGAATGTAGTGAAATTTGGTAGACATATAGCACCCCGAAGCAAAACATCTTTTCAACATCCCTTGGATACAACTCTTGGTGAGAACATGCATATATGTGAAAGGGTTGCATAAAATTTGAATGAGCATGTGTCAATGAAAGGAGCTAAAGATTTATCAAGCAACTTACACGGTTCAAAACTCTACATCTCTACATAAAAAATGAATTGGTTGCCAAATGACTATCTCTCTCTCTCTCTCTCTCTCACACACACACACACACACACATTGTTGTTGATACAAGGATTAATCTCCTTCTGGATATAGGAGTGGCTTGTTGCCACGGCCTCGATGTAATTAACTGGGGATTAGCCTCAATATCTTGTATTGACCTAAGAAATCTCTTGTAAAAAAAATGGGTTTGTATTTACGAGGTGAAATTCTTAATAGGAAATTTGTGGGTGGTTGCGTAATATACTGTACCTACTAACACCCAGTGAGTTAAGGAAGATAATGGGTTTGAGATGAGCTGGCCGGACTCTGAATAATGTGTTCTCATATGCTTGATGATGCGGTGGCTCCCTCGTACGGCATCTGCTCTACAGCGTATCTCTCTCTCTCTCTCTCTCTCTCTCTCTCTCTCTCTCTCTCTCTACGAGGCGGCGATGTTGGTTCTTCCCTCTCTTAAAGACGAACCTGCCTTGCCCTCTTGAAGACCGGAACCGTCTTGTTGCTATGAATGGAACGTGGCTACTGGCACCGAAGCCTATAAAATGTGAGCTTCCATGCTCACTTAGCATTGGTACACGTGTGCGTCTATGGTGTGTGTGTGTGTGTGTGTGTGTGTGTGTGTGTACTAGTGAAAGGTTGTCTGTACCTTGAGAGTGTGAGGATTTAACTCGCAAGGGTGTGTGTTGCTGGCTCTATGGCAAAAGGCAAAGACAAGCAAGTTATTGTGGAGCTAGCTGCTCCGACTCAATCTCAGGTGACTTTGTATCCAATATGGACTACTGTCCAAGCTGATTGGTTGTGTTGTGATTCACCTTTGATATGGTAGTAGAACTCATGCATGTTCTTGAATATACTAAGTCGATGTTCGATTGTTATGGGAATAGGTGGCTACTTCTTCTGACCCTTAGGTGAGGGTTACTCAACTATGGTTTTCAATGTTCCTGAGCTTGAAGATGGCGGACTTTTATATCTTCAGGCTCTTGATTTTAGTACTTGACTGTTCTGTACTATGAATGGGAATTATACCACCTTTTCATTGACATAGTTTTTAGTGTCTTTTAAGGATTCTTTGGTATATCAGTACCGGTATACCAATACTACCAGTACCAGTACTAGGACTGAAAATCTGACACCAATACCAGTATACATAGTACCAATATAGCAGTATAGCAATACCAGTATAACAACTTAGCAGTATAGAACTCATGCATGTTCTTGACTATACTAAGTCGATGTATGACTGTTATGAGAATTGTTGGCTACTTCGTCTGACCCTTAGGTTAAGGTTACCTTCTTGACTATGGTTTTCAATGTTCCTTGAAAATATTGGACTTTTCGTTAGAAAAAGTTTGGACTAATTTGGGCCTTGTAAGAAATGCCATGTCAGCGTAGAGAGAGATAATAGAAAATTCATTTTAACCCTTTTTCATACATGTTTTCTAAAATTTGGATATCTTATTCATGCAAGGTACGTTTATTAAGAAACCCAGAAAGTATTTTAGTCATGATAACACTTCACTGTGTGCGGCCGCTACTGAATTCAATGTCGAATATCTCAATCTTCTGCGTTTTGAAAACTAAGCTCTATTTCCTCGCCTCCTTCTTCCCCCCCATTCGCTTGCATTCTCTCACGCGCGCGCGATATTCAAGTTACCGTCTCTTCTATCCCCCCCACCTCCTTCTACGCACAATTTCGAACAGTCATGTTTCAGTTGACACTTGTAGCTTCTCCACGAAAAACTTCTACGAGGAATAGGAGAGATGTGTATCACATGCACATAGAGCTCTCACAAGAGTATGAACCCCTCTGCAAGAAAAACAAACAGCAAAGGCTTTCTAAAGCTTCGAAGGAGAACTTAAGATCATAGGGCATGAAAAATGTGGACCTTTGACTGGACGGCAGAATGTATCCAAAACATCCCGTCACAAACTCCACTCCATCTTTTAAGGATATTACATCCTTAGTGAACTATGTCGGAGATGGCCATCATGGCTTGTATGGCTACACTGAGCAGTTGACTGCAAGAAATGATGTTCTGCAACAAGAGAGAGATATTGTATATAGCGAGAATGTCTGCTAACACCAGAAAGTCGTGCAATGTGTTAAACAGGTTGAAGGCAGCAAGGAGACCATCAAGGCGCTTACACAACAACTCAGAGAAAAAAAAACAGCGCTAGGTGTTCGCCAAAGAGAAAGAAAACTAAGAGACATCGAGGACTTGAAAGTTGGCTCGGGAGGAATCAAGAAAAGAGTGCAAGCCATCAAGTGAGTGCATCTATCCTTCTTAAGTTTATATTCATAAACTCTCACATCTCTTACTACTAACATGCTTGCACAGATCTTTGCTTCACCCTAACAAGGAAGTGGAGCGCCACACAACCACCTCCTCGGCCCATTACGGGCTCATATTGAATCGCAAAAACATAGCTGGCCTCTTGGATGATAACCACTATGGTAAGATCGTTGCTAAACAGCTTGACATCCTTTTACTTAAGAGAACCAACTCTCTGCACGGGACGTTCAATCAATTTTGAATGAAGCTGGTATATCCAATAAGGGATATGCTGCCATTTTCAAGTATGTAGCATTATTTGCAATGCTGTTCCACTAGAAAAGGGTTTTGATTCCTAACTCCTCTTACTCATGTTTGTGCAAAGACAAGTCAAAAAGTTCCGCATCAAGCACACTCTACTTCCAAACCCTTTCTCTATTCAAAAAACAAGACATGAAGTCAACAAGGAGGTGCTTCAAAAGCTAGAAAGTCCTTTCCACATTGAATCAACATACATATCGCCAAAAGGAAAAGAAATGGTCTATGAAAATTATAACAATATTTTTTATGATATGATCGCGCTGCATCATATATTGCGCAGTTGTTTGATGTTACTCTTGAAGAGTGTAACGACGTCCTAATGTTTGTCATCAAGTTAGATGAGTGCGAGCTTGTAAAGGAGACAAAGGCTGAGAGAGTCACAATCACACTTATGAATAGAGCTTTGGATGCAAGAATTGGACCAGATGATCCTCGAAACTTGGTGTGCAATCTGAGCACAACATTTTCCTTCTTGCAACGTTCAAGGTGCCTAGAAGTTATGTTGAAGATAATTTTCGTTATGTTTCAGTTGAATGCTTTTGAATGTGCATTGTAATAAGTTCAAAATTATCTTTTTAGGTGTCCACTGAGAACTTCGATATATTGAATTGGGCTTTTCATCAAACAAACATACCAGAAACAATAAGCGAACAGAGAAATGAAAAGAAATTGGATGTGGAGGGCATGGAATCCTACAATAGAGTGGCACATGGTTGGAGACCTAAAAACCTTGAAATGCATGTACAACGTTTCCAAAGGAGCAATAAGAAAAAGCCCTTGCTTGTATTACATGGGAGGGATTCACATCCTTGACAAACCATTTTGGAGAAGAGCTCTAGATAGACATTTGTGCGACCCTAACTTTCGATCCATTTTGGATATCCCACTATCTAGAGTACACATGCACGATGCATGCACTTTGTAGAATAGTAGAAAAACTAATATTTCTCTACATTTGCTTTTCCTGGACCACTTGACCTCTCTCTGCGAAGCAAAGGGCACTATCTAGAGTACACATATGCACAATGCATGCACTTTGTAGAATAGTAGAAAAACTAATATTTCTCTACATTTGTTTTTCCTGGACCACTTGACCTCTCTCTGCGAAGCAAAGGGCAATCTCAGCCTTAAAGACGGCCTTCTCAAAAATGGGTTTGCACGTAGGACATGTCAAGCTAAGAGCAGGATGAAAAGAGATCGAAAGATATTCCAAAGCAGGTGTCCATTGGTGGTGTGAAAGCTCGGCTCTTCCTTTCACTGACCACAACTAGACGACAATGCAAAAGCCAAAGTGCACAAGAAAGACAAGCATTACGATACAGTAGGTGGAAAAATTTGCACAATCCTGTAGTTGACCATGCAGACAATGGTGTAGCAAGGACTGACAAAGCGAAGGTATGGAAAACCTTGGATGCAATATTCAAGTTTAGCGAATTGAACTCATGGATTGATGGCGACTATACAAAATTCCAAGAAGCTGTGGAGACCTTCCACAAGACATTCATAAGTGCGTGGACAAATCGACATGTTACTCACTACATGGTACCATAGTTGGTTTGATGACATAATAATCTTTTGAATTGCGAATACTCATCCTTATAATGTTTGCATGCTTTGTGTGCAGCACATTATATGTAATCACATGCCTTGGTTTGAAAGGCAATATGGCAACTTGGGTGTTTGGTCTACACAAGGTATGGAAAAAACTCCCACTACCAAGCTCGTACTGGTTATTTCAATCACACTCAACATGGAGGTGGTGCGGACAAAGAAAATAGCTTAGAGGAGATACAACAATGGACGTATCAGAAACTAATGTACATGTCACATCGCAAGGAACAAGTCAAACAAAGTCAGATTTGCCATGCGGTGAGATTAGCCAAAAAAATGGTGAAGAAAGGAGATATGGGAGTTATCGTTTGTGGCTAGACAACATGCAGATTGGTAGCTCCAAAAATAGCACGTGGGAAGGGTTTGGACAACACCGTTACAAGTTATTCCATAACTCTCAACCATAGCAAGATCCAAACACCAAACTTAATGTATCTAGAAGAATTGATGTAATTTTAGCTTTTCATATTGTGAATGATGGTTGCAACAAAATAAAAAATGCGGCAAGACATTGATACTCTTATCATTTCAACTTTTCATAATGTGAACGATGGTTGCCACAAAAAAAGTACATTGCAAGACACCGTTACATAATCAATCTAACTTTGATGTATAAAACAAATACATTCTATTTATTTCTAGTCATCTGGAAATGATACAAGATATTCTAGTCTCTTGCCCTTCTCTGAAGGACCCTCGTCCTCATGCCTTGGTCTCTTTGAATGACGTGTTTCATCATCAGCATCGGTCACAAGCACGTTGAGGTCGAGCAATTGGATCTCCTCAGCTACCTCAACCTGCGGGGCCTCTTCTATAAGTTGAATGATTGGTTGCTTTTGTTTCAGCAGATCATGTTTTCCATATTGTGGCAATTGACGTGGGTATGTGATTCCACAAGCTAGACCATACGCAGCATGTGACAAAAAGTAGCAACTGCACAGGCCATACATGCCAAGCCCTACACCAAAACTTGAGACCGCTGCTTGCTTGTCTAGTAGTATCACCTTGTCTGTGTTCCATCTGATGGCCGCGTGTCCTAGATATCTTGAGAGTGTTTTCAATACAAAAAGAGGGAATCTAGCCTTGTCCTCGAAGAAGCTGGAATGGAAGCAGAGGCAGTTTGATGCGTTCAAATTCTCCAAGTACTGACCAAGGGAGGAATTCTTTCCCAAGTCTCCTTTATTTACCTCGTCACGAGGACGAGGAATGAACTTATCATCATAGATTATGAGCTACAAGAAATAAAATCCAAGTGTTGGTATATAAACATGAAACTCTTATATGGGGAAGCAAAAAATTATTTACACAATAGTATATTTTTATCTTCTTCGAGTAGTGCAGCATTCCATAAGTCAAGTGTACTCTTGTTTGCAGAGGATGAGGAAGGCGTCAATGCCGTTGATGGAGCAATTCTTCCCATCTCTGTGATTCCAAACCTTTTCTATACCGCCCTTAACATTGACTCCGTTGGAAGCGTCGTGCGACACATACGGCTGCATCCTTGTATATTATTGCTAGTGTCTCTGTTGGTTCGATAAACTCACCCTCTGTTACATGAGCATCCATGAAAGAATACTTGTCATCGAGAGGGTCAATTATACTGTCATCCTCTTGTAGATTTTTGGCCTCCTCTGTTATGTCCCAGTGATCTTCCAGATTAACATTCAAAAAGAGTATGAACCCAGCATAGTATTCTGTAACTCGACTCTTTCGATTATGTATGGGACATTTGTTTCCATTCTTGCGAGACTGCAGTGGCAACTTGAGGCTGCTCCTGTAGACAATATCTTTCTTTGAACGATCAAAACTGATATCCTTCACATGAACATATCAACAACCTTCAAACTCAAATGTGTTGCAGATCGTCTGTTGCTCATATGTCTAATGAAACTCTGCAAGGAAATGTGGCGCAGAAGCCAAAAACCCTTGCAATGAGAAGGCGGGGTTGAAAACAGGCTTGAATTCGTGCTCTCGCTACTAAAGCCCAATTCTATACAAAAAATGGTACAACTTGTCTTTACGTGCCTCGTTAAAGCAAGGTAGCTCCTTCTCTATCTCGAGCTGAAAGGGATCCATTTGTGGAGAGAGGTAAGAAAACTTGGGTTGTTGGTTAGGGTAAAGGTAGGAAGGCACCGGCTAACACTAGGGAGTACGAAGGGGGGGATTGACGGGCCTTCTATATATAGACTCCTCAAGAACTCGACCAGGTCATTACAACCACCCTTATGATTACATTAGAAATGGTGCAATGAATGCAGCACAAAGACCAAGGCAAGCTCAACCATCCCTATGACATGTGTCCCAGTTGGGTGAGTATCGTAGGTATATAAAGCAACTTGACTGCGGACTCCAGAACTCGCTCACATCTACACAACGTAGGTATGGGGACAAGAAGAGAGGAAAGGCGAAGCTTTTCAAAAGATGATGGCGGAAATGAAGGAGGTCAAGAAAACGATAGCTAAGGCAAAATATCTTCGAAAGGAGCTAAAGAAGAAAAAAAAAGAAAACCAGAAGGTAAAGGCTGGGAAAACCAGCACTGCAAAGACCGAGGATAATAACCACCAACGATAAAGGAGAAAGAAGAATAATTGTAATGGACAAGCAAGATAGTGCATCTATCACCTCTTAGTCTTGTGTAATGGAGTCCTTGATGATAATGCAAATGTCCAAATATCTTGTTCCTTTGTCTCTGCCTCTTTGTTTCTTTTTTTGGTTACTGATTATGAAGGAAGAGTTTTTATCAAAATATGTCGCATCACAATCCGAGTGGGAGGTTTATGAGTCACAAAGCCATTGATATGCTCGCACTCTGCAATGATAGAAAAATATCGCGCCACAACGCGATAGGAAGCTCTCTTCACGATATGGGTGGTCCCTATCGCGTTGTGACGCGACAACCAAATGTCGTGCAACAACGTGATAGGGAGGCACATCCACAATATAGGTGGTCCCTATCGCGTTGTGACGCAACATCCAAATGTCATGCCACAATGCAATAGGGAGACGCATCCATGATATGGATGGTCCCTATCTCATTGTGGTGCGACACTCTTTATCGCGTTGTTACACACCATCGAGTGTCGCGTCATAACGTGATAAGGAGTTTTGGTTGCGGCACACTTTCCCTTCTTACATTGTACTGCTATATTTTTCCTTGTCACAACACGACGCGAGGAGGGGGTTTGGTTGATCAAGGCCCACCCTATATTGCGTTGTGCCGTGACAACCACATAGTCGACATGCAGTATGCCACGTGTCCTCCATGCGTGATGTACCCTTCCCAATGAAGATGAGCGACTCAATTAAGTGTGGCCGCTACCACATGCATATTCCACGTTTAGTAATGATGATGATATCCTTGGCGATTATATAATGTTTCTATTTCCGTATATCCCACTGCTGTTTGACCTCTGTCCTCACCTTTTAAGAGTCACCTTTTGCGACCTAACCTTCTCAGTGCTCAATCTTCTTCTTTTCTTCCGCACAACACTTTCCAGAACACTTGTTTCCATGGTTCGCATGAAGCAAACCGCAAGGAAGGTTTACCCGCAAGATAACCAACCTTCATCCTCAAGACTTACAGGCAAAACCCTGCCTAATCTTCGGGCAACAATGCGTAGTCGGAGGTACAAGCAGAACCGAAGCGGTCTGCTTGAGATGCGCAAACTTCAGAGGTGTATCTCTATGGCTATTCCTAAGTTACCCTTCCAAAGAGTAGTTCGTCAGATTTGTGAGAGCGCGAATTTGGATTATCGATGGGTCAGAAGTGCGATGGGTTGCCTCCACGAGGCAGCCGAGGACTTTTTGATCGAGTTGTTTCCAGATAGCTACGTCCTCACAGCTCATGCTCACAGAGTGACAATGATGTCTCGGGATATCAATTCTCTTATGTCACACAGCCATTGATATGCTCGCGCTCTCCAGCGACAGAAAAATATCGCACCACAACGCGATAGGGAGCTCTCTTCATGATATGGATGGTCCCTATCGCGTTGTGACGCGACAGCTAGATGTCGTGCACCAATGCGATAGGAGGTGCATCAATGATATGGGTGGTCCCTATCGCATTGTGATGGGACATCCAAATGTCACGCCACAACGCAGTAGGGAGACGCATCCATGATATAGGTGGTCCCTATCGCGTTGTGACGCGACACTCTTTATCGCGTTGTTGCGCACCATCAAGAGTGTCGCATCACAACGCGATAAGGAGTTATGGTTGCGGTACACTTTCGCTTCTCGCATTGTGTCGCTACGTTTTTCCTTGTCGTAACACAATGCAAGGAGGGGGTTTGGTTGATCAAGGCCCATCTCATATCGCATTGTGCCGTGACAACCACATAGTCGATATGAAGTATGCCATGTGTCCTCCATGCGGTGATACACCCTTCCCAATGGAGATGAGCGATTTAATTAAGTGTGGCCATCGCCACATGCATATTCCACGTTTAGTAATGATGATGATGTCCTTGGTGCTTATATAATGTTCCTATTTTCATATATCCCACTACCTCTTAAGAGTCACCTTTTGCGACCTAACCTTCTCATTGCTCAATCTTCTTCTTTTTCTTCCGCACAACGCTTTCCAGGGTAAACACTTGTTTCCATGGCTTGCACGAAGCAAACTGCAAGGAAGGTTTACCCGCAAGACAACCAACCTTCATCCTCAACAGTTGCAAGCAAAACCCTACCTAATCTTTGAGCAACAATGCATAATCGGAGGTATGAGCATAACCGAAGCGTTTTTCTTGAGATGCGCCAAATCCATCCAAAGAGCAGTTCGCCCGATTTGTGAGAGCGCGAATTTTGGATTATTGGCGGTGGGCCAGAAAGTGCGATGGGTTGTCTCCACGAGGCAGTCGAGGACTTTCTGATCGAGTTGTTTCAAGATAGCTACGTCCCCACAGCTCATGCTCATAGAGTGACAATGATGCCCTGGGATATCAATTCTCTTAGGCTGTTATGCTTCAGGTACTGTTGGAATTAGGGTTGCAGAGAAACACACACAGCTTGGAGAAGACGGAGGAAGCTCAAGGCACACGATAGAGAGTGTATTACTTAGTGTGCAATGGAAAGATAGATAGCCCTAGAGTGATGGGCGTATATACAATGCACGGGGGAAAAAAACCTCCTAAAGAGGGAAAAAATGCCCCGGCGGTCCTAGTGTGTTCACACACATCACTACCACATGTATATGGTAACAAATCCCCCCTGGAGTGATGCGGTGAACGAGAGCTGGCACATGAGTAAAGGGAAGTGCCATGCCCTGAGGACAGGATCAGTCCACAAAGGGGAGTAAGCCCAAAGCTTTGCGGAAAGCTTCAAGCTTCTCACGAGACAATGCCTTTGTGAAAAGATCTGCAAGGTTGTCCTGTGTTGGCACATAGGCCAAGCTGATCTCTCCTGCTGAGAGCCTCTCCATGACATAGTGGTAATGCACCTCAATGTGCTTTGTGCGAGCATGAAAAACTGGGTTCCTCGCAACTGCCAATGCGCTCTGACTGTCAGTGTAGATAGTGTTGGCAGTGTCCTGTCCAACACCCAAATCAGCCATAAGGCGTCTGAGCCATACACACTCAACCGTAGCTGTGAAGACTGCCCTGTACTCAGCCTCACAACTCGAAGTGGCCACAGTAGGTTGCTTCTTGCTCAACCATGATATGCATGAACTGCCAAGCATGAAACAAAAACCACTTGTGGACACTCGCATGTCAAAACAACCAGCCCAATCTGAGTCCGAAAAATCATGTAAGTCTGGCGGCAATGATCCCCCCTTGGGATAAAACAAGCCAAGATGTAAAGTGCCACTAAGGTAGCGGAAAATCCTCTTGACAACCTGCCAATGCTTAGACCCTGGGCTATGTATAAATCTGCTGACTTGTGAGACTGCAAACTGAATATCCGGCCTCGTGTTGCATACATAAATGAGGCAGCCAATAGCAGTTTGGTAAAGAGTGACATCAGCAGGATCGCCAGCATCATGTAGACTCAACTTCAAACCTGTTTCCATGGGAGTGGCAATAGGTTTGCAATCCTCAAGTCCAAACTTACATAGCAATGTCTCTATGTAACTTTTCTGACACAAGGCAATACCACCATCACACTGCTTAAACTGTATGCCCAAATAATGATGCAACAGCCCCAAATCTTTCATCTTGAAAGTAGCATTCAAATCAGCCTTAAATTCAGCAATATGTCTCTCATTTGGTCCAGTGATCAGCAAATCATCAACATAAAGAACCACGATGAGAAATACATCACCCTCACGCTTTACATACAATGTGCTTTCTGTTGGACTGTTACGAAAGCCTTGTTTGACCAAATGAGTGTCAGCTTTCTCATACCAAGCACGAGGAGATTGCTTCAACCCATACAAAGCCTTGTTACATTTGCACACTTTGTCCTCTTGTCCTTTTGTGACAAAACCGCGAGGCTGCGTTACATAAACTTCCTCAAATATGTCACCATTCAAGAAAGCAGTAACAATGTCTGATTGATGTACATCCCAACCAAAATGAGCTGCCAATGCACATAGAAAACGTATAGTAGTCATACGACAAGTGGGAGCAAAAGTCTCTTCATAATCTATGCCTTTTTGCTGTGCATAACCCTTTGCAACAAGTCGAGGTTTATGGCGATCGATCTCACCATCCGGTTTGCGTTTCAACTTGTAAACCCACTTTGTACCAATGGCCTTTTTGCCAGGAGGCAAATCACATAAAGTCCATGTGTCATTTTCTATAAGTGCATCATATTCTGATTGCATGACAGCCATCCAATTTTCTGAATTTTGTGCTTCATCAAAAGTCAGAGGCTTCTCAACATCATGTAAGCTAGACACAGCCAAAGCATAACAATCTGATGCATAAGATGCATGGCGAGAGCCTGAACGAGTACGACTAGACAAAGGTGCATCCAATTTACTGTCACGCAAAGTGTGCACCAGCCATTTTGGCATACCTCTAGCTTGCTCATTTTCAACCCTTTCCTCATCAAGTACATCATGTACATCTGCATCAGTAATAGGCGGATCTAAAACATTTTCAGAAACCCCCATAGGCTGTACATTTGCCTCATTGGAACTTACATTCGTATTTCCACCACTGAAAAGAGGCAACAAAGTGTCATAAATGTTCTGTGAGCTTACATTACTGTCTCTAGTACATGACAGCAAGGGCTGAACAGAATCTTCCACAAACACTACATCCCGAGAAACCAGAATACGTTTTGTTTGCGGATGATACAACCTGTAACCTTTGCTTTCAGCACTATAACCAACAAAAATACATTTGACAGCCTTATCATCCAATTTTCTGCGCTGCACTTGTGGCACCAAAGCATATGCCAAACAGCCAAAAACACGCATGTGCTCAATAGAAGGTTTTCTATCATGCCATGCTTCATATGGAGTAATAGACTGCAAAGCTTTCGTAGGACACCTGTTAAGTACATAAGTGGCACACATGATGGCCTCAAGCCAAAAAGAATGCGGCAAAGCTTGACTTTTGACCATACATCGTGCCATTTCCGTCAGTGACCTGTTTTTCCTCTCAGCAACACCATTTTGCTGAGGTGTATAAGGCACTGTACATTGGTGTTTTATCCCACGACTAGCCAGAAATGCATTAAATTCATGAGACATATACTCCCCCCCTCGATCTGAACGGAGGGTTCCCATAGTACATTTTGAGACATTTTCAGCCATAGCCAGAAATTGTTTGAAGCACATAAAAACTTCGGACTTCGCTTTAAGCAGAAATACCCATGCATGCCTGGAGTAATCATCAATGAAAGTCACGAAGTACAGGTAATTGCCCAAGGACAGAGTTTGCATGGGCCCACAAACATCACTATGCACAAGCTGCAACCTGCATGTGGCCCGAACTGAACCATCCTTTGGAAATTTAGAACGCTGCATCTTACCCAAAATACAGCCTTCACAAACATGTTTGACAGGTGCTTCAAGAGGTGGCAAAGAAGCAACCATATCAGATTTTTGCAAACGCAGCAAACTGGCAAAATTCAGATGACCAAAACGTGCATGCCAAAGTTTTGCATCTGAAATAGCCCTTGAATCTGCAACAGCATTTGCAAAATTTTGTCCACACTTGTCATACATAGTGAGCTTATACAGCCCACGGCACAAAAGCCCAGATGCAACAATTTCATCACCAAAATTGAGGTCATGAATTGTACATCTGTCGTCCACAAATTTGACTACAAGTCCAAGTCTAGCAAGTGTGGATACAGACAAGAGATTCTTCTTGATCCCAGGTACATAAAGTGCATCAACAAGTGTGAAGGAACTGCCATTAGCAGCAGTGAGCACAATCTTTCCAACTCCCTGAACTGGATAAGAGGCGTTGTTGGCACAAGTGACTAAATTCCCATGAGGGACAGACTCGAGAGAGGTAAACCATTCACGATGTGAGGTAATGTGCTTAGTAGCACCACTGTCGAAATACCACACATGTGAATCTGCAGCAACTGACAAGCATGCATCATGGATAGCAGGATTGTAAGTGCACTCTGCGCTAAAATCCCATTCTGCATCAACATCAGCAACACAATCTCCTTTCACAGAAGACTCAACAATAGCTGCATTTGTAGTGGAACCAGCATTTGCAGTGGAACCACCCTCTTTCTTCTTAGCCTCTTTGGCCTTCAACTTAGGACACGACTTGATCAAGTGATCATTGGCTTTACAATAATGGCAACGCATCTTCTTTTTGTCCTTATCACCAGAATTGCCAGACAAAGTACTGCCAGCAGAAGCATTAAGAACATAATTTTTGCCACTCGCAGGAGAACCATAAGAAGTGGTTGCATTACTGTTACCACCCTTTCTTTGAGAAGCAATAAAAGCCTGTTCAACTGCACGCTGTCTAGTCCTGTTTTTTCTGGACAGTGACTCTTGCAACACCAATGTGCATAATGCATCAAACTTGAAAACTTCTGGATTTCCTTGGGTCATCAGTCTCCAAGTACTAGCAAAAGTCTGGTAGGAATCTGGTAAGGCATCAAGAACAGTCTGCACAAGGGAACTGTCTGAAATGACTTCACCTGCAGAAATAAGATGCTCATTGATATCCTTGACACTAGCAAGGAAAGTGTCCATATCATCTTCCTCATGCATAATCTTCGACTCCAGCTCTTTACGCAGCAAAGAAATTTTAGCCTCATTGCGGCTTGCATAAAGACCTGCTAAAATATCCCAAGCCTGTTTTGCAGATTTTGCTGAACGGATGTGAGGAACAATGGTGCGCTTCACAGAAAACGCAATAAATGCATGAGCTTGTGCATCCTTAACATCCCAACGAGCTTGTTCTGCCGTAGGCAAAACAACTCTAACAGCTGCAATCCTTGCAGCAAGACCTGCAACATCCTCAACATCGCCTACATCCTCAGAACCAGGACGTACATCAATGCCCTGCACAATGTTCCAGACACCCTTTGACACAAGAACATGTTGCATCATATAAGCCCACATAGGGTAGTTGTCCCCGTCCAACCTGTCCTCAGCAGCAAACATCTTGAACACATATGTGTTGTTGTTGTCAGTCAGGGTAAATGCTGCACCTGATGTGAAAACTGCCCGAAAATAGAAGAAACGGAGCGGGAACAACCTGTGCTATATAGCACAAACCGTAGAAGACTATAAGGCACCTGTTATGCAGAAAACGGCACTGACAGAAATTCTGCACAAAGTGACGAAATAGCCTGTGCAGTACTGCCTGTAGTGGAAACGGAGGCCGAAATGAGCCCAAATCAAAATTCTGAATAGACCAAGCTCTTCGAGCCGTCCCAAAATATTTGTCGACCTACGAACGCTCGCCAAAGCTCACTGAAATCGGAGAAAGTGAGCAGGCGTGTGCTAGAGCAGCTGGCGACTAAGCCCGGGAGGAGTGACCTGCTCTGATACCAATTGTTGGAATTAGGGTTGCAGAGAAACACACACGGCTTGGAGAAGACGAAGGAATCTCAAGGCACACGATAGAGAGTGTATTACTTAGTGTGCAATGGAAAGATAGATAGCCCTAGAGTGATGGGCGTATATACAATGCACGGGGGAAAAAACCTCCTAAAGAGGGAAAAAATGCCCCGGCGGTCCTAGTGTGTTCACACACATCACTACCACATGTATATGGTAACAGGTACGACAAGACACTTGCGCCAGTCCATCTATCTTATTGGTTTCAACGAGTCAACATGGACACTAAAAAAGTCTGAATTTTAGTTTACAACGAAAAGTAAGTGTTTTTTATCTCACTATTCTTAAATATTTTGTCTATTATAAATAGCAAACTAATTCCTTATTTTGTGCAATCAATTCACATTGGAGCTTTGTTGGACTAAACATTGAGCGCAAGCGTTGCTACCTTGCAAATTCTGCGCAAAGTTTTCATGAGAATATCCGAAGGTACGTAGTTACTTGTTTTTTGATTCTGCGATTTTGATGCAATGTGTGGTCACCATATGCTATGTCTTGCAGGTCTTGTTTAGAAACTTGTTGTTGCATGGGAAGCAGTGACCCAAAACAATGTTTGGGAAGATATGTTGATTTTGAGTTGCAAGGTCCCAAAACAAGACGACGAGCATTCTTGTGGATGGAGAGTTCTTGCAAATGCGGAGCTTCTTCTGAAACTTATTTATGTTGAGAAGCATAGAAGTGTAAGTGCAATGTTTTGATTTTGTAATTCTTGAACACATGATTTCTTTGAATTACATATAAAAGCGAGGGAATTCATTTGCAAGCAAGGAACTTGACAGATTATTCGAACGTCCATGTGGAGGCATTCAGGATGACGATGATCTAGAATATGATCAATCTTGTGGAGACTCGTCCTCTAGGAGCCGTCGATGCATTTGTCGTGCCACCGCCATGACCACAACCTCGGCCTCCACCTCGGAGGTATGAAGCAACGCCTCAACCAACTACAGACCAAGCACTTGGACCTGCCTCCCCTCGTGTTTCTGGCTACTCAACCTCTAGTCTTTTTGTGATAGCCAATTTTACCGATGAAGACGAGGCCACTGCACAATCTTTTCCTCAACCCCAAACCCCTTACCCAACCCCTAGATCATCTCCTGAGCTTTTACATGCCACTCATGATAATCCAGCTTGGGAGAGCTCCCCTCAATTGTAAATGAGAGCTACTCATCAATGGATTTAATTGGACATTACTGTGTACATTATTAAACCCAATATAAAGACAACTTGAGTCAATTTTGAAAAGATAAATGTTCCCAGACTTTGTTTGCAAGAAATTTCTTAACAATTCATTTTCACATGAATATAGATTGCAAGCTTGCTCTCAACAGCTTTCTTTGATATTCGTAGTTCAGAGCAATGTGATATACTGTGTGAGTCGTTTTCTTCAATCAAGGGTTGCATTGCACTAGAAACAGTCAGTCATCCTTTATCTCTGTGCACAATGTCTTCTTCTCCTTTCTCTGAGGCACCTGTACGACAATTAATCGAATAGTTAGATTAGACCAATATTTGGTGATGATAACCAGCAGGGAAATAACTAATGATGCATTAATGTTTACATACAAAATATACTACATTTTGCATGTTGTACTGGAAAAGATATTTTGGAGGCAGGCTAAGGTCAAGCTCATTCTCCAAGTCGTAGTGTCACATTGCCTCGAATGCTAAGAACAATTAGCAGATCAGGTCCACACCATTTCTCAAGCATCCTCAAAGTATTGTTCAGGTCATCAGTTAAATCTTGGTCCAAAGCTACTAACTGACCACTCACTCGATGCCATCTTATGTGGTGGAAGAAAGCTATGAAATTTTGAGATTCATCCAGATAATCAAGAAATTTCTATGTCTTACAGAGAAGCATAGTTCCAGTCTTCCTAATCTCTTCATCGTGGAAAAAGTCGATGAACACATGCATGGACATGAAGATTGAAACACGTCCCAGCTGACTAGCAATATTTGGTCTTAAGCACTTTTGTATTTTCTGATGGAGATTTAGTCTGAAACACTCAGCGGTTTCAGATGAAGGGACTGGCCACTCTGGACTGTCCTTCGAAGGAACTGAGAGATATTCTAGAGTGCCGAAGCCAAGCGCAGAATGTGGAGCATTATAAAAGTGATCGACGAAGAAACCCTCCCTTTCAACCAACACTCTTCTAGTGCTAGTGTTATAGAGTAGCACCCCCACAGTTGCATGGAATGCATAAAAAATGCCAATAATGCAATCCATCGGCTACCAGTCTTCTTTGTCGGAAGGATAAATATATGCAACTGGCAGGTTAAACATGCAATACACGAATGAAGAGTAAAATCTATTGTAGATGTAAGAAAACTTACAATTTGGTCGGTTTGTTGGAAATCTTGTCGGCGTTGCTCGTAGACGCAACTCTGAGTGCATATATCCGTGTTCAATGAGAACCTCTTTGATTGTTTTGCCCGTTTGTGACAAGCGAAAGTTTTTCACCCTACTTTTATAATTGTTCACAAACTCGTTGCCCTTGCGCTTTCTCTTACTGGTCTGTAGGAGAACCCAACTTCCAACTGTAATGGTGGTGGAAAGCCACCGATCGCTATCCAAATCGAAGCTGTTGAAAATTTTTACAAACTTAATGTTGGGATGTCATCCTAGTATAGGGAGGACATCAACATAATGTCAATCCGAGGAGTAGGATCCGGCTAGGGCATGGAAACACACAAGTGGCTTGTGCGTGCCAAATGGAGGATTAGAAGGTGAAACCTACACACAAAGAAAGCTACGGAGTAGGTATGATGTTGCTACGAGGAGTGAGCACACTATTTACTCTACCATTCGGCCTAATCTCTCACACACAAGCTTAATCACGCACTACTCTCTAATCAATCTCTAATCCAACTCTAATCAAGCACACAATGAGCATAGAATAGCATAGAATGACCACACCGGGCACAAACACTCTAAGCCTACACACACTTAGTAGCATGCTTAAACAAGAGGGAAATATGAAAAAGAGAGAGATTAAGCAACAAATCAGCCACTAATCTTTTATTAATCAAGCATTGATTACACCATGAGCAAATAAGAGAGAAGAGGTTAGAGTTTAGCTATTGGCATGAGGCCGAATCATGCATGTACACGCGTAGAAAGCTCAAGCACTCCATAGCCATCTCCTTCTTCACAAAGCTTATCTCAAGTGAGTAAGAATCCCCTTTCACATTGTGTGTTTTGAATTATATACTCTCTAGGCTTTTTAGAAGTGGCCGGGCACCCAAATGGCCAAACTCACTTAATTTGCTATCTGCACTTCCTAGGATCTAAATATAGTTCAATGTTTACAACTTGGACTCTCTTGATGAGCCCAAAACATAATTACAACCCGCATTTGCGGTCATTTGACGGAAAATCCTACAACTTAAGTGATCGTCAATTGTGACAGTAACTCCATAGATAGTCATCAATTCCAACTCTTCTCTGCATTTGTTGCTTGTATTTGCTTCATCTTCATCTTTACTTCGCATCCGCATCATCTGGCCTCGTTAGCATTTACTAAAAATAGTAAATAGCATCTTTGACTGGTCCGTTTGGCCATTGTTGACTTAGCCGCCAAACACTCCCCCCATCCGATTTCAGTGCACGTCCTCGTGCGCTGCCTGGTTGGCTAGCACTGGAGAGATTGAAAATTGGTGGTGAATGTTGTTTTGAAGAGCTGTTAGGTGTTGGGTTGACTTGTTGGTGTAATATGAGATTAGGCATTTGGGTTCAAGTAAAAGCAATTGGCTTGAGTTATTATGGGAATAAAGTAAAAATTAAAGGCTATGTATAGTACGTTAGGTTCTGGAAACCTTGTATTACCAATGGGGAAAAACCTCATGGGAAAAAGTGCCCAAAGGTATGTGATCTTATTATGGGAATATACAATGATGGGTGTTTAGGGACTGAATTGAGTGGGCTTATATAAATAACATGAAAGTGAATTGTTTAAGCCTTCTGTCCCTTGAAAAGGGTCGATGATCTTCCTTGAGTCTGGAGTTGCTTTGTGCATGGGTGGAACAATAAAGAGTGCGTAATGCAAATGTCCAATTATGGGACATTCGATATGCTTGCACAGATTTATGCATGGGTAAGATTATGTTGTGCGAGAGAAGAGTATTGATGGGTGCTCCTCTGAGTTAATGCAGCTAAAAAAGTAAATTAAATTCACTTTACTAACTCCACTACTCTTGAGAAGGGTGTTTGATGCAATGGTTTCCACTCTCCTAATGTGCACAAGTGCGTGTGTGTTTTGTTTTGAACACTTCGCCTCTCCACCATTATTAAAGTAATAGATTGACTATGGTCACCTATCCAGAATGAGCGACTTGATATAATTACGCTCAAGTCTTCTAGCTTGAGCTGTAGCCTAATTAGCTAGACTCATAGACCACAAAAAAATATTAGGACTCGAAGCTTAGGTCTAACACTTTGCTCATTTATCGGCTCAGCTACCCGACTCTTGACTTTTTTTTTTTTACTTGACTTGACTACTGTCTTGAGCTCTCAACAAAGTATATATCTAGACATTTAGAGCTCAGATCCTCAAAAAGAGGGTTATTAAAGGACCATATTGGCAAAGTAGGCTTTTTCTGCCATACCTGGGTGACCTTGGTTGTCAAAATTGCTTGTTTTAACTTTTGGTCGATTATCTAAGAAGATTGGCTAGTTTCATTTTGTTGGAAGTGGGAGATGACTTCAATCTTCTTCTACTCGTTTGTCTTCTTTGGAACCCATATGTATCTACTATTTGTTGTTGGATTATTTTTACAGATGACATATTGATTTTTTGGACTTGTATCCTTAATTTGTTGGTGTTTGTAGCTGTAATTATCTTCAAGTTGTGTAAAATCTAGTCTTGGTGCCTTGGGTAGCCAGATTTGTTTTTGTCCTTTGTAATATCCCTGTGCTTGAAGTATATTTGATGGCACAAATATTTTTGTTTGTACTTTTGTATTCAATTGTATCTGTTCCTTGCCATTTTTGGGAATCACGGTTGGTAAATTCCCTTGAAGATATGTAGGCCTTCTAGATTGAGAATCGTTTTTGAACCTGTTTCTAGCCCTGTTGTTCGATCTCCTATTTTGAGTTGAAATTGATCTTGATTTTGCTATTTGTTGTTTTGGTTTGAAGCCACTTGCTACTGTATAGCCTGATATCTTTGGTTTAGGTAACCAAACATTTGGATGACCACTGTAGTAGCCTTGCTCTTCTAAGCTGTACTGGGGTGCAATCCATCCCATTTGTTTACCTGAATTGTTTGGACTAGGATCATTTACCCAAATTGGATCTTTGACATTGATGTCATGGGCCGCAACATAGGTTTTGATGTGTTGCTTGTGTCTTTGTTTACTCCTGGTTGGGTATTTTGGCATATCAACTCAGTGGGAGATGTGTGAATCACCCCCTATTCGAATATTTGAAGCCCTCTTTTCCTTTTGTTTTTGTCATCAGAGATTTTCCGAATTCGACTCAACGCTCGTGTGTTGTGGGCTGTGGGCGTGTTATTTCCTCATCTATGCCGATTTTGCCGGCCCCGGCTTAGCAAGTGTGTGCGTTGTAGGCTATGAGTAGTGTGTGTGTGAGAGAGAAAGAGTCGAAGACTCGGAGTTGATGGCGGCCAAGCCAAGGTATCCGATGGCAGCCCCGCAACACAAATGGCTGGTAGCGGTTGCCTCTGTCAAATGGCGGGTGCACAAAAAGTGCAAATGGTGACAAAAATGGGTCGAAGAGAGCAGTTAAGGCTTGCACCGAAGAGAGCAGTTGAGCTCGGGTGTGTGTTTGGCTTGTGTGCCTCGTGGGCCAAGTCAATGGGCCGAGCCAAGTTGTGTGAGCCCAACGGAATCAGTGGGGGCAGAGAAAGGGGTGCTTGTCTTTAATGCGCGAATCCCGGCCAGGTAGGGCAACGTGTGTGTGCGTATAGGGTCGCGAGCGTCGAGATGCAAGGATTTCTTGCTTGCACAAATAAAACCAGGCAGGTGGGGTGGGGTCGGGTCAACTACGGATGATCGGTTAGTGAACGGGCCCCGGGGAGCTGCAGCAGCAGCCAAGGCGGTGGGCAGGCAACTAGCAGCATCGAGGGCCGAGGGGAACAGTGCTTGTTGCAGGCAAATCATTGCGGCCTCCAAGTGTGTGTGTGTGTGTGTGTGTGTGTGTGTGTTTGCAGGCTATGAGCCAAATCAGGTGGGGTCACGAGCGCCGAGTCAGCTGCAGGTTGCAAGAGCTGCAGTCGAAGAACGTCTGGCAGCTTCTCATTGGCGGGCATCATAACTGCATCATCGTGTGTGTGCGTGGCAAGATCCGTTGGGCAGCAAAAGCGTAGGAAGACTCGGGGCAGCAAAAGCGTAAAACGACTCGAGGCAGCAACGCGTAGGATGACTCGAGGCAGCAACGCGTAGGAAGACTCGGGCGGGTTCAGCACGTAGGAAGACTCGAACCCACGTATGAAAGCAAGGCAAGGCCGGGCTTAGCGTGAATCACGGCGAGATTTAGGCGACAGGTGAGTTTTATATATATATATATATAAACCAAAATTAATAAAAAATCACACAAATAAATTAAAAAAACACACATAAATCAAAAAATAAATACAAAAACACACAAAAAATACAAAAAACACATTAAAGATTTAAAAAATCATACAAAAATTCAAAAAGACTCACAAAAAATTCAAAAACTCACAAAATAATTAATAAAATACACAAAATATTAAAACATGCACATAATTACTAAAACCCACAATTAAAATATAATAAATAAAGAAAATACCAAAAAGAACACCAAAAATAAAAAAAACACACAAAAACAAAAAAAGACACAAAACAATCACAAAAATACAAAAAAACACAGAAGAATAATAAAATACACAAATATAAATTAAAAAAAAATCAAACCTTATCAAACAAAAACCTAAAAACGTAAAAAAAAATTTAAACTATCACGCAAAAACACTCAAAAACAAAAAAAATTACCCCGGCACTCCACAATTCACCCAAATTAGGCGAGTTATCAATTTTTTGAGTATAATTAGCACATTTGAGTAAAAATTAGCAAAAAATTGTCCAAAATTACCAAAAATTCCCGAAAATTCTAGATCAGCCCACCAACCTAAATGTTCGCAATCAAGCAATCAAAACGCCGAAATTGATCACTTAATCAAAATCGCACAAAATATCATTCTTTAAGCACACAAATCGTCTCGAAAATGCACTTAAATGAACACAAAAATCACCCTCTCTTGCACGATGACTAATTGCACTCAAAACAACATTTTGCATCAATTAAACTTCAATTCGAGCATCCAAATCTCAAATTTAATCGATCATTAACACGCTTTTTGCATCAAATCATGCACATAAGCATACATAACCAAATTTGACCGAATTTCGGCAGCATTTCGACGTCACAACGGAATTAGAAAAACATAACCGTAACTCATTGACGACCATAAGCAATCACATACTTCTCATAAGCAAATTGGACTCCAAAACAGGCCCAAATTGCCCCAAATTAGGCACTTCCGCCTACACAAAAGCGGGCATAAACCGCACCTAGTTTTGCATTTTATGAATGCACATGGTTCATGAACCAAACCTGCACATTAAATTAAAAAAATTAGCATTAATTTCAGCACCTTAATTATCCACAAACTCAACGATTAAGCACTTGATTAGTGCCCAACACACTAGTGTGTGTGTGTGTGTGTGTGTGTGTGTGTGTGTGTGTGTGTGGATCCCGTAAAATCACCTACACACAACCAACACAAAAATCAATGTGTAGCATCGTTTAGCATGAATGTAAACACATAATCATCATGGACATGCATCAAATAATCAATAAAAATCAGCACTTTGCAAAATGCCCAAATAGTTAGTGAAAAATTAATAAATGAAATTAGTGAAAATTAGTGATTAATAGGTGATTTCGGCTACGATTTGCGCACAAATGGCGTAGGATATGAGTGTGTGGATCACATAGGCATGTTGTCCATACACCCAACTCACTTTCTACTTGTGTGTAGCACAAAAAACACTTATCAATCAACGGGAAATTAGCATCAAAGTTAGGGAAAATTAGTGAATTTGATGGTCAAAATTAGTGATCAAAATCAAGAACTAATGATGTGTGTGGGTTGTGTTGTGATGTTCTAAGCATAATCAATGCTAACCCAAGCACTAATCGCACTAAAAATCACTCAATTAATCAACACACCTAATCTAAAAACTAACAAAATAACAAAAAAATAGGGAAATTAGTGTCTCCTAATCACACCAATGGCACCTCTAGCTTAGGCTATCGATCCCCGGCAACGGCGCCAATGTTGGGACGTCATCCTAGCATAGGGAGGACATCAACATAATGTCAATCCGAGGAGTAGGATCCGGCTAGGGCATGGAAACACACAAGTGGCTTGTGTATGCCAAATGGAAGATTAGAAGGTGAAACCTACACACAAAGAAAGCTACGGAGCGGGTATGATGTTGCTACGAGGAGTGAGCACACTATTTACTCTACCATTCGGCCTAATCTCTCACACAAGATTAATCACGCACTACTCTCTAATCAATCACTAATCCAACTCTAATCAAACACACAATGAGCATAGAATAGCATAGAATGACCACACCGAGCACCAACACTCTACACAAGCCTACACACACTTGGTAGCATGCTTAAACAAGAGGGAAATATGAAAAAGAGAGAGATTAATCAACAAATCAGCCACTAATTTTTTATTAATCAAGCATTGATTACACCATGAGCAAATGAGAGAGAAGAGGTTAGAGTTTAGCTATTGGCATGAGGCTGAATCGTCCATGTACGCGCGTAGAAAGCTCAAGAACTCCATAGCCATCTCCTTCTTCACAAAGCTTATCTCAAGTGAGTAAGAATCCCCTTTCACATTGTGTGTTTTGAATTATATACTCTCTAGGATTTTTAGAAGTGGCCGGGCACCCAAATGGCCAAACTCACTTAATTTGCTATCTGCACTGCCTAGGATCTAAATATAGCTCAATGTTTACAACTTGGAACTCTTGATGAGCCCAAAAGATAATTACAACCCGCATTTGCGGTCATTTGATGGAAAATCCTACAACTTAAGTGACCGTCAATTGTGATCGTAACTCTATAGATAGTCATCAATTCCAACTCTTCTCTGCATCTGTTGCTTGTATTTGCTTCATCTTCATCTTTACTTCGCATCCGCATCATCTGGCCTCGTTAGCATTTACTAAAAATAGTCAATAGCATCTTTGACTGGTCCGTTTGGCCATTGTTGACTTAGCCGCCAAACACTTAATACTTGCGAATGGTCATCGACGTCTTCTGTTCTCTATTAATGATTCTTCTATGTCAAGATGCACAGCACATATGTGAGAGGGGGAGTGTTTTGAGCGCAAACACAATACAGTAAAATGCGAGCATAATAGTTAATTGAGCGTAAATGAATGAGAATGAGCGGGAATACTATGAACTCTCTCCTATCAAAAAGGTGTACACAACTGCATTGAGTGTAAGTTATGGTACATTTGTCCTATATTCGGTGGACTGACAAGAAAGATTTGAGCAAATCACAACGTATATTAGTGTTAAAGTTTTTTATGCAACTAAAGAATTTTTTTTTTAAATGCTGAAGTTTGAGATAAAAACAAGGAAAATCCGAGCTACCGTTACGATAGCCCGCCATCCATTGGTGGCGTTGTATTCTCTCTCTAGCGCTAAAAGGACCAAATTTGAGTCCAAAATTTTCCTAATGATATCTTCCGGCTCTTGATTTTAATACTTGTGTATAAAGACTATTCTGCACTATGAATGGGAATTATACCACCTTTTCATTGACATAGTTTCTAGTGTCCTTTGTAATTTGAAAGGATTCTTTGGTGTATCAGTACCAGTTTACCAGTACTACCAGTACCAGTACTAGCACTAAAATTGGAGAAGAGTACCAGTATACTAGTATACATATACCAGTGTTGCACTATAGCAGTACCAATATACGAGTACCATTATAGCAGTACCAATATAGTAGTTTAGCAGTACCAATATAGCAGTTTAGCAGTTTAGAACTCGTGCATGTTCTTGACTATATTAAGTCGATGTATGACTGTGATGGGAATAGTTGGCTACTTCTTTTGACACTTAGGTAACCGCGGAACTGTTTTTTTATCTCTTTTGAGTTCAATTAAAACTATCAATATTTGTGTACTAAACTGTCGTAGGGATATATGGGTAGTGAATACATCGAATGTCGTAGGGATATGGTCGATTATGGTTGCTATATCTCAAGATGGCTGCTCATATGGCTAAGTGGTTGTGAATATGGTTAAGAAGGGTTGTGGCCAAATATGGTTGTGAGTATGGTTGTGCATGGTACCTTAGGGTTGCTCATATGGCCAAATATGGTTGCTTATTATATTATATAATGGGCATTGATGATAAAATCCCTTGGCTTATGGAACAACTAAGCGACTCTGGAATGTCTCACCGTTATGGGTTTATGGTTAAAGGGGATTGAGCATTCATACTTACTATCTTTCATATGGTATTTTTGACTCCATCTAGGTAGGAGTAGTACACAATTACTAACATTTCCTTGTGTTACAGGTGACTCCAAACTAGGTAGGAGTAGTACACAATTACTAACATTTCCTTGTGTTACAGGTGACTCCAAACTATAGATTGATTGCACGTATGAGCACTATTATTGAACGAGAAAAAATAGTGGCAATTAATGCCAAACTCTCTAAAGTTAAGAAACATGTATATGTGGCCCACTTTGGGGCTAAAAAACCTCATAAAACTCGTCTCCGCCGGCCTTATCTCATGAGAGCTTGCGAAGCAAAAGGGGCTCCACTTGGTTTTCTTGCAACCCCTTGTAAATGAAACCATCTGTGAATATATGTTATGGTTAGCTTTACCTTTCTTACTATCTGTCTTTGAAAGCAATCTAGTTGGGTGACATCTATAACATGTGGGATACCCATGCATCACCTGCATACGCACGATGCCAATGCTAACTATATGTTTTGTTGTTTCCATGGGTGCAGGTGAGGGTTACCTTCTCAACTATGATTTTCAAAGGTCCTTGTCTATAAGATGGCGGACTTTTACATCTTCTGGCTTTTGATTTCAGTAGTAGTGTATAAAGACTGTTCTATACTATGAATGGGAATTATACCACCTTTTTGTTGACATAGTTTCTAGTGTCTTTGAAAGGATTCTTTGGTGTATATATTATATTGTTATTCGAACACACACACACACACACACACATGCTAGCATTCAACCCCCTAGTTATCCTCTCTCTCTCTCTCTCTCTCTCTCTCTCTCTCTCTCTCTCTCTCTCTCTCTCTCTCTCTCTCTCTCTCTCTCTCTCTCCATCCATCAATATTTGTTTCCTAAAGGGCAACTACAAGCTCATAGAGAACTGCAATTATTTGTGTGTGTGTGTGTGTGTGTGTGTGTGTGTGTGTGTGTGTGTGTGTGTGTGTGCGCGCACGCGTGTGTGTGTGTGTGTACACATAAGCAAGGAGAGTGGGCTATAGTCCCTATACTCACTCCAAGAAGATAAAAATTCTCTCTCTCTCTCTCTCTCTCTCTCTCTCTCTCTCTCTCTCTCTCTCTCTCTCTCTCTCTCTCATATCAGATATTGAGATCAAGACTCATCGGGTAGATCTTTTATATCTGTTTGGATTATTCTAATGAAAATAAAAATCATCATATTCTTCTTCCCTCCTTACCTCCCTCTTTGTCTTTCTGCCCCCTCTTTCTCTCTCTCACTATTGTCAAGTCACGAGTCCTCTCTCTCTCTCTCTCTCTCTCTCTCTCTCTCTCTCTCTCTCTCTCTCTCTCTCTCTCTCTCTCTCTCTCTCTCTCTCTCTCTCTCACACACACACACACACACACACACACACACACACACAGTTTTGAGTTCAAGTCTTGTCAATGGAGATCTCTCTCAGTAAATAAGAAAGAAAACTATTATAACCTTTAAGTGTGACAAATTGGTTATCACATTTCCCTCTTAAATAATAGGTTTTAATTCCAAGGCTTGTCAGATAGAGCATTGAGGTCTCTTAATGTTTTCCTCTCTCTCTCTCTCTCTCTCTCTCTCTCTCTCTCTCTCTCTCTCTCTCTCTCTCTCTCTCTCTCTCTCTCTCTCTCTCTCTCTTGTTGGGGTATAAAGCCCAATGTGGGCGCCCAGGTAAGTGGGCGGGCCGCCAGGTATGTACACATATTCTTTTGTAAAAACCTAATAAGAACTCACTATGCTCTACACATTACAGTAGAGCGAGTTCACCATATCGTCGTGCTCTTCTTCTCGCACTCTCTCTCGCGTCGCACTTCCGCTCGTACTCCTTCAATTGGTATCAGAGCTCAGATCAAGGCTCGGGGCAGCATTTGCAGGTAGCCAAAGTCACCTGCTCAGATTGGAGTGAGATTCGACAGGCGAAGACACGGCCCCAATTCCTGTGGATGAGCCCGAAGGGCTCGGTGTTCTCAGAATTTCATTCTGAGGTCATCTCGGCCACCGTTTGGCTTCGACAAAGATCTACGCATACCATTTTCGACTACGTGGTCTTGGCGGGTACAGATCCGACTCTGCAAATTTGGGGTTTCGGCCTATGACTGCAAGTGCTGAGGATATCTGCACTTCCAAAGTGCTGATTTGTGGCTATCTACTCAACGAAGGATGGCTTACAGTTCTTGGAGGCGTGTCACATACGACACGGGCGCACCTACACACAAACTGTAGAGGCGACATCCACCAGTTCATCAGGTAGCTTGTAATTGCTGCTTGATATTCCAGATTTCATCCTAACATTGCAGGTACTTCCACATGGGATGTATTGTCAGAGATGATGTATGTCTGTTGAGGGTTTGTTGGCTGTGAGTCACGCAGCAAACAACCGCCGCAGCGGTTACAGCATACAGTGGGAAATTTGTGGATGTATGACTTTGTGGGAAGTCTATGTACTGTCAGATTTACTGCAGCCTTTGTTGAGGGTCGAGTGAGGTTTTATTGAGCTGGGGGATTCTTGAATGTTGAGATCCTTTCGGTGATACAAGTCTTGGAGCGATCCCTCGAGCACCCTTAGATAGGCAGCTAGGATGTATTGGCTCTGAGTTAGACAGTTGGGATTGCATCTTTGCTTTACTGCCATTGACGCATTGTCGCAGTCTATGCTTACAGGATAGTGACAAGACAGTGAGAGACAGTACAGGTGCAGGACAGGTTTACCCACAGCTTACAGTGTTAGAGAGACAGTGGTTTTTTAAGTTGTTTTTGGTCTGTTTTTTAGTACACTAGAGCCATTTTACAAAGGAGACTCTGCCAAAATTTTTGCAGAATCTGAAGCTTTATTGGTTCATTTTACAGGTTGATATTGGTTCAGAGGTCAGTTTACAGGAGAAACTCTGTCGAATTTTTCCTAGGAAAGTAAACTAGTGTGAAGCGTAGCTATGGCTGGATCACAGGACACTGCTCTTTACAATATCAAGAAGCAGGATGGAACCAATTTCCCATTGTGGAAGAAGCAGATTTGGCATGTGCTGGTACAAAAGAAGCAGATAAAACCTATAAAGCTCAAGGGGATAAAACCACAAGATATGGATGAAGATGAATGGAGCAAAATGGATGAATTGACACTTTCTACCATTATGTTGACTTTGGCAGTTCACTTCAATGTAGCAGACGAGATGTCGGCTTATCAAGCATGGACAAAGCTGAGTGATCTTTATGAGAAGCAGAGTGCAGCTTCACAAGTATAATGGATTAAGAAGCTTGTTGACTTGAAGATGAAAGAAGGGACACCTATGTCCGATCATCTGAATGAATTCAACACCATCTACAGTCAGTTGTCAGCTCAAGGTGTCAAGTTTGATGAACCTGTTAGAGCTATGTTCCTGTTGATCACATTGCCGGAAAGTTGGGACACTTTTCGCACAGCTTTGAGTAATTCTGCACCTCCAGATGGTTTGACCATAGCAGGTGTAGAAGGCAGTCTGCTTACGGAAGAAACCAACAGAAAGACAATGGACAAAGGCAAAGGAACAGCCTTAGTTGTCAGAGGAAGGACCAAAGAAAATTACAAAGGTGGAAAGAGGGATCAGTCTCGTAGCAAGTCCCGCAGTGCTAAAGGCAAGAGTGACATAGAATGCTACCATTGTGGCAAGAAGGGTCTCATGAAAAGAGACTGCAGAGAATGGAAAGCAGAAAAAGGCAAAGAGAAAGCTGAAGACCATGGTGAGAAGAACAAGTCCTCAATGAAGATTCAAGAAATAAATGTGACAAACACTATTGCAGAGGATGACAGTCTAGTGTCAGGAGACATCTACTTCTTGAACAATACAATGGACTCAGCTCTTCTTACAGCATCTAATGGAAATGCACTGAGTGATTGGATTATAGACTCAGGGGCATCACTTCATGTGTCTCCAAACAAGGAGTGGTTTACCTCTTATGTGATCACTAAAGATCATGTTCGGCTAGGCAATGGGCAGACATGTGAGATCTTAGGTGTTGGAGATGTTCAATTGAAGTTTCAGAATGGCTCTTCTTTCACGCTGAAGAATGTGAGACATGTTTCCGCAATTACAAAGAGCTTGATCAGCACAGGTTTACTTGATGATGCTGGCTACGTCACCACTTTTGGACAGAATATGTGGAAGATATCCAAGGGTTCTATGAGAGTAGCACATGGAGTAAAGTCTGGAGGACTTTACATGATTTATGCATCAAATGTCTCTAAAAATGTAATCAATGTAACCGAGCAGCCGAACGTTTCTTTGTGGCATAGCCAGTTAGGACATATGTCCAAGAAGGGAATGGAAATCTTGTCTCGTTCTGGTTATTTGCCTGGCTTGTCATTTAATGATTTTAAATTCTGTGAACATTGTCTGTATGGTAAGCAAGCACAGCAGCCACATAAGCATAGAAGCAGTAGAAGAGATACACAGTTGGCACTTGTTCATAGTGATTTGTGTGGACCTATGCCTAACCTATCTCTAGGGGGAGCTTCTTACTTTATGACATTTATAGATGATTACTCGAGGAAAGTATGGGTTTACTTTCTCAAGCACAAGGATGAAGCGTTTAGTGTTTTCAAAATGTTTGTGACACTTGTGGAGAATCACAGTGGCAAGAAGCTTAAATGCTTACGCACTGACAATGGTGGAGAGTATGTTTCAAAGGCCTTTCAGGACTTTTGTGAGTCAAAAGGTATAAAACGTGAATTTACTGCTCCTTATAATCCTCCTCAAAATGGTGTTGCTGAGAGGATGAATAGGACCATACAAGAGAAGGTCAGAAGTATGTTGTCTAATGCACAACTGCCAAATGGGTTTTGGGTTGAAGCTGTATCAACAGCTGTTCATCTTATAAATAGATCTCCTAGCAAGGTTTTGCAGAAGGATTCAGTGGCAGAGATGGTATGGTCAGGCAAAATGCCCTCATACAAGCATCTCAGAGTCTTTGGCTGTGAGGCATATACATGTTCCAAAGGAATTTAGGAACAAACTTGAGCCAAAGAGTAGAAAGTGCATCTTTCTAGGCTATGGTAATTCTGGTGAGATGGGGTACAGACTTTGGGATCCCGAATCCAGAAAGGTTATCCGCAGCAATGATGTTCACTTTAATGAAGCCAAATATCATTCTAAACCAGAGAGGGTTGAGGAGATTAGAAGAGTTGTCTTCCAAGAAGATGGACCTGCACGTGCAAGACAAAATGTCAGGGCTCAAGAGGAGCAAGGACAGGATAGAGTGGAACCACAGGTTGTGGCTGAGCCTGAGCCACCTATTTTGCGTAGATCTGGACGTATCACGCGACCTCCTGATAGGTTTGTTCCATCTATGAACTATGTCATGTTGACTGATTGCAATGAGCCTTCATGTTACAAGGAAGCAGTGCAAATGAAGGACTCCGGGAATTGGCAATTGGCCATGCAGTCAGAGATGACAGCTCTGCATAAAAACCAGACATGGAAGCTAGTTAAATTACCACAGGGCAAAAAGGCTCTACCTTGTAAATGGGTTTACAGGTATAAGATCACCGCTCATGATAGTCAGCCAAAGTACAAAGCAAGGCTTGTTGCCAAGGGCTTTAAGCAAGAACAAGGCATTGACTTTGATGAAGTCTTCTCTCCGGTGGTCAAGATGACTACATTGAGATGCTTTCTTGCATTGGTTGCCATATTAGATTTGGTGTTGCACCAAATGGATGTCAAGACAGCGTTCTTGCATGGTGATTTAGATGTGGAAATTTACATGCAGCAGCTAGAAGGGTTTGTTGAGAAAGGGAAGGAAGATTTGGTATGCCAGTTGTTAAAGAGTCTTTATGGCTTAAAACAATCGCCGAGGGCATGGTACCATAAGTTCCACAAGTTTATGCTTTCTCAAGGCTACAAACGTAGTGAGTTCGATCACTGTTTATATACAAAGAAGGCTAAGGATGGCAGTTGGCTGATCCTTATTTTGTATGTGGATGACATGTTGATTGCTGGCAAGCACTTGGAAGAAATTTCAGCTTTGAAGTCAAAGATGGCAAAATCGTTTGACATGAAAGACATGGGTGAGGCGAGTCATATACTTGGTATGCGCATTGAGAGAGACAGATCAAAGAAGTTGATTTGGTTATCTCAAACAGAGTATATTGACAAGGTTTTGCAACGTTTCAATATGGAGAAGGGAAAGGCATTGAGTGTTCCATTGCCACCATATGTGAAACTTAGCAAACAAGATTGTCCTGTGTCTGAGGAAGAACAGGCTGAAATGGATAAGATTCCATATGCGTCTGCAGTGGGTAGTTTAATGTATGCAATGATTGCTACTCGCCCAGACATTGCATTTGTAGTGGGAGTAGTAAGTCAATACATGTCAAACCCAGGCAAGAAACATTGGGAGGCAGTGAAAGGAATATTGAGATACCTGAAAGCTACAAAGAGTATGCGCATATGCTATGGGAGTCAGGAGCTAAGTGTAAAGGGTTTTACAGACTCAGATTATGCAGGTGACTTAGACAACCAAAGGTCTACGTCACGGTATGTCTTTACATTGGCTGGTGGAGCAGTATCATGGCGTTCTAGATTACAAGATTGTGTTACTCAGTCTACTACAGAGGCTGAATATGTTGCAGCATCAGAGGCATGCAAAGAATCAATTTGGCTTAATCGACTAGTAACACATTTGGGAATCAAAGAAGAGATGCCTGTGTTATATTGTGATAGTCAAAGTGCTATACAATTGGCTCGCAATCCATTTTATCACTCAAAGACAAAGCATGTGGATGTGAAGTATCATTTCATGAGGGAAATGCTCGAGGATAAGCAACTTCAGCTTGTCAAAGTTCACACCACAGAAAATCTTGCTGATCTACTTACAAAAGGACTTCCCTCAGAGAGCTTTGCGCATTTTCGCAAGCAGTTAGGTGTAGGATAGTACATCACTTCTCTACATCTCTTGTATATTAGCTTGTATAGTAGCTTCTCTCACACTTAATGTACCACATTGGACTTTAAGTGGGAGGTTGTTGGGGTATAAAGCCCAATATGGTCGCCCAGGTAAGTGGGCGGGCCGCCAGGTATGTACACATATTCTTTTGTAAAAACCTAATAAGAACTCACTATGCTCTACACATTACAGTAGAGCGAGTTCACCATATCGTCGTGCTCTTCTTCTCTCACTCTCTCTCGCATCGCACTTCCACTCGTACTCCTTCATCTCTCTCTCTCTCTCTCTCTCTCTCTCTCTCTCTCTCTTCAAGTCTTAGCGAAGTGGATCTTTGAAGTTTGTTGGATTTCTTTTCTTTTGGTAAGTCACCCTTCAAATTTGAGGGTTGGAGTTTCTTTATGAACTTCAAAGAAAAAGTAGTCGCCCTTCAAGTGACACGTAGAGAGCTTCTTGTTGCTTCAATTTTTTTATCTCCATTATATATTTATTAGATATAGATATAGAAGTCAAGCTTCAGAGATTGAGCATTAAATGAAAAGTCTTGATGTTATCTTTTATGTTTCTAAACACAATAGTGTTTTTATGTACCTCGGAAATAAAATTGAATAGTATGATTATTATATTTTCATATCTTTTTTAGATTAGAATCCCAGAAGGTTTTGGTCTCTCTTGGTAACACTAACATCATATAGAGGAGCTAGTTTAAGAAAATAGTGTAGAATCAATCATTTTCATGAAGAGGAGTGCCTATATTCTATCTTTTGCTATGCTAGTTAGCATGATGTGTGATTTTTGTCATAAAATAATCTTTGGAAGGGTGGCTCAAAATTTTGCTCTTCTTAGCTAAAAAGGAGCAATTTCAGAGGAATCCCTTCAAATGGCTAGTGTAATCGCACCAATAAATTTTAAAATTTAACCTTGAATTGAAATTAAAATTGAATAAATCTACATATTTTGGAGCGATTTAGCATTTATAAAGCCTCAAATATGGTGAATAATCTTTACTCTTTTCCACGGATAGGCTCTTGAAGTTTTTAAAAAATCCAAGGGTTTTTCTTGAACAGTGGAACTTGAAGGTCTCCTTAAATTTTGAAATCTACCCTTAAGTTCAAATTAAAACCAAAAAAACCTACATATTTTGGAGAGATTTAGTATTTATAAAGCTTTAAATATAGTCGGTAATTTTTATTCTTTCCCCATGAGTAAGCTATTCAAGTTTTTAGGAAAAGAGTTTATCCCCAACATTGGAACTTAAAGGTCTTCTTAAAATTGATCATCAGTTATTTTTAAGTTTTTTTAAAAATCGTGTAGACGTGTCACATGATGTATATTTTTTCTTCTTCCAAGTCTAGGAAAAATTTAGTTAATATGCTTCTACTATTTCTGATATGTAGGTTCGCCAAGGTTTTGGGAGTGTTTTGTTTCACTACCTTTAATATGATTTTTTAGCACTGCCTTTAATATGCAATAGCAATTAAAGTAACAATGTTTTGTTTGTGTATCCTAGTGATAGAGAAAAACCTAAGCTTAGTGTAATCCCATCTTAAATTTTTGAGATTCACGTGAAAGCGAAGGATCATATGTCGACGAGTAGAAACCCAAGTTAAGTCTAACCCCACCAGTCTCTAGATTTTAAATTTGAAGGCACGAAATCCTACAAATACAAAGCCTAGAGAAATTTGGTGCAAAAACCTTCGAATATAGGCATGAATTCACCTCTAAAACTTTTCATTTGCAAGTTTTCTCAAAGTTTAATGGTATAGGGGATTGTGTATCGAAAAAACCCAAGTTTAGTGTAATCCCAACTGCAATTTTTTAGGTTTACCTGTAAATTCTAAATTTGAAGGTGAGAGAATCTACAAAGCCAAAATAAAGTTAGCACAAAACCTTCAAGTTACCTCTAAATTTCTCATATTTTGGAGCATGGTAAACAAAGAAAGCGATTTAACGTAATCTCGTATATGCAAGGTTTTCAAGTTTGCGATAAAGGATATTGTGTATCCTCGAGAAAACCTAAGTTTAGTGTAATCCCAATTACACTTTTTCAAGTTTACCACTAAATTCTACATTTGAAAAGGCAAGAAAATCTACAAGGCCTACAAAATTTAATGTAAAAAGTTAAAACCTTCAAATTCTCTCTAGAATTTATCATATCTATGAGCATGGTTAACAAAGAAGGAGATTTAAGTAAACCAACAAAGCCTAGAGAAATTTAATGTAAAAACCTTCAAGTCACCTCTAAAATTTTTCATATGTAGGAACGTGCTTAAACGGTGAAACCGTGGTTTACAATGGAGGCAAATAAAGGTGTGCTCGCCTCGGAAGCGGATGCTTGTACAGATTGCCTAAATTTCCCAATGTATGAGTCATCTCTGCTTGGCTATGGTCGGCCGCCACGAATTGTCAGTGATTGTCAAATACAACTTTAAAACTTTCTCTCTATTGCCTATGGGAGCAAGAGATTTGTGCTACTCTCTCTCTCTCTCTCTCTCTCTCTCTCTCTCTCTCTCTCTCTTGCGCGCACACGCACACGCGAGAGAATTATTGCTTAACTTCTCTTTGTCTCTCTCCCTCTCTATGTCTCTGTGCACTAGCAACACAAGTGCTCTCTCTCTCTCTCTCTCTCTCTCTCTCTCTCTCTCTCTCTCTCTCTCTCTCTCTCTCTCTCTCTCTAACTAATTAAAATACAGAGCTTCTAACTTATATAATGGAGAGAGTGTTCTTCAAAAAGTGTCACGTGGGTATCGTAGGTAAAACCATAGCGTCATTATTTTTTTAAAATTAATAACGTTGCGACAATAGCAGCCGTCGCGACCTCATTACGTAACAAACTGAGAGTGTAAACGTCCCATCATCATCGCCCTATGCAATAGCCATCAGATCCGCAGGCTTGCAAATTTCATCAAGTAAGGCTCTCTCTCTCTCTCTCTCTCTCTCTCTCTCTCTCTCTCAGCACGGGCCTCCTAAATGAACAAAATGGCAAACACATCGCAATTAGTCGTGACTCACCATGCACATACACTTTCACAGTCACCACACAGGGCCTACATATACCACGGACAAAAAATAGTACAACAAGTCACTTCCGTGAAGGGTATAGAGGGGGGTGATTGTTGTTCATGTGTTTTGGGGTGGAGGGGTTTGGGGGGGGGGGGGGATTGTTATAAATTAATTACCTCCCTCCGTGCACCTCAAAGAGGGGCAGTTGCAAAACAAGGGTATTATCCGCCACCCACTCGATCTTTTTAGCTTTTGAGAGCTTTGAATAAGCATGACAAGACCTTGTAATTTTTTGGGCTGTTCAATATAATTCACCCACAATTGTGACTTTTGCTATCAAAAAACATAAAATAAAATGAAACAGGACTGGCTTAAAGCGTTCATGATATAGTATATCTAAAACTCAAAATAAGAAGTGAGTCCTTTTATGTGGTATAAAATGCTGAACAATAATTAACTGGCAGGCAACAAAAACTCACTAATCAGCAAGCGATGATGCCAGATGAAACTGAGAAAAACCATATCAGAGGCTCTGCCCATGGATCGTCGTCTCCTGCTCATAGAAGAAGCTGACTTCATCAATGACCTGACATATAATGAAATGCATTATTACTGACAGATCACACTAAACTTCAGGAAACGTTAAACTCATAGCCATTTTGTTGCTTCATGCATGTCCATTTGTATGCTAATCTCAACTGCTCTTGCATTGGCTTTCGACTGCACACGGTTAGCATTTCCGTGCACTTTGTGGACGATGTCTGCGAGCAATGCAATTGAGTGTGTGAGGGTAATTAGAGTTCCCAACCTTCCCAATCCTTTCAAGGACATGCCAGATTTTGACAAAAGATTCAAATACAACCTAAATAAGGTGTCTGCATGGAGGACATTGTAATGCTGGATGTCGACAATGCCTTCATGCGTAACACAGATGACCTTCAGTGTTGCCATTACGAGCTGTGGTAGTCGCTGCAGGTAAGAGCGAAACCTTGGCAATTGTGCAAAAGATGAGTGCGAGTAGACAAAGCTGGCCTACACAATGATGGCAAAAGGGGAGGGACGCTGGGTATAAGATGGGATGATGGCGATGACCAGGTAGTATCTCTGGTGTAGGTGGGATTCAACTTTGAATTTGGGGTTATTTCATGAGATATCTAATGAGATACCACTTTTTACCTTGATTATGTAAGAGCGATTTTGGAAACTCTGAAAGGAGAGGCAGTCCACTTGGATGGGTTTAATTGGACAGAGAAGTTGGAAAAGGGAAGGCATAAAAATAGAGTGAGAAAAGGCACGGAAGTAATTTTTTTTTGTAAAATTTTGAAAATAAAGCGGGCGAAGGTGCATAAATAGAGTGAGAAAAGTAAGTGGTCGGGCTGTGCAATCATTTTTTGTGTGTGTTTAGGCACAGGAGAGAGAGAGAGAGAGAGAGAGAGAGAGAGAGAGAGAGCAGCTATTGCCGCAAACAGCTGAGAGCACTTGCAGAGGAAGCATAGGCCAAAGAGAGAGAGAGCAGCTATTGCCGCAAACAGTTGAGAGCCCTTGCAGAGGAAGCATAGGCCAAAGAGAGAGAGAGAGAGAGCAGCTATTGCCGCAAATAGCTGAGAGCACTTGCAGAGGAAGCACAGGTAATTTTGTTTTTCTTTTCTACTTTGCCATCAACTATTCTCTTTTCCTGGGCTCACTGCAAGCCGAAGAGAGAGAGAGAGAGATTAAAATTCTACGTTGTTTTCAGCAGGTGAGAGAGAGAGAGAGAGAGAGCGCGCGCATCAGACATCTTCTCTCCTTTCCTCGGGTCACTGCAAGCCGAACAGAGAGAGAGGGAGATAGAGCTTAAAACTCTGTGCCGTCTTCAGCAGGTGCCAAACGGCAACCAAGGTCTGAGAGAAAGAGAGAGAGGCCATCTCTTTGCATCCGCTAAAAACAACCTAGAGGTTTTTGGTCTTGCTCATGTGGCGTATATTCCGTAATCAATGCACTCTAGGAGACAACATTACAGACAAGAATGTCCTCAAGCACTTTCTATGCTCCCTAAAGTACACCAGATTTAGCCTACATATCGACCAAGGCATTGCGAAGCACGACAATTTTTTACAACCCGAGACTAACCATATCAGAGTGAATTTTGAAGCCCATATCGACATCCTACATAGAGCCACATCCCTTCAAGATGCACACGTAGGTGATTTCATCCGGACAAAGGCCCTCACTTTGCATCGACCGAGCCTCCATTGGAAGATGAGGACTACTGTAGCACGATATGGGAGACACCAAGTACGGCTATTTACAAAGGCGAGCATAAAGGAGTGGAGCAGACCTTGGTGCGTAGTCTTCAGCTGCAACACACACACACACACACACACACACACACAATCAGCAAAGCTTCCTTGTCTCTTCGAGTGCATTAATCGCGCAACAGGGGCAAGGCCAGGAAGCTCTGGAGTCTGGACTATTTTCTGCTATAGCAAAGAGAGAGAGTGTCAGCAAGGGAAAACGAGTTGCGCTCCTTTTCTTGCCTACGCAGTAGGATTCATGTTGATATTGTTATCCAAGTGCTGTTGACAAAAAACGCCATGCTAGGCACTGCCTTGCTTGACATGTATGCCAAATGCGGTGTTCTTCATAAAGCACAAAAAAAGTGCTCGATGAGCTTCCTGTCTGGAATGCTGTCTCTTGGATTGCTCTGATCACGGGATATGCCTAATAAAGGCAAGGCCAGGAAGCGTTGGGTTGTTTTCAGCAGATGCAAAGAGAGGGCAACTCTCCCAAATGCAATCACCTACGCTTGTATCTTCAAGGCATGTGGCATTATGCAGATGCTGATATGGGCAAAAGAAGTCACGATTATATTGTTAGCCGGAGGTTGTTGGAAAAAAACGAGGTACTTGGCACTGTCTTGGCATGTATACCAAATGTGGTGCACTTGAGAAAGCACAGAAAGTGCTTGAGGAGCTTAATGTTCGAGGCGGCATCTCCTAGAATGCACTGACTACAGGATATCCACAAGAGGAGTAGGGCTAGGAAGTTGTGGACTGTTTTCAGCAAATGTGAAGCGAGAGCTATCTCCATATGCAATCGTCTACGTGTATATCTTAAAGGCATGTGGCTCTATGCAAGATGCTGATATGGACACAGAAATTCACAGTGATATTGTTACTCAGATGCTATTGAAAAGAGATGTCATGCTGACACTCCCTTGGTCGATGTGTATGCCAAATGTGGTGCACTTGAGAGAGCACAAACAGTGCTCAAGGAGCTTTTTGTTCGGAACAGCATCTCTTGGAATGCACTTATTGCGGGATACGCACAACAGAAGTTTGGCTAGAAAGCTCTAGGCTATTTTCAGCAGATGCACAGTGAGGGCTTTTGTCCAGATGCAATCACCTACACATGCATCTTGAAGGCATGTGGCTCTACGTAAGATGCTGATATGGCACAAAAATTCACAATTTCTTTGTTTGTCAAAGGCTTTTGAAAATAGAGGTCGTGTTTGGCACTCCCTTGTCAAATGTAGTACGCTTCAAAAAGCATAAAAAAGTGCTTGAGCTGCTTCTTGTCTAGAATGTCGTCTCTTGGAACGCACTGATTACGGGATATGCGCAACATGAGCAGGGACAAAAATCTTTAGACTATTTTCAGCAGATGCAAAGTGAGTATATCTCTCACCATTCAGTCAACTATAATTTTGTCTTGAAGGCATCTGAGATTATCAAAAGAAGGACAAGACCATCACTCTTCTTCTCGTAGCTAGCTAACTCCTTTGCTAAACATTACCAGTGCTCCAATCACTTAGAGAATTTTGATAGCAACTCATTTGGCTCTAACTTAGTGAATACCACGAACTTCGTGGAGATTCCCATTGATACCACGTGTGGCTCTCTGCTACATGAGTTGTAGGTTTGCTCTTTTGTTTCCTCGTGCTGAATGTCGTTTAGGCCCAATGCCAGTGTAGGATGATCTGAGAGACATGCGTATGCAACAAGTATGTTGTTACGACTCAAGTAAGGCCCTCCTCCCTTCTGCTTACTACTTGCTATCATGTCAACATATTTAAGGTTTTTGATTGCCTCGTTGACAGTACATATGGGGTGAAGTTGGAGAAAGCGATGCAGAGAGAGACAAGATGTTGCTACAGCTCGAAAGAAAGTTGACTAAGCAAGCCATTCCAGGGCTCCCCTGCATCAAGCAATTGATGCTGAAGCAGAAATTGATTTTCTTATTTTGGCTCTAGCAGAATGGACGACGATGGTAGAATGTATACTGGTGGAAAGGTGGCGGAAAAATATAAGGAAGGTCGACAAGCGGCTCCATCCAAGATTGTGTGTTGATCCACACGACCGATACCAAAGGTACACTTATATTCCGTATTTTGATTTCCTTTATGTGATCTCAAAAGTACTTAGATTAAATCATGTATACATTAAAACAATAAATTAACATCATTTTTATTTTAAAAATTGTAGATGAGGGTGACAAAGGCTGAAGAATTTTTGTGATGCCCAACAAAGGGACACGTTGACAATACGCCACGGCAAGGCAACGTGGAATGATACATGTCTTCATAAAACATTGGTAATGAGTTCTTCCTTGTAAAGCTGTATTATTTTTACAATAAGAAAATCCCTCTAACATTTGAGGAGAAGCATAAGTCCCCCTTCAACACTGAAGGGGATAAAAGTGGCGGGGGAGGGGCACGCTCCCTACGGTATTATTATAAATGTGGAGAACGGTGCCAACTCCACACCATACATATGTATGATTTTTTCTTTTTTTATGAGCACAAGCATCGTAAATGCACGAAATGCATCTCGTTTCGTTTTTATTATAATGTGAAAATGTTTACATTCATACATCTTTTCATGCAAAATCTCATTTGTGATGGGAGGTCACTGAGCTTTTGACAAAATCTTCAAGGAGAGATGTTATGGAGCCATCATCACGAGCTATGCCATGCGGTAAAATCCACACCACTATCACTATTTTACTTCTTACCATATACATAGTGAAGCAATCAAGGCAAACTAGTTATTGAATAGAAAAGTGCAATTCCAAGGTGGAAGCGAATTGGCGACATGCAGATGCTGGGGAATGATGCAAGCAGGGCCGCAGGAGGACATGGAGGAGAGAGGAAGAGAGAGATGTGCGTCATGATCAGGAGCGTGTAGGTTGAGGAAGACAACTGCCACGTGTTAGGACAAGCGCATAAAGAGAGAGAGAGAGAGAGAGAGAGAGAGAGAGAGAGAGAGAAAGAGAGAGAGAGAGAAAGAGAGATTGAATTATCATCCACGCAGGTCAAATATGACCCATGGGACCAAAAACAAAACATAGAAATCACTCCAAATATGTGAGGATGTTTGAACACATTAGTTAAGGACCGAGGGTCCATCAAAAGGATAGAAGAAAAGAACAAAAACCTATGGGGGCTCAGGTGAGGAGACAGACGGTTTGGGAGTTCAAAATTCTTGAATAATGGCTTTATCGCCTCGATAGACTGCCCATTTACCTTGCTTGTGGGCCATGTACCCTCTTGAGTTCATTTGTTTTCATCTTGAGTTGTATCATGGTTAGTTCTTCAGCGATCCACAACGTTGTTCCCTTCAAGAGTCGGGACTGGCGTAGCAAATTGATCCGCTCCTCTTTGTCCTTGAAAGTGAGGATACATTGCTTGGGTGGCACATGCCTATATGTGTCGTTGATCCAAGAAACAGTTTTGGGCTCGATATGTTGAAGAATGTCATTAAGTTTGGTGATTGCTTCTTCAAGGGTATCCTCGTCAGAGCACCATGCGGGACGCAGCACTCCAATCCTAACCTTGAGGCCAAGTGACTCTTGTAGTCGACACTCTTGTAGGACCGCTTGTACTTTGGTGTCAAACTTCTACTATGCTTCCTCATGAGCTTTCTTTTGTACCTCCATGACACTCTCGACGAAGGAGGATTTGACTTCCTTTGCTTTTGCAAGCAAATCTTGACTCTCTACTTCTTTCCCATCCTCCAGTTTACGCAAGCGCTCCTTTAGCTTCCCGTTCTCTTCGATCAGTTCTTGTACTTTAGCCTCTAGATCTTTAATTCTTGCTTCTTGTCGAGCGGCAGAGTCCTTCCTTGGTGGACTTGCTATCACCGCAAGAAAACTCCTTCGAGAGAGAGAGATTGGAGTGCCATTGACATCTTGACTATGTAAACAAGGACTAGGACCCCTTAAAATGGACCTACCCTTGCCACTAACGTAGATTTCTGTGATGAGTGGACACAGTCGTTTCTATGAAGAATATTCTATGACTGAGTATTGGCCACCGACTGAGAGCAAGTGAGACTTGGCCTCGCCACTAACGCTGCCCTGAATGCTGCTAGTAGAGTGTATTGGTGGAGATATAGAGTGTAATTCTAATCTCAATTGCTCCCGCATTGGCTTCTTGTTGCACGCGGTTTAGCAAGAGAAACTCTCTAAAGGTCACAATATTGACCGTATTGTGTGTAAAATATTTGTTGCTAATCTCAATTGCGCTCGCATTGGCTGCCGCTTGCACGTAGTTGAGATTATCGGTTGAAAGTAGATGATCGGTCCATACATTCTAATAAGAGAGTTAAGTTGTTCTAGAGATGGAAATCTTGAGAGAGCAAGTGAATTGTCTTGCAAGCGTGGCTCTAAGGTGGCATCCTCAGTGCAATAATTGACACTACTAGAAGAGGAGCATAGGAAGTCAAGCTGTTTTGGTTCTACAGATGGAACTTTAGTGAGAGAAAAACCCAAGGTGCTTTTTAAGCATGGGGCTGAGGCAATGTCATTAGTCCTAGAATCAACACTACAAGGCAACGTGCACATCAGAAAAGACCACTGCAGGCAAGTAAACCAGGAAAAATTAAAGGCTTGATTTTGCACTATGTTTGTGCAAATACCTTTGCATATTGATATGAGCTTGAATTGGTGTGTTGACATTAGAATCAACATAAATGAAACTCAAAATCCATATTCCTACTTATTCACGTCTCTTCTTCCATCTCGTATGGCAGACGGGTTTACAGATTTGAGCCAACATCAAGAAGGTGGGTCATTTACCCATGTTTAACTCAACACTCAAGTCTGATTTTTTTTTCACACCAAAGGAAACAACACAAATATCTAAATGCACTAGGCAAAATGTTGATCTGCTAAAAAACAATCGATTTTGACCAAGGAGCACCAGCTTTGAGAGTGTAAGAGATCTTGAAATTGGAAATGGAGAATGCCCCATGCATGTCAGAAAGCAGTTTTCTTGAAATTGAACGCTCATGTGGCAATGAGATTTGATGCGGTTTTTAGGTATCTTTTGGATGTGTTGATGCCTCTAATGTTCCTATCACACGAGATGCATTCTATGCTCACATTTTATGCACTTATGGTCATGTATGATTAAGTGGTGTTCTTTGTGTGCTATTATCAGTTGATGTTGGCTATGGTTGTGTGATTTTTGTGATTCTCTTCATGTCTATCTAAGTTATATATACTTAATTGATGTTGGCTTGAGGCTCTCTTTCATCGGAGGGTAGGTCCAAGAAGCTCTCAGCCATGAAACTCTGGGTTGTTTTTGGCAGATGCAAATTGAGGGTCTCTCTCCATATGCAATCATTTACACTTGCATCTTGAGGGCATGTGGAACTACAAAAGGTTTTCATAGCAAATGCCCCCTTTGTATGCCAAATGTCATGCATGTCAGAAAGCACAAAATGTGCTTCAAGAACTTCCTGTCCGTCGGAACATGTTAGTCACGGGCTCTAGATAAAGAAGCCTTGTGGGGTTTGCACAAAAGGGCAGGCCAGCAAGATCTAGGATTGGTGAAGCGAGGGTAAATCTCCAAACGCAATCACGTACAATTGCATCTTGAATGCATGTGTTACTAGGTAAAACTTTGATCTGGGAAAAAAAATATTTAGACCAAGGAGCATTAGCTCATATTCAATCCTTTACGCTTGCATCTTGAGGGCATGTGGCTCTACACAAGAGGTTCATGGCAAATGCCCCATTGATATTCCAAATGGTGCATGTCAAAAATCACAGAAGGTGCTTCAAGAGCATGTCTAAAACATGTTAGTCAGGGACTCTTGATAAAGAGGTTGTTTTTTGGAATGCAAACTCATTGTGGGGTTTGACCAAAAGGGTAGGGCCAACAAGCCCTGGGTTTTGTGAAGTGAGGACAACTCGTCAAACGCAATCATCTACAATTGCAAAAGAATGTGGTAATAGGCAAAACTTCAATCTAGGAAAAACAATTCAAATTTGACCAAGGAGCACTAGCTCCCAGAGGGTAAGAGAACTCATTATTGGTCATGGCACATGCTGGCATCATGATGGTGTAGCAAATTGAAGAGAGTGATAAGGCAATCTATCTATTGCACATGAGTTTGAGACATCAAAAACAAATGGAGGCCCGATTCCCATGATGCTTACTTGACAATACAACATCATCACTGTCTTACAACACCAGTACACAATTCAAATCAAAATCCACCCTTGCCTTTCTCTCTCCTACATCTTCAGCAACCTGATTCAAATCCCAAGCTACTCAGGTGATCCATAGGTCTTCTGAGACAACCATGATCTACCAAAATTTGGAGTTGTACCTTGATTTGAAGTGAATGATGCAACTTTGTATCGAGAGAGTCGTTCTTGCAATGCACTGATTGCAAGATTTTTCTGACATGAGAATGGCTAGCAAGCAATGGGATTTTTTTAGTGAATACGAAGCGATGGCTCTCTCCATATTCAATCAACTTGCAAGGCACATGGTACTACACAAATGCTGAAATGCGGTGTATTGCAAAAGGCACTACATAATTGCTTGAAGTGCTTTTTGTCCGGGATGTCCTCTCTTGGAAGCACACCCATTGTGGTATTTTCCCAATAGGGGTAGTGCCAAGAAACTTTGGACATTTTTTAGCAGATGCACTGATTACAATATATAGGAAAATTGTCAGTAGGCACCTAACTGTTTCCACCAATGTGAAGTGAGGTGGTCTCTCCATATTTTATCATCTGTATTTCACAAGATGCTCATAGAGAGAGAGAGAGAGAGAGAGAGAGAACTTTTCCTACTTGGTAGGAACGACCTCAAAAAGACCTCTAAGATTTGTCCAAATCTCTTCTTTTTTTTTTCTTCTTCTACTCGGAGATCAATAGCTTGGGAAAGGCATTCAAATGTTGGCAACAAAATAATGAAAATGAGAACACCTTTGCGTATAGAATTTTGGGAGTGTAGCAAGGAATACCAAAGCTCCTCTATTTTGCAAAGGCCCAAGTGTATAATCTCAAATTTGGCTCTTGCAGAACCCAATATCTATGAAGGCTCCAAATATCCATTTTGTATGAGCATACACCTTCATAGTGGGTAGATTTCCAATCCTCACCTCATATGCAGTGCCACCACTGGGAAGATATATCCAATACTCACAGTCATCAAAGCCACTTGCGGGTAAGTTTGATCCATCCCCTACGATCAATGTTCGTGCACTTTGTCCTTTTGAACAAAGCAAGGCCCCTTTACCAAAAAACCAATGTACTAATTTAGGAGAAATAATGTTCTTTAGGTTGAAAGTAGATGATCGGTCCATACATTCTAATAAGAGAGTTAAGTTGTTCTAGAGATGGCAATCCAGAGAGAGCAAGAAATCTGTCTTGCAAGCGTGGCTCTAAGGTGGCATCTTTAGTGCCAGAATTGAAACTATTAGAAGAGGAGCATAGGAAGTCAAGTTGTTTTGGTTCTATAGATGGAACTTGAGTGAGAAAAGAACCCAAGGTGCTTTTTAAGCATGGGCACTAGGGCGACGTCGTTAGTCCTAGAATCAACACTACAAGGCATTTTTGCAAAGCGAGGACAACTCTTCAAACGAAATCATCTACAATTGCATCTTGAAATAATGTGGTAATAGGCAAAATGTGGACCTAGGAAAAACAATTTGAATTTGACCAAGGAGCACTACCTCTCAGAGGGTAAGAGAACTCATATTTGGTCATGTCACATGCAGAGTTAATATTGTGTATTACAAAAACATGTACAATAAGAACTTATATGGTGTCTTATTCATTGTTGCCATTTCATCTTCCATATAAATTCACTATGTCAAAGAAGAGTGTTAGTAAAGATTGCTCACAAGCACAATAAGGATCGTGAGAAATAAGTTGTTAAACACTCACTCACATTTGCAATGAACCCATTGAAAAAAATCTATCTATTAAAAAATAGGTAATAGTTTTGTATAAATATTTAAGTTTTAATGTACTTGATCATGCATGTCATCTTTCATATGCATGTAGCAAAAGATGTTTAAGAAAGTTCTCTACAACATAGAAGGTTTGAACCATGATTGTGAGAAAAAGGGCTATGTTGATAGTGTAGGTGTTGTGTTTGCTAGAGCTATTGTAACATATGTAATATTTAGGTAGGTAGATGCACCTCAATGCAATTTTTGATAGTGTGTGGGGTGATTGTGATATTTTGTTCATGACCAAGACAATTCAAGAATTGTAGGGTATCATTGTGTATGTACTATGTAGTTAGGTAGATGCACCTTGAGGTGATTTTTGATTCTTCAAAATCTCCAAAGAATCCAACCCTTTGATCCATTACCCTAAACAATCATTGGGACTGGTCCCAAACCCACCCACACCAAAGTTAGGACAATAATTTGCTAATACTTATTCATATGTTTATGACTCCATATGCTAGGTTTGTGTGGATAACATTGTGTACATAATAGAACATTCGCATACATTAATGTTTACTTAATTAATTAAAATTTAATTTCAAGTAGAACAACCTTCCTATTTGTTAAACTATATTTAGGATTTTTTTCAATAGTGGACAAATTTGCCATGTCAAAGAAGAGTGTTAGTTTAATATTCTTGAAAAACACAATAATAATGGCTAAGAATAATTTACTGAAAAATCAATCACATTTTCAATGATCCCATCATAAAACATTTTTTCTGCAAAAACCTACCTAAGATTTTCTTACAAATATTTAAGTCCTAATTTTCTTACTCAAATCATCATATTGAGAACTTTTACATATTATGGTGACGTGCAGTTTTTAAACTAACATCTATTTTTGTGTCTACTCTTAGTTGATGTCATGGGAATTGCAAGATGCTTGCTAACAATACTTTTTAACTTTGAATAGATACCTCAAGGTAATGTAAAACTCTCTCTCTCTCTCTCTCTCTCTCTCTCTCTCTCTCTCTCTCTCTCTCTCTCTCCCCCCCCCCCCCGTTTATATCTCTATCATATACATTCTCAATCTTTTCAATAATAAATGGTCCTACTTGCCTTAAATGAAGATTTTTTGCATGTATCAATTTGGATTCATATCGATTTCACATATGAATATATTAAAAATGTCTAATAGTAAGTTAATTTCATGATGTACAAACATATATACACTAAGAACTTTCATGTTGTATAATTCATTGTTAGCATGTCATCTTTCATATGCATGTAGCATAATATTTTCAACATAAGAAAGATCTCTCCTTGCAGTTACTTAGAGTTGGAAGAATTGTTTACAACAATTTTGCTCGTTTGTTCTCTACTTTGAAGAACTCTATAACCTTCACAAAGGTATGACTTATGTTTTTCCTTACTTTAGCTGCTTATATTTAATAGCAAAGAGTGAAAAAATAAAAACTTTAATTGTATAAATAACAATTTAAAGAAAGAAAATGACCTTTAAGGTCTTATATTTATGGCAAGATATTTAGTTAATGCACTTCTAATAGTGATCTGGGTAGTAGTATGCAATAAAATAGAGAAGATACAAAACCTTTGACATGGTGTTGCATTAATCCTTTTTTTAAAGGGTCTCCAAATTTTAAAAAAAAATTCTATGTATAAAAAGATATAAAAATATATGAATGTTTGTATAGTCAAATCAGGAATGAATATACAAATAGTTTAATATATATATATATATTTCATTGCATTAGGAAAATGACATATGTTATCTTGAGATTATTACCTTTTGGAGTTTGAAAGAGTGTTGATGCCTACAGGTTGGGAATATCCATGGGTGATAGAAACATCAAACACTTGGGGGCCATTTGGTAAAATAGGGGGAAGAATTATAGTTCATAATAGTCATCACTTTAGGGAGCAAATAAAGCTAATGAGATACAAGAAAATGCTAGTTATAATAGATAGTTACACAGTATTAGTATATGATTTGTTTAATGGTCATAATAAATATGTAGATTTAAGGTATGGTACATTGTTTTTTCATAGAAGTTTTGAGAGACTAAAAATCATTGTAAAGTTTATTCTTGAATCTTATTGGAATGTTGTGATGATCACATTCTGTTTTATTAAATAACTCATGCATATCCTATTCTTTTTTTGAATCATACAACTTATATCCATTCTATCACATGTTTAGATTTTGAAGATAAAATCTAAAGCAAGAAACCTTATAGATGAAACCTTGATTTCTTGGAGGTAAATTAATTATGCAACTATTTATGTAAATTTGTTTTATTTTTAAAAACTCTATGTTTGGAATAATATTTATGTTTTACAAGAGAAAAGATTTATAAGCACACATTAAGAACAATTTGAAATTTATAAAAAACAAGAGAAGGTAGTATTCTAACGAACTCTCTTTTTGCTATTGATAGTATGTGAATATATATGTTTGTAATATATAGCTTCTAAATCTTCACATATATATGTGCATATGAAAAAAATAGATTACATAGAAATTTGATTGTTTTCTTATACAAAAATTTATATTGAAATCATTAAGAACATAAGTGTAATTATTAGCTATCTATGAGTATCAAATGTATTAATAAAATTTAACAAGCAGTGAATTCATATATGTTTTTTTTAAAATCGCTTTATACATTAAGAAACAAACCAAAATGTGACATTTAGATGTTTTTTCCATCATTGATATCTAAGCCTATTGATTTCAAATAACTCGCTTCCCCTCCCCCCCTCTCTCTCTATAAATCACGTACACACACATACACATGCATAAATGCTCATTGCAACAATGTAATGTTTTTAATTTAGAATTTGATATTTGTTCCATGTAATTAATTACTATATATGGACACAAACTATATATTTAAAAAAGACACGCAAACGTATACATAATCACATACACATGCATAAATGATCATTGCAACAATGTACTGTTTTTCATTTAGAATTTGACATTTATTTCATATAATTGATTAATATATGTGGACACAAACTATATATTCAAAAAAACACACACAAACACATACTCTCTCTCTCTCTCTCTCTCTCTCTCTCTCTCTCTCTCACACACACACACACACACACACACACACACAATAGTTTAATTATATAGTGAATTATTGTTTTTCAAAGTTCAAGGACATAAAATGGATGTCAATGATTCTATAGTTCATGGTAAAACAAATTGATTTAAATTTATACTCAACTAAAAAATGTAAATGCCATTAAATATCATCAATTTTCTGTAACATATAAGAGGCACTTGCAGAGTATGATAACATTTTTACTATAGAAAATCATGCTTAAAGAAAACGAAGAAGAAAAAGCCAAAATAATCCGTATTAACAAGCAAAAAAATAAAGGAGTTAAGAAAGAATATCAAAGTGAAGTTGAATTAAAAGCTAAAAAGAGAAGAAACAAATCACCAAATACTGACTGCTCAACTTCATCATCTCTACATAAATAAATAATGAATCTATTTAGTACAATAGATCTAAACCATGAAATGTATATGAAATATGGAGTGAGTTAAACAACACTCCAATCCATGGAGTAGTAGCAATGCGAGCTGAAGTGGAAAGTAATTCTTTGAAGATTCTAGGGGAGACAAAGGAGATTAAAGACAATGTTAAAAGTATAAAAGATCATATGGGCAATGCAACCCAAAATCCTTATGATAGCATCGTTCCAGATCTCAACAATGAAATAATGAGCAAGAATCTCGAAAAGATGAAATGTACAAATTGATAATTTAGATTCAAATTGAACTTAAACAGGCTAAATGCGATATGCCTTAGAATGATGCCACCAAAAACTAGCAACATGAAGAATAAAACTATTGTTTAAACGAACCATAAGATCATTCATTGTTTGCTCTCTCTCTTTCTCTCTCTCTCTCTCTCTCTCTCTCTCTCTCTCTCTCTCTCTCTCTCTCTCTCTCTCTCTCTCTCTCTCTCTCAGCCGTTTTTTGACCTAGTAGACAGCAGTTCACTCTTTTGACCATAACTTGCTCATCCGAACTCCGATTTAGGTGATCTATAGCCTCAATCGAAGAGCACGAAGCCCTCTACGCATTGATGTAAAGACAGAATTTTTTTGTGTAATGGAAGGCTTTGCTGTAACAGCATCTCAGAACTGAAAAAACTGTCAAAACTTTGCGTTTTTGTTGCCGACTTGAAGGCAATGTCAGACAAAACTCGCAAGGGTGGAAAAGCCACACTCGCCATGGAGAATGATGCAAAATCTCCAAGGAATTTGGATGCTAATCCAACCACATCATCTACAACAACGGAAGCAATGATCATGGCTTACTTGATCTCGTTACAAGAAACCGTCAACAAACAAGGTGAAGAGTTGCGCGCACTTGCAATGGAGAATGGTACTTTAAGAGTTCTCGTTGTGGAGAATGAGCACCTCAAGAAGGTTCTTGAAATGCAAACAACACGCTTGATGCATCTTGAGAATGAAGTTCAAGAATGTAAACGCTCTCTTGTTGACATGAATGTATTGAAAGAGCGCTTGAGCAAAGTTGAGAGTGATCATGTATTGAAAGAGGAAACAATAGATACAATACGACATGATGTATGTGAGATGAGAAATGCATCCAAATCATGGGCTGATATATGTAAGGATAATGTGGTTTCTACATCTCTTATCACGCAAGCCGTTGTCCAAGCAAAGAATGTAGAGAATGTGGACACTCAAGAATTGCACGAACGACAAAAACGCTCAAAGAACATCGTCATTCGTGGAATCAAGGAGGAAAGCATGGAAACACCCCAATCTCTTGCAGTTGCTATTGAAGAGTTTTTTGCTACACACTTTGGCATGTCAGGAATCATGGCTTATGGTGCACATTGAGTTGGAAAACAAGGAGTCCCTCGCTCGGGAGAAAGACCTATTGTATGTACCATGGCTGATGAGGTAAAGAGAAAGATCATCCTTGACAATGGTTGGATCTACCTCAAAGGAACAGGTTGTAATGTATATGAGGATCGCACTATTATGCAACAAAATGTACGTCGCAAAGCATATGAGGAAAGAAGCAAGAAGGTTGAGGTATCACCTCAAGAAGAAAAGCCACTTAAGGAGGATGCAAGTCCACCCAACAAATAGGGACACATGATCTATGAGACCAACTCACGCTTGCGAATAAGCTTTTGGAATTGTAACGGGTATCCATGGAATGCGGGAATTGGCATTGATGAGCTTACCAATGACTCCGATGTGATACTTCTTGTCAAAACATGGGAGCATGATGCGCAACGAATTCTTGGATTTGACAAATACGATGTGCATTCTTTGATGTGGGCCAAAAATGCAAAGCAACGAAGAGGCCAAGGAGGCGTAGCATGTATGACCAAAAAGGGTTTGAAAGATGTTTCCATTGTCAAAGAAGATAAGTATAAACGCTACTTATGGCTGAAAATCAGCCCACCAAATGGTCAAGTCATGTTTGTGGCCGGTTGCTACATTCCTCACTATGACTCCAACTTTTATGCTTGCTTGAATATGGATAGAGATCAGCCCTTTGTTGAACTAGAGGAAGACATTGCTCATTACAACGATCAAGGTGAAGTCATTGTTTTTGGAGACATGAATGCTCGCACAAATATGCTACAACACGACACACAACAAGTAGACATGCCGCATGTCTCAAGAAGAATGGATGACTCATACATGTATAATCGAAGTTCTAATGATGCAAAAGAAGTGGATCACTATGGAAAGTCACTTCTACATATGTGCAATAGTACCGGAATGCTCATTGCAAATGGTGTATCTCTATGGCAAGGCACCAATGACTGTTGAGCGAGCCAGCAGAGGATCACACCCACATTTTTGCTCACACTCATCATTTTTGTAACCATTGATTGTAATAAATGTCTTTCCGACATTGATTTTGAATTGAGCCATTCATTAAGTAACGGGACTCAATTGAGTTTCCAGCTTGTAATCCCGAAGTAATTTCACTTGCTGATGTAATTAGTTAGAGATGTTCTCACCTCCAAGGCTGAGGTATATAAGCCAAAGTTTTTGTAACCTAAGGGATTCCGATTATTAATCAAAGTGAGTTTTTGAGCGCCGTGACTGTGTCTGAGAGAGAGTGAGAGAGAGAGAGAGTCTTATCTACTTGCTACGCGAGCTACGGAGCCGCCATTGGAGAAGCGACACCGCCATTGTGTTAGCAACGGCGAGAGCTACGCACTGATACCAAGAGTGCGTGCTATCGGCTTCTATGTGTGGTAAGTTCCTACGAGCTTCGGTGTGAGTTTTCTTCCAACTCGTGTGTTGGAATAGAGCGTGCAGCATATCTATAGAACCACAACGAGTAGAGCTACGCATTAGTACCATCGGGGTTAAGTTTCGATCACCTATATTTTTCGGCCTGTCTTCATACGTGTTTACCGCACGGAGTGATTATAGGTTGATTTTGCAGTTCAAGTCTTTAGGGTGTTGTTCTTACCTAGTGCATAGACTTCCCCTTGAGTTTGAGATCGATTCAATGATTCTAGATCCTGTTTCGTATAGCATTCGTTCGTAGTACGGATTTCAGTCACTTGCGTATTTTAGAACTTAGATTTGATTTCCTTAGTGGTGATTGTCATTAGAAGGTCGAGTAGGTGATTTGACACCCACCTAGTTGTTTCCATGCGCCTGCGGGTCAAGCTTCGTCCTCGTCTGACAAATTCTGTTGTTGGTTGAGTTCTCGCTATTTAGCTTCCGCTAGCGGCGTAACCGCCTTAACATTTGGCGCCGCTGCCGGGGACGAGAGCCCTAAGCAGGTGACCTTAGACTAATCCTATGAGGTGAGTTGTATAAACTACTTTATATACTTTAGTTAGAAAAGATCTAGGAGTGGTGGACTCCGAAGATCTCGAGAGATACTAGGAAGTGGGGTATTCTTGGGTCTTCCGTGTTGACAGTATTTTTAGTTTAGCTTAGATTTGTTTGTTGTTTTGTTGGTGTTGAGTAGTTGTTGATAGAAGAAGAATTTGCTAGTCCGTGAGTGACAGTGGATATCTTTAAAGTCACAATTACCAAACCCATGTTATGATTAGGAATAGCTTAGGTAGGACTTCATTTGATCCTGATCTAGAGCTAATAATCATTGGAGTATTTGCTTGATGTGGTTGATTGCATGTTAGATCATTAAACCGTCGAGTTAGTAGTGAAACTTGCAATAAACAAAGTCAGAGAAATTTTTTGTGTATCTGGGAGTTGTTGAGCACTTGAGAAAGCTTTAGGAAGGATTCTGTGCCAAAAAACTGGAAATCTGCAACTTTAGACATCATACGCGTATGATGTCTAAATGACCAAACAGAGACCAAAACAGAAATTTTGACTTTACCAGAGTGTTCAAAAGGGGGGCTATACCCTGATTTCAACTTAAAACAAGAGCATTAACACTCAAAGAAACCCAAAAAGACAAGTCGGAGTCCAAGAAACGCAAAGAATAGGAAATTTTGGATTCAGATCTTGTTTTTATATTCAAACCTGACAAAAACACTTGAAACTCAATTATAAACATTGGAGAAGGCTTAAAACCAAAAATAGTCCAAATCTAGGACAAAAGACATCATACGCGTATAATGTCTTTTAGCACATCCACTGCTTATTTTTTATATCTGACCTGACAAGATTGTTACAAACACTGTAGAAAGCATAAATATCAAGTTTTGACCCAAATTGATGAAAAAGACATCATACGCGTATGATGTCTTTGACCTAATTTTGGACATATTTTGATACTTTGCTAACACAGATCCATTGTAATAGCTGTCTAGAGGTTATATTTCAAGTTTCATCCCATTTGGATCACAACTGACCCAAAAAACAAGTCAAAAGCGGAAAATTACCAAGAAAAGCCTAAATTAGCCATAACTTGCTCAAACAGAGTTCAAACTGAATTTTGTGAGTGGAAAGAGCATAAGGGGCCTACTGAGAGTGAGCATAACCAAAATAGTCTAAATCTGTGAAAAAAGACATCATACGCGTATAATGTCTTTTTCAACATAACTGCAACAAAATTCTCACTTGATGAAACAGAAGTTGTCCAACTGACAAGATTAAACAATTGACCAAGTATCAATCAGTTTGGATCAATTCTGACCACAAAAACTTGGGGAAAACAAATTGCCAAGACGGAAAAGTTAAAGTCCTTTAGGGGAATTGATGAATTTGAGATCGGGCAGGAACCTCCAGAATAACCAACCAAAACAAGGGGAACCAGCAAGTGTCATATCAACCGAGGGAAGTGTAAACCAAAGTTGGGTGCAACCATTAGAGCCGATCTTTGAAGGAAGTGTCTCTAATACTTCTTCGGAGAGATCTTACGAGATTTTCACCGAACACTTGGAACACCTGAACCTGAACAACAGAGAAAATATGGCAGCAGGATCATCAAGCCCTTCCGCCACAATGAAGCTATTGTTCATAAAATATCAGTACGACAATGAGCAAGGTGCCAAGATCTACAAGGATGGAATGGACCGCTATTGTGTGAAGATAGAAGATAGACCTAGTGAGTTCAAGGACTTAGTGCCTGTGAGCTATAGCGGAGATAGATATCTAGATGACGAGGGTACCATGTACTTGGTAGTCCTAAACCCTAACATTGTGGACAAGTGGGGATTGATGGGCACCAAAGCCAAAGTAGATGAAGAACTTGAGGAGAAAGCACCAATAATGAATTTCCCTGATGCGAGGTTAAGAAGAGAGAATGAAACTACAAGGATCAACACTGATAACATCTATGTGGGGCTATACAAATATAATAATGGGGAGCAAGATCTCTATTATAGATGTGAAGAACCCTACACCGGAGAGTTGACGGACCAAAAAAGACTTTATGTCTTTACCTACACAGAGGGATCGGAAGTGAAAATTGCCGCTTACGACAAGTATGGCAGGCAATACTCAACAATGGGCAAGAAAGAATTAGAAGGATATACATACTTTGGGGGACCTCTACATCAGTATTATGTTACTTCTAGCTCACAAAGACCAGCACCAACAAATGGAGTGCAAAACCTAATGACGACAGGAGGACAAAGAACTCAGGCTGCTGACTCTTTCAGTCAACCTCAGTACTCGAAGCCCGGACCTATGGGATCATTACATTCCAGAGAGTCAATGGATACGAATCGAGGTAGTGCAGTTCCAATCCCCACGTATACCACTCCAGGTCCAAGGTTCGAAGCGGAACCATCACATTTACCTCCTAGTAGTAGATTCAGGGCAGGGGAACCGACAAGGGTAACCCATGAAGTCCATGATGCTAGAGAAAGCTTTAGCCGGGACACAGGAGCAATGAGATTGGTAGCCGACCATAGACGCATGAGACCATCTCAAGTAGCCAAGTGTATGCCAAAGAAGTATGGTGGTTCAGGAGATCCGTATGCACATGTGTCACTCTTTAAGCAAGTCTTAAGAGCTGAGCAGATAACAGATTTCCATACACAATACGAGGGATTTGGTCTTACTCTAGAAGGTACGGCATTGACATGGTTTCAACCACTGAACATAGGGGGATTCCATGACATTGACCATTTGCTAAGAGAGTTTGCTGAGGAATTCTCAAAACGAGGGATTAAGCACAATACGGTCTCACAAATATATGCTTTTAAACAGAGAGAACACGAAAAAGTGAAGGAAGCTTCACTTCGCTTCAAACAATACATTGAGAGATGTCCAGTACGTGAACGACCACAAGATGACAGACTATCTGTTCTCTTTATTGAGGGACTGAGGAACGACACTCTCAAGAAGGACTTGCACTTGAAAGCTTGTACAAGTTTCGAGCAAGTGACGAGAGAGGCATTGTACTTAGTGGATAACTGTACGGTTTATGGAGAGGTGTCAGCGGATACAGATTTCGCATCCAGTAGCTCTTCCTCCGTAGCAAGTGAGACTACCACTAAAAAGAATGTTCAAACAACAACCATGCCAAATGTAGAGCAAATGATAGAAGAGGCTCCTAAAAGGATGGCACCATACCAAAAACCATTGCCAAAACCACTGAAATGGTGTGCTATTGAACAAAAATGGACAAACCATCCAACAGAGGAGTGCTATTACAACAAAGGGTATGTAAGGGAGCGTCAGTATGCACCTCCTGCTCAATTAGCACCACCTCAAGTACATCCAGTACCTCGATACCCAACGGGAAATGTGTCAGGACCTATGGGGATAGAAAGACCGCAACCGGTATTGGGACAACAACCACCTTTACCAGGAGCAAGACCAGTGGGCATTAGATATGCACCAACCTTAGAGAATCAGGAAGAACAAGCCTTAGTGCCTGTTCAAGCCTATTATGAAGAATCTGGTGCACACATGTCTCCAACTGTGTATTACCCACCAGAAGAACCCAAACAACCAGAACCATGGGGCATGATTGGGAATGTTGGAATACCAACAGTTACAAGTGCTTCTGATGAAGAGAGGTACAATTTGGACGCAAGAACATTGATGTTCATAGCTCATGGAGGGTTAATAGGACAAAGACCATCCTATCCACAAAGGACGAATCAAATGGGACCAAGACCAGCACTAGGACCCTGTTACAAGTGTGGAGGTGACCATCTGATGAATGTTTGCCCACATACGGGAATCATTAGAATTAACGCTTATTGCACTGAGTGTGGGGTTACTCACTTCATTGAGGATTGTTCAAAGAATCCAAACAAAGTGCAAAAGACGACATTGAATATGCTAGAAACTATTCCTACCAGCAGTGGGTCTGAAAATGAAACTCTGATACCAACGCAAGTTGTTACTAGAGCTCAAGCTAAGAAAACCACTAGAGAACCTGAGAATGGAAAGTTAGCGACTGAAATGGTTAGTCAAGGACCGCGGAGTCAGAAAAACACATGGAAATCTAGAAAAGCACGCATGAAGTTGAGAAAAGAACGTGAAGACGCTATTCTAGTTGAGGAACTAAAGCGAACTAAAGATAGATTAGAAAAACTTGAGAGTCAAAACGGGAAACGAGAGATGAGCCCGAAAAGAACGAAACAAAAGAGTATCAAAGAAACAACGAGCTTAAGCTCAAGGGGATCAGTGCTAGTCGACAAAGTACACGAACCATTGGACGCACTGATGAGAGCTTACGAAGCTAGGTTAAAGAACAACCAAACACAAGAACAGAGGTGGATGACATACCCAAACGCGGAATTGGAAAAACAGAGACTTGAAATGTGCCAGAGAATGATCGAGACTGCACAAGCCTTATTAGAACCACCAAAAGAAACAATGAATTGTGGAACGGAAAACTCAATTCAGCAAGAGACTATCGTTTCACGGGTAGCTGAAAAGACTCCCAGTGCACAAAAGCCTGAAAATACACACAAGGATGACCGCATAGTGTTGAACACAACCGATCAGGAGATAGAGAGTTTTCATCCAGTCATACAGAGGTCTTACGGAAGAGATGAGGATTACAATGAATTTTGGAAACAAGTGAGAGAGGCAAACTTTGCAAACGAGCTAAGTTGCCAAGCTAATCAGACAAATTGGGAAAAGGACATCAGGAACCCTCCCATAGTGGAATTTGAGGCAGGATCTCAAGTGGACTTGGATCTGCAATCTTACTGGGGAGATGGGGGCTCTGTTAGAACAACGGAGAGCAAACCTCACTCACTGAATACCTTACCTTCGTACTTAGGAGAGTATGAAGCAAAATCCGAGACTAGAGCACTTCCCTCACGAAGAATCTCATCAGAAAAAGTCATGGACTCGCAAGGATTGATAGAGATCTTGTCAACACCAGTGACATGCACTATCTCTCTAGCTGAGCTTTTGAGGTTAAGACCACATATGTGGACCACTGTAGGAAAATGCTTGGAGAAATTTGGGGTAAAAGACCCAACATCGAGACTGCAAGAGGGTATACAAGAGCTGAGTAAACCACAAAAGAACGCTAATCTTGTACCCTTAAACAAGGTCAGAGAGTATTGCGAAGGTGAAGAGGGGAATACAACCTTACCAGTTGAATTCCAAGGAGTAAACACGATGGCAATACTAGACAGCGGAGCTGGGGTAGCCATTGCTACAAAAGAAATCTGGAAAAAATAGGGAAAACCAGCAATAAGGAAGACTAGGTTGAAACTCCAATTAGCAGATGGACACATGGAGAAACCTATGGGGTTATTAGAGAAAGTTGTAGTGACTTCTTGCGGCATTGAATACGAACATACTTTTGCTATTGTCGATTTTGGCAAGGAGAATAACTATGATATCATACTGGGAAGACCATTCATGAGACAGTTGAAAATGGTCCAGGATTGGGGCTACGATCACATATACCTGAGAAATATGGAAACCACTACACGTGTGAACCTGAAAGACCATAGCTACAAAGATGTGAACCGAACACCGGTGGAGGAGTTTGATTCAGCTACTTTGGCGGGATCCGAATTTCCAGCTTGGTTAGGTAAACCCAAGGAGTTATGGATGTGTGGAGCTTCGAAATGTGGAAGTCTGAAACGAGAAGAATGTGTTTTAGAAAGGGCTATCGAAGACGAAACTTATATAGGAGAACCCTTTCCAGAGGACACGCTTGAACCATTAGAATGGACACACATTCTAGCAACCCTAGATGTTTGTGCAATTCCGGATGGTCCCACAACGAAATTTTGCGACAAGGACGGGTACGACGTGGTTCCGTACTTCATGTTGAGAACTGTACTCGAAAAAGAAACTGAAAAGAACGATACACTGGAAAAGGAAGATGAAGAGAGGTGTTTCACGACATTCCCGATCATCCTGAGTGGGGAAATGAAGCAGACAACGAGTCAACGGACAATTCAAGCGGAAACGAAGAAACTATAACGGATGTCCGATTTTATGATTTTCCGAACCAAACTAAACAACGCCAGAAACGCTATAGAGCAAAGAGAAAAACAAAGGGGGTTAGAACCAATCCGATGCCTAGAATAAGAGGAAAAAATCAATTCCTAATGCTAGTAAAGGCGGAAGATTGTGTTAAGGACAAGATTTCTGGAAGAATGAGAGGCAATGATCAAAAGAGCTTACGAAAAACAAAAGAGGCTCAAGAAATCAAGTTCAAAGGAATGGAACGAAAACTGAAACAGAAAAATCAGAAAAGAACAAGCGCAACAGAGAACACACGGAGTCCAAGTTAGAACGTAGAAACAAGTACAGAGAGCTCAAGAAAACTCTGAAAGAAGTTTGGACGACAGAAATTGAGAGTGGAGAGGACGAAAACGCCAAAATCAAGGAAAACATGGATGTTCCCTCTCACTATAGGAAATTCACAATAGAGGATAGGAAGGTGGTATTAACCCCACCTATTCGAGAGAGAAAGGAGAACGAATCTTATGACGGACCGGAGGATGCAAAAAAAGTTGATTTAGCAGCTCCAGGTGAGCCACCTAGACCGGTGTACATAGCCACAGATTTGTCTCCAGGCGAGGAAGAGAGACTTTTGAGTCTTCTCAGAGAGTATAGGGATGTGTTTGCATGGTCTTATAAGGACTTAAAGGGAGTTGACCCATCGATATGCCAACACACAATCCCACTGAAACAAGACGCAAAGCCTAGCAGACAGAGACCATACACATATAATGATACTTTTGCTAAGCGAATCAAAGAAGAGATAGATAAGCTAATGGAAGCTGAATTCATATACGAGATTGAACACACCGATTGGGTATCTCCGATTGTGGTGGTACCCAAGAAGAACGGAAAACTCCGAGTGTGTGTCAACTTAAAGAAAGTGAATGCTGCAACAATCAGGGACAATTATCCCCTGCCGATAACTGATCATGTTCTAGAGCGTGTATCAGGGAAAACAGCATACTCTTTTCTTGATGGTTTTTCAGGATATAACCAGCTAGCCATAGCACTGGAAGATCAACATAAAACAGCTTTTGCAACGGAGTGGGGAATTTATGCTTATCGGGTTATGCCTTTTGGTCTAACCAATGCTCCCGCAACCTTCCAGAGGCTGATGACGCATGCTTTCAAAGAATACTTAAGGTTGTTTCTAGAAATATACATGGATGACTTATGTGTACATTCTCTTCTGAGAGATGAGCATCTAGAACACCTAAGAAAAGTATTTGAGAAATGTAGGACATATCGCATTTGTCTCAATCCTGAGAAATGTGTGTTTATGGTCCGACAGGGCAGAATTCTGGGACATATTGTCTCACAAAACGGAATATCCACGGATTTAGAGAAGATAAAAGTTATAGTGGATATGCCTAGACCAACCAATGCGAAACAAGTACAGAGCTTTATGGGACATTGCGGATATTATAGACGATTCATTTACATGTACGCTATAATAGGCCAACCACTTTACAGGCTAATAGTGAACTTTGAATGGACAGAGGAGTGTGAGGAATCGTTCAAGAAATTGAAAGAGGCACTCATTACTGCTCCAGTCTTGAAATCACCAGATTGGGAGAAGATATTCCATGTGCATATAGATGCTTCGGCATATGCAATAGGATGCATTCTGGCTCAGCCAGAAGAAGGAAACATGGATTTTCCTATCTGTTACGCCAGTCGACAGCTCAACAATGCAGAGAAGAATTACACCACAACAGAGCGAGAAGGATTAGGAATGATATATGCTGTGAAGAAATTTCGGCATTATCTTCTAGCCAACAAGTTTGTGTTTTTTACGGATCACCAAGCCTTGCTCTACCTAGTGAATAAACCATGCAATACGGGAGAATAGTGAGATGGTTCATTATCTTACTGGAATTCGACTTCACGGTAGTAGTAAAGAAAGGAAAAACACATCTTAGAGCTGATCATCTTTCGCGATTGACGAATGGAGAAGACCCTATAGGAGTAGATGACGACATGCCAGACGCGTACTTGTTCAACATAGAAATGATACCGAAGTGGTCTCAAAATGTCGTTAACCTATTAACCTATGGAGGAGAGTTCGATAGAAGAGAATACAACCAGAAACATATTGCTATTCAGCAATCCAAGAATCTTCAATTGGTTGCAGGAAGGTTGTATCAATTGGGAAATGATCATGTTTTACGACTATGCATCAATCCTGAGGAATATAATATATATCTGCGCGAAGCACATGTTCAGGAATGTGCATTTCATTGTTCAAGAAGGAACACATATAGGAATTTGTTACAATTGGGAGTCTATTGGCCAGGAATGAAAGAAAGCGTACATGAATATGTCACTGTATGTATTGTATGTTCATCAAAACCGCCAGCAGAGTATTCGACATTATATCAGATAATGATCGCTCCAGAATGGAGTCAGTATATTGTTGAATATCTCACAAATAGAACTTTCCCAGAAGGAACGTCAAAAGCTCGTCAGAAATCTGTAGAGACAGAAGCTAGAGATTACGCTTTAATAGGAGATCAACTCTATAAGAGAGGTAAAGACAACCAGCTTAGGATTTGCGCATCAGAGTCTGAGTATGTGATAATCCTGGAGCAAGCTCATGGAGGAGTAGGTGGAGGCCATTTCTCAGGTGATAAGACAGCAAAACTTGTCTTAGCCGCAGGAATATGGTGGCCAACATTACATATGGACGCTGAGGAATACGTTAAACGGTGTGATGACTGTCAGCGGACCAAAGTACCACTTAAAAGAGATGATATGCCGCTTAGACCAATGATGGGGGCAAGAGCTTTTGCAAAATGGGGGATTGATTATGTCGGACCCATTTCACCTCCTGCATATAAGACTCATGCACAATACATCATTGTGGCTACAGACTATCTAACAAAGTGGGTCGAAGCAAAGGCAACTCAAAAAGCAGATGCCAGGACCACGGCACAATTTCTATATGAATACGTCTTTGTACGATATGGATTGCCAATAGAAATTGTGAGTGATCGAGGCACACATTTTATAAATGAAGTGATAAAGATCCTTCTAGATGAATTCATGGTAATCCATAGGAAATCAGCCCCGTATCATCCACAAGCAAACGGACAAGCTGAAGCAACAAACAAAACCATATGCACGGTCCTCACGAAGATTGTATCTGAGTCGAGAACTGACTGGGACCAGAAGTTGCATTCAACATTATGGGCATATAGGGTAGCATATAAAACATCAATAGGAACGACCCCATATAACATGGTTTTTGGGCTAAATGCTATCTTACCAATAGAATTCTTGATTTCAACCTTAAGGGTGGCTAAGGATCTAGAGTGGACAGGGCACGAGCTTTCTGATAGAATAGATGACCTGGAAAAGCTAGATGAGCTTCGCCTAAAAGCAGTAGCTTCTATCTACGCTCAAAAAAGGCGACAAAAGGAATTTTTTGATAAGCATGTGCGGACTAAAGAGTTTAAGGTTGGGGACTATGTCCTAGTTTACACTCTGAAACAGCATGCTAAGAAGCTTAAAAAGCGAGGGATGGGACCTCTGGTGATTAAAGATCTATCACCAAGTGGAGCCGTCAAGCTTGCTACATTAGACGGAGAAGAAATGCCCAATTGGATTAGTGGATGCAGAGTGAAAAAGTATCTTTTGCCGCTAACCCAAGACATGCTTCTCAAAATACATCAAGAAAAGCTGCGTGTCCAAAAAAGAAAAAGATTGTGGAGGAAGCGCAAGCCGAGGCGAAGGAAAGAATGGAGAAAAGAAGACTACTGCGTCAGAAACAGCGCAATGAAGGAGCAATACGAATAAACGCAGTCAGTATAACAGAAATGGATAATGACAAAGAAGAACCCATCATTGAATGCAAAGTAGGAACCAACCAAATCAAAGCCAGAGCACTATTGGATTCAGGAGCTCAAGCTAACCTACTTTCACTCAGTTTGTATAGACAATTGACAAATGACACTAAACTACAAACTGCCAAGCAAGAGTTAAAGAGTTACTCTGAGAATTCAATCAAAACTGTCGGATGCACAGTTTTACATATACAGATTAACCATTATGTGTATCCTCATATGTTTTACGTGGTTGAAGACCAAGCTACACAACATCCATTATTGCTAGGACAACCATGGCAGAAGCAATACAATGCAATGATTGACTGGAGTTCTAAATCAGTGCTTATCAAATACGAAGGTGAAAGTCAATCAGTTAAGTTCACCAAAGGAGCAGAGCCAACTCCAAAGGAAGAATCCAAGAACAAAGGTAAACAACAACCAGAGAAAAAGAAGAAGCAATGGCAACCAAAAGTTTCTATACAACCGGATTACTCTTCGACGAGGAATTCTCAACAGTGGATAAGGAAGACAAGCAATAATATAACAGCTCAACCTTGGGAAAAAACGGAGTCAAAGTTGGTATGGAGACCAAAAAAGGTTGTGCCAGAGAACACAAAGGTGGAAAACAGAGTCTTCAATACCAGACAACAGAGTGATTCCAGACAATCAAGGACAGTGAAACAGATCTGGATTCCAAAGAAGTTCATGACGGCACAAAGCTATAGCAAGCAAATTTGGATCCCAAAGATTTGTAAACAGGAACTCCCTTCAGTACAATCAACGGAAACTCCTAGGTATTTCAAGGCGAGGAAATCAACACAAAGAACAAAGCAGGTTTGGGTCGCAAAGAGTTTGTGGCAAGCACAAGTGAAGCGGAAGCAGATTTGGATTGTGAAAAAAACAACAAGTAAAGAAGAATCCATCTACTGATTCTACTACCGAAGTGCCAAAACCAACCCAAAACCCGACCACCAATCCTTCAATCAAACAAAGAGCAGCTTTATTGGAAAGACTGTTGTATCATCGCTCTACAATTGCATTGGGAACTTATGACCAAAACAACTACAATGCTTCGCCCACAGACACTTCATAGTCGTCCGGGAGGACTCAGACTAGGAGGGGGGAGGTATACAGGTATACAGGAGTTACAAAGCAGCTACAAGCGCCAAAAACAAAGAAAAACAAAAATTATATTACAAGGGCAGTGTCTTACATGATTTTGCAATTTTTATGTTTGATTGCGGATATTGATAATATTTATGCCCTTATATACCTTGTTTTGCAACAAGAAGAGATCAAATGATGAATTTGGGTCTCTAGACGTGTAAATATCACTAAATAAGAGTGTTTTTGGAGCTAAAAAGTGGTAATCCAAGTCCAGAAATCACAAATAAGTGTATATTCATATACACAGGGGTACCAGCTATTTATCATGTATGTTTGGAATTTTTTGGCTTCAATTTGCTATTTTCCTTTATTTTTTATGATTTTCTTAATAAAAGTAAAAGAAAAATAAAAAAGCAGGTGAAATGAGATCGGAAAAAAGAAAAGAATAGATGGTGATGGTCCTAATGACAAGGGAAACCCATGGTAAAAATTGGGTACAATTCTGAAAAAGTTGCGGAAAGCCCGAAATGACAGAATTTTGGCAAAGTGGACAGATTTCTCAGAAACAGGTCAAACGGAGTCCAAATTGAGAAATTTCAAATCCTAAAGTGCATTCACGACGAGATAGGAGCACATGTCAAATTTGGTAACAAGTGATCCAGGAAGTCCGAAGTTAAGTATTTTTCACTTCACTTTCAAGCTCATTTCCACTATTACCTTCTTGGAGAGAGCAAAGAGCACACAGGAGCATCCGACCTTCTACCGCCTTCTACGACTGCTACGAGAGCTCAGAGGACACCAGACATGAGAGGTAGACTCGTTGCTATAAGCTTTTGATGCTTATCGTTAACTTTTGTCGCGAAAACTGACCAAAACCAAGAAACAAGAGCAGACGGGGAATGGGGAAGAACGCTAGGTAGGGGCACAACCGCCTAACCAAACCTTGCAAGAACTTAGAGGTGGGTTACCCTAGTATAGAAGATGGGTTTCTAACACTCAAAGCTCGAGAAAGAACGACTTGAAAAACCCTAGGTCAACAGAGCCTGCAAGAGGCAAACAGGAAAAAGTTGTCGAAACGACACAAAACTTCTCAGGAAGCAACAACATCGAGGGCAATGCAACCATGGAGTATCTCCGGTTTGGATCACCAAAAGTAGGTCGGAACAACCGATTCGGCTGCGGACACACAAAGCGTCATTTTGGCATAACGGCTAAAATTGACGACCAAATGACATGAAACTTCACAAGCAGCTTCAAATATACATGGATGACTTATGTTTGCAAGCAAAACCCAAAAGAAAGCTGATTCACTTACCGATGGTGAAAAAGACGCTTTCGGGCAACCAAATGGAGAAAGATGGAGAACGGGGAGCCAAAGTCAAGTTCAACCAAATAGGTGGCTTCACAACATATCCAATGAGCTGGAAATGCAACTCTCGAGAAGAAAAGTTGAAGAAATTCAACTCCAAGGCAAAAAGACGACTTCGGAGACTGAAATGCCTAAAGGGGGCTTTTTAGCTAAACTGATGACTTTTTAAGTTGAAAACTAGTTAGCAGGGCTTAGGGCACTAGCACAAAGCATTCTTTGCACAAAAAGACCAACATTTCAAGAAAAGACATCATACGCGTATGATGTCTCACAGCATGATTTTCACATCCATTTCAACATTTGAGTGCATAGCCTCATTCCACATGTTAATCACATCCTATGAACCAAGTATCATGAGAATTGGAGTTAGAAAACCCAAGGAAAACCAAAAAGACGCAAATAGGCCATAAAATTGATTTTTGGTCCTAATTTTGTCAAAATAACTCCAAACTCATTGAAACTTTGTAGGATTGTTGATTAACACATCTACAAGCTATCTGGAACCAAAAAGCACCATTTTGACACAAAAGACATCATACGCGTATGATGTCTATTTGCACTTACAGAGCCAAACTGCTCATTTGTCATCATACATCCATTATATATATCTAATACATGCTACATATGAAGTTTGGAACCATTTGGTCAAGTGGATCACCCCATTAGCCCAATTGAGGGAAAATCCTTCATCCAAAGCCTATTTTAGCCCAAATCCAACATACTCAAGTCCAAACCAAGATTTGAGTAGAGACAGTCCTTCACTAGTACATGGGGAGTCCACAGAACCAATCCCATGAAAAATTGATGAAAAAGACATCATACGCGTATGATGTCTCCAGAGCCATTTTTAGCCCAAAATCTATCCAAACTTCATAAATCCACTGAATAAGCCTATCTAAAGCCAAATCCAAGCTTATAGAGAAATTTGGTCCAAAAATACACTAAAAGACATCATACGCGTATGATGTCTCACTATGTGATTTTGGCACCTCAGGGCTTCAACCACCAAACAGAAGTGATCTACATGCCATTTGAAGGTGAACCACCAAGTTTTATCCAATTTGGATCATAAAATCCAATTCCCTTTCAAAATTTTGCCAAGAGCCTGAACTGGACTAAACTGGCCAAAACTTGACCAAATGGGATCCAAACTCAAATCCAAGCATATGATACTCATGTATACACTATCAGCTACAAGCACAACCAATATGAAGTCATTTTGACACAAAAGACATCATACGCGTATGATGTCTCCAGCATGATTTTGAGCCCAGTTTCATTTTGCATATTTTTCACCTACCCTGCATCCTTAGGCCCTGAATAGCTCATGTTTCAATTTTCAAGTCATTTGAATAGTTAAAAGCTTCATTTCGGCTTTCAGTACTAAAAAGACGCTAACTTCTGAAATTGGAGTTACAGGATCCATGGATTCCGCCAAGTTATCATCGGCAACGAAGAGAAAAAGACCGACAATCAAAGATGCTCTTGCAGAAGCGGAACCCTTTGACATTCCAGCAGAAACCCTCAAGCCAACCAAAACTTGGGTGGAGGAAGCAGTACTGGAACAAGAGGGAATAAAGATCTACCAGGGGACTTTCAGAGATCCTCAAGGGCAAGCGGTGGATATACCGATGATCCCACAGGAATTGGTGGATTATAGCAGGTCAGAGACATCAGCAGGTACCTGGAAAGGGCAGACTTGCACAGTTTCTTCACCTCGAGACCATCAGGTGTAGATACAAGAAGAGTGTACGAGTTGGCAACATCCATTCAGAAGGATGGGAAAAGCCACATTGACAGCCATGGATGGAGAGAAAGTAGAAGTACAGATCACTCCACAGCTCATTGCAGATGCATTGAAGCTGAACAACAAAGGGAGCTCTGTCAGGGAAAGAAGGGAGGCTATAGAGGTTTATGGGTCCAAGAAACAGAATGCAACTTATGGAGATATGGCAGACCAAAGAGCGGCAACCCTTTGCCGACTGTACAACCATTTCTCCATATTTGCAGTAAAAGACCGCAAAAGTATACGACACCGCCCCATGCCATTGCAACTACCATCACATGGGCATTGAAGAGCAATATGCCAAAAGAGGTGAATTACGCTCAACACATCCATGAGCAAGTAATTGCCATGCACAACGAGAAGCCAAAGTATATAGGAGGAGCTGAAGTTCTGACAAGAATAGCTTATGAAGCTATTGGAGCTAGAGATCAATGGCCAAAGGTTCCCTCCCAGAATGAATGGCTTAGAGAAGCCGATGAGGAGGAAGAACAGCCTGAAGTATCCAAGAGGGCGTCCACAAGAGCACGCAGGAGGGCGTCCACAAGAGCACGCAGGAAACTAGAAATAGTTTCAGAACCTGAAGAGAATGTGGATGAGCCGATTATGAAGAAAGCAAAGAAGAAGGTTGCTCCCAAGCAAACCAAAAGTCAGAAAGCGGCAAGAATGGAAAGACTGGTGGAGCAGTTTAGAGCGGAAAGAGCTCTAAAGGGGGACTTTGAAAAAAAGTGGGTGCCAGACCCCTCTAAAGTCGGAACTAGCTCAGCCAGGCCACATGTTGATCAATATGATCAATATATTAGAGCTTATGAGGAGTCAGAGGCTATACTGGAGCAGCAACTTGTCGAGCCATACACTGAAGAGGAAGTACAGCTTTTAAAAGCTGAGCTGAAAAAGGACGACAAGGGGAAGAAGAAAGTAGATGAGTCTACTGAACCTCAAGAGAAAGACGGGCAAGCAAACAAAGGGAAAGCCAAGATGACTGAGGACAATCAGCCCTCCTTTACTGATGTACCCAGCCCGAAGAAGACGGAAATCATTGTGGAAGAGACCACAGTAGAGATGGACACGGCTGGTATGGAAAAGCCGGAGGCCGGGACCAAGGAAAAGAGATAGATCCAATTCAGCAAAAGAAAAACGATTATGAGGATCTGGTAGCGATAGGGTACACTGAAGAAGAGGCCCTTGAGGCAGTTTATGGGATCACCCTACAAAAACGAGATGATCGGAGAGGGACAGAGGAAAATACAAAGAGTACAAAAAAAAGTGATGAAAAACTGGACGAGCAGAACGTACTAGAAGAGCCGAAGCCAGTGGAGGTGGTGGCCGAAAACGATTTAGAGTTGACAGATGAAGATGAAAAAGACATGCACATGGTGCATGAACTGCTCAACAAGATCAAAGAAAGATCCAAGGCAAAGGAAGTGGAGATTGGGACAGCCAAACAAAGGGAAGCCGAGTTGCAGAGGAAATTAGAGGATGCTATGACTGAATCTGAAAGTCATAAAGCATCACTCTACGATGCGGAAAATGAGAGAGATGGCTTGATACTCCAGCTAGCCGGGGCTTCAAGAGAAGTAACAAGTGCACAGGAAGCAAGGGAGCGGATGGAAGACGACTTGGAGGCGGCTAAAGATGAGCTCATTGATCTAAGGGAAAGAGTCGAGCTCCAAGAAAGAACAATCACTAGACTCAGGACTACCCCTAGAGCTAGCAGAGCAGGAACCGAACAAGAGGGAGCTCTTGTACCAGCTCTGGAAGACCAGGTCCGAAGCTTACAAAGAGAGCTAAGATTAGAGCAAGTGCAAAGGTTGCACATTGCGGAGGGATCATTGGCAGCAGAGGAGAGGCTCACTTTAGAAAATCAAACACTAAGAACAGAGAATGAGACCCTCCGCAAACAGCTCCAAGATCTACAAGAGCAACAAAGAAGAGAGATAGAGACACCACAAGAAGGATCAGGTGGAGCAGCCATAGAGCTACCAGAAACTGGAGAGGCAACCACAATTGAAGATCCAGCCCCAGTTCACGAGGTGACCTCAACTTCAGGAATCTCTGAAGAAGAAGAACAAAGGCTCCATGACCAAATAGAAAAGTCAACAGAGGAGAATGCCAAGGCGGAAATGGAATGGGAGAGGAGACTCCTAATCTCCATTAGACTTCAGGGATTAGACACAAAAGTGCTCCATGAAGAGTGGATGCAACCCAGCTTGCCTTTCCCTTTGATGAAGTTTGAAGTGATAAAAACGAAAAAGAGAATAGAGGAGGAGCAGTATGTCGCTCTTTACGAAGGCGACATCACAAAAGAGGAACAATCAAAGAAGATTGTAGATTCGCAGCCTAGATGGAGGAAAGGTTGGCTGAACAAATACCCAGCCTACCTCATCTACTTGGTAGAGGCACCAAAGGAGATTCGGGAGGATGCAACCTTCTGCCCGGTGCCAAGAGTCAGAAGCTGGAAAAAGCATGGCAGGATTGCAGAAAAGAAGCCAAATTGGCTTAATTACCCAAGGATGCCAGGACCAAAGGCAGGAGAGAGAATAGGTAAAGCCTACATGGTGAAAACCCTAACGGGCACCATCAAGCTCTTTACTGGCTCTCCTGACCTTTCGTGTCAGATGCTCAAGAAAATTTGCAGGACTCTCTTAGCTTGCATTGAAGTGTTCGCGCCAGATAACGCCACGACCTCGAGTCTACTATCGACGGCCGACACAGTGACTGATATGATGTATGATCTTTCATTGCAGCCTTCTCCAAAAGTGTTGCACCTCCTATACCAAAGGATTATGTTTTTGCCTAGCTTCCACATGCAAACATTCGAAGAAGCTTTCTACACCGGCTTTTTCACCCATGAAAGCAAAATATTCGGCCCAACCTTGACCATCGGCAACCTACGATACGAATCACATTTGCAGATGCTCAAGACGACAGGACTTTATTGACCAATCATAAAAGTCATGTCAGGGACGACATGAACGCGGAGGGGGGGAGTGTTGAGCGAGCCAGCAGAGGATCACACCCACATTTTTGCTCACACTCATCATTTTTGTAACCATTGATTGTAATAAATGTCTTTCCGACATTGATTTTGAATTGAGCCATTCATTAAGTAACGGGACTCAATTGAGTTTCCAGCTTGTAATCCCGAAGTAATTTCACTTGCTGATGTAATTAGTTAGAGATGTTCTCACCTCCAAGGCTGAGGTATATAAGCCAAAGTTTTTGTAACCTAAGGGATTCAGATTATTAATCAAAGTGAGTTTTTGAGCGCCGTGACTGTGTCTGAGAGAGAGTGAGAGAGAGAGAGAGTCTTATCTACTTGCTACGCGAGCTACGGAGCCGCCATTGGAGAAGCGACACCGCCATTGTGTTAGCAACGGCGAGAGCTACGCACTGATACCAAGAGTGCGCGCTATCGGCTTCTATGTGTGGTAAGTTCCTACGAGCTTCGGTGTGAGTTTTCTTCCGACTCGTGTGTCGGAATAGAGCGTGCAGCATATCTATAGAACCACAACGAGTAGAGCTACGCATTAGTACCATCGGGGTCAAGTTTCGGTCACCTGTATTTTTCGGCCTGTCTTCATACGCGTTTACCGCACGGAGTGATTATAGGTTGATTTTGCAGTTCAAGTCTTTAGGGTGTTGTTCTTACCTAGTGCATAGACTTCCCCTTGAGTTTGAGATCGATTCAATGATTCTAGATCCTGTTTCGTATAGCATTCGTTCGTAGTACGGATTTCAGTCACTTGCGTATTTTAGAACTTAGATTTGATTTCCTTAGTAGTGATTGTCATTAGAAGGTCGAGTAGGTGATTTGACACCCACCTAGTTGTTTCCATGCGCCTGCGGGTCAATCTTCGTCCTCGTCTGACAAATTCTGTTGTTGGTTGAGTTCTCGCTATTTAGCTTCCGCTAGCGGCGTAACCGCCTTAACAATGACTTTACATGTAGAAAGCACAACGGTGCTAGCGTGATTGACTATATGTTGTTCTCGGAAGCCACTCTAGAATGCATACAAAGCTTTACACTTGGTGAATGGAATCCGGAATCGGATCATAGGATGTTATGTATTGACCTCAAGTGTGGTAAACGGCCCGAGCATGTAGCCTCCAATCATGATGTGAATCATTTGTACCTACGTCTAGACTTCAAACGAGCACTTATATATGCTGATATGGTGGACCAAATGTTAAGCATGATAGAGCATCAAGAGAGCCCAACATTAGAATGTAAGTGGAAAGTTTTCAAAGAAGTAATTTTCTCTTGTGCGAAGGAATGCTTTTCGGTGAAACACATGTCTTGCAAAAGGTCTAAGAAGGGTAGCACCAAGAAGAAATGGTTTGACATGGAATGTAGTCAAGCCCGAAAACACTTGCTAAGATTGGATGCAATCAAATACAAGGAAGTTTACTTGGAATGTTCACACACATACAAAGCACTTGTTCAAAAGAAGAGGAGAAGGTGGGAAGTCGAAAAACAACTTCTTTTAGCACAAGAGAAAGCACATGCATGTGGCAAGTTTTGGCAAAATCTAAAAGGCAAGCGCGTTGAGAGCTTTGGTGACTTGACTCTTGAGGATATGTATATGCATTGTAAGAATCTCTATGAGCAACCCAATGTTGATAAGATGGAGTGTTGTAGCTCCCTTCCGTTTATGTCTCCCTTCTTTACCATTGAAGATGTATGCCGCGCGCTTGAGAAACTTGCTACTCGTAAGGCAGGTGACCTTCAAGGTGTCAAGGCTGAAATGATTAAATGGACAAGCAAGAAAACACGATATTGGATATGCGATATGTTTAACCTTGCACTTCAGTATGTCATGCCTCATGATTGGAGTGCAAATTGGATCAAACCTTTGCACAAAGGAGGAGATGTAAACAATGTGAACAACTATCGTACTATAATGGTTGGTTCTTTAATGGAAAAATTATTTGGATGTATTATGGAGATGAAGATAAGTGAATGGGTTGAAAAGAATGGCAAACGTGCACTTGGCCAAGCAGGTTTTCGAAAGCATCATAGCACTATTGATCACCTTGTCACTCTTCGAGTTCTTATGGAAGCGTCTCGATTGAAAGGAAAAAAGTTGTATTGTTGCTTTGTGGATTTCAAGAAAGCTTTTGACATGGTACCGCGAGGAAATCTTTGGAGACGTATGCAAAGCCTTCAAGTGCCGAGAGAATTTATGCATGCAGTCTTTCGCATCTACCAAAAAGTGATATGTCGATTACGTATGGGAGATGGAATTTCAGAATTTTTTGCAAGCACTATTGGTGTCAAACAAGGATGCCCACTTTCCCCAACCCTCTTTGGGCTACTCATTGATGAATTGGAATGCATGGTTCTTGACTTTATGCAGCAAGAAGGCATAGAAGAGGTTAAGATTGGAAATGTGGTGATCATGCTTTTGCTTTATGCCGATGATGTAGTGCTCTTGGCACATACCTTAGAAGATGCACAAAAGCTTATGAGTGTCTTGGAACGCTTTTGCCTACATAGCGGGCTGATCGTGAATGGATCCAAAACCAAGGTTATGCTTGTAAAGACCCTCAATGATGAAAATCCATGCATTGTATATAACAATGAGAAACTTGAAGTGGTAGATCACTTCAAGTACCTTGGCCTTGAGGTTCCATCCAATCATAAATGGAAGGATTGTGCAATGCGTCGCTTGGAAGCCGGAAAGAGGGCCTATTATGCATTTGAGAACATGTGCAATGCAGGAGAGATCAAGTGTTGGGCTCTCAAAAAGTACCTCTTTGACACATTGGTGACACTGGTGCTTCTTTATGGAGTGGAGGTGTGGGGTGGAAGCATCGGGAAGTCTACTTGGAAAGAGTTTGAGAATGTCCAAAAGCGTTTTCTCACCAACTTTCTCCAAGTCAAGACACAAACACCCTACATGCTCTTACTTCTTGAGTCCGGATTGCTTCCCATTGAGGTCTTGGGCATGCAAAGGGTTATGGAGTACATGCGTAAGACACAACGTAGCCCTTTGCATCGACTTCCTAGAATCGCATATGAAGCAAGTCAAATGGTTCAAAAGACATGCAAGAGCAAAATACTAAGTTCGGGGTGGATGCTTGATATCAAGAAATGGTTTGGAAGATGGGATGCATGTCACTTGGTCAAGGATGCGTCGATCGACTCCCAAGTTAATGAGGCCTTCTTACAACGCCAATGTATCATGGCTTGGGAGAAATCCGGAGGTTCTCGCTTCAGCCATTACACCACACACGTTGCCCCAAACTACAAATCTCTCTTCTTCTCGGAACGAGGTAACCGAACCCATTCCTACATCCTTGAGCCCATCCCGTTGAGTGCGATCCGCACCATTGCCTCCATTCGTCTTAGCTCCCATTCTCTACGTTGCGAGACAGGACGTTGGGGCACTGGCGAGGAGTGTCATCGACTTTGCACCTTATGCCCTCGTCAAGTGTGAGAGAGTGAGTACCACACACTACTTGAGTGCTCAGCTTTTGACCACATTAGGTCCTCTTTTCCCCATATATTCAGCCATGATCTCTCCCTACATACCTTCCTCTCCCAACCACGATGTGGACTCTCTATTGCGACGCTCATTTCAGCCATTTTTGAGCATCGAGAGTCACTTATGAACTCCACTCACACCACGTGACATGTTCATTTGGTCCCATAGGTCATATTTGACCTCCCAGGACGATAATAGAACTATCTATCTATCTATCTCTCTATCTCTCTCTCTCTCTCTCTCTCTCTCTCTCTCTCTCTCTCTCTCTCTCTCTCTCTACACACACACACATATATATATCAACGTAATAAAATGAAATTTTACATCAATCTCTGTTTGATGGTTTTAGGGAGAGCATACACATTGTCGAGTAGATTCTCAATTATGTAAAAGGCATATGCAAATATCTTCAAGGTATTTTATAACAAACAAACCAAATTGAGTTGTATATAAAATTAAAATCTCTTAATTAATCCTTATCAACTAAGGTAATCAAAGACAAAAATGAATTTCAAAGAATGAGTCTTGAATTGTTTAACACGACAAAAATTGCAAGCGAAGAAATCAATCGTAGTTTGTTCCCATCATTGGTTGAAAAGAACATCATTGGCTCATAGTAGTTATAAACCTTGACAATAGTTTTATGACTATAAAGTGTAAATGTAAGTATCTATGTACATACATATTAGCATAAAATTTGTATGTTTATAAGTAGTAGATATCTACATACATCTATATTTATATATTTATGAATGTATATTTGTGTAATGATATTTCAATTTTAAAATGATTGTTTCCTTACTATATATACAGATGGAAGAACAAAATACAGAAGAACTTCAAAGTATTCTTAAAAGTTCAAGAAAAGATCGTCAACAAATAGAAACAGAGAGAAAAACTTTCAAAAAAACACAACAATTGAATCTTGATGGATTTGAAATTAATCAAAGTTAATCAATCAATATAGCAAAAAAATAGGTACAAACAATATCTTAACTATATAAATTTCAACAATTTTATTAAAACCGTTTATAAAACTATATGTGTGTGTGTGTGTGTGTGTGTGTGTGTATTACGTGAATAATAATATGTTGTACTTCCAATAGTGCTTGAAAAACAACCTAGGTCTAGTGTAATTCAACCTACAAAATTTGACATTTACCTTGCTAAATTTTCAATTTAAAGGGGAGAAAACCTACAAAATTTAGAGAAATTTAGTGTAAAAGCCTTTCAATGTAGTCAATTTAACTATTGACTCGCTACTTTGATGCTTGTGCTAATCACCATGATGTTGCTGCTAAATTAATATAAATTTCAATATGAGAAAACGTACAAAATTCAAAGAAATTCAATGTAAAAACCTTAAATATATGCTTAACTATTGCCCCAATGCTTGTTCTAATCACTCTGATGGGAGTCATTCCTTCTCGGTCAGCCGCCATGAACCATCAGCTATCATTGAATGCAACTTTTAACCTTTCTCTCTACTGTCTATGCGACTAAGATTGTGGCGGGAATTTTTTGACCTTCTCTCTCTCTCTCTCTCTCTCTCTCTCTCTCTCTCTCTCTCTCTCTCTCTCTCTCCGAGAACACTACATCTTAGCCTCTCTCTGTCTCCATGTACTAGCACCACAAGTGCTCTCTCTCTCTCTCTCTCTCTCTCTCTCTCTCTCTCTCTCTCTCTCTCTCTCTCTCTCTCTCTCTCTCTCTCTCTCTCTCTCTCTCTCTCTCTCTATTCTACCCAGATCAAGGTAGCCCGAGTGGGTTGTAAATCCAAACGCCCACGCCTCTTGCAATAAGCACACCAGCCATGCACAAAAATAGCAAAGTGCACGTGGGCTGGAGGATGGGGCTTAAGAAATGAAGACGGAAGTGAGCTGGAGCAAAAGGGTGATGGCAAGGCCAGTGATGCTGAGGTCGTCGAGGAAGAGGGAGACGCTCCCGATGATGAGTAGGGCAAGGAATTTGGATGGATGCAGGAGCATGCTGAAAGATGTTGTCTCCTCTCCCTCTCTCTCTCTCTCTCTCTCTCTCACACACACACACACACACACACACACACACACACACACAAAGAGACACACACACACACAAAGAGACACACACACACACACATAGTACAGGTGCATCGCACGTCTCTCTCTTTCTCTCAACCTACTCGGACCAATCGTACGACTCTCTCTCTCTCTCTCTCTCTCTCTCTCTCTCTCTCTCTCTCTCTCTCTCTCTCTCTCTCTCTCTCTCTCTCTCTCTCACACACACACACACACACACACACACACACACACACACACACACACACACACACACGAGGCTATGGCAAGATGACACCACTCCACAGCGAAGATTTAGCATGAAAAAAGGAGGCAAGACGACATCGCAGAGCGAAGAAGCCTCAAAAGTCACGAAGCCTCAAAAGTTGGCAAAGGTGCAGTATGTGCGGGGAGGTTTACTGCAAGTGACAATGCCCCATAGGTTAATTAAAGGCATAAAAATTCCTTCCTTTGTTAAAAAAACCGTACATATATTGGGGAAGACTACATCATACTAATGAAGACAAGCGATAAGTTAGGGGGTACTTGCCTTGTTGGTCATGTAAATGGATTTATGAAGAATATTTTTGTGAAAGAAGTTTGCCGATGAAAAATGCACACCAATTGTTAGCTACATGATCCACCAACATAAAGACGTTGTAAATTTAAGAGGCTTCCACGACAGACCAAGCACAGTTGGTATACCACATAGGTGAGCCCTGGCAGTGGCCGACAATTGGCAATGGTGGAGGCTTGAGGTGGTGAGGTTGCGAGTGTTGGCTAGGCATCAAGAGAAGCCACAGGTAGAGACCATTCTCCAAGGACAGGCGGCTAGCTCGGGAGGGCGCGATACATTCAACAAGTACAAGCGTTACAATGGTTGTGGAGCTAGTGGAGCAAGTGATCGAGGAGGAGTAATGGCGGGCTATTTTTGGCATGCCCCAAAAGGGGTAAGGCCTTAGTGATGCCTCCCCTTTTTGCTAACAAAAAAGAGGAAGGTATTTTAAAAATAGATTTTTTATTGTTGACATTGATTAATTTGTTATTGGTGCATGAAGTTGAAGTTAGTGCTCATTTATTTCGTGGTTGGATGGGATAGGAATCTTAGGATAAAGCAAGCAAAGATTGCTCTCATCTCATCAATGAGGACTTGAGTCACCTACTGGAACACCTATAGAACAGGCCTCCTACACTATTTGAGTCAACTTTAAATAAAATCCACATTAATTCACCCTCGAGATTCCCAAAATAGAAGGCCTTCTCAATTTCTCAAAACTAAATAAGGTCTAAAGATATATCAACCACCGCAAGGTGTAGGTGTGGGAGCATTGCATGAAGCAAGCGCAAGGTGCAAGCATAGGAGCATTCCCCTTACCCTCCCTCTGTGATCACCCTCCCTCCGCCTCTACAGAGTCCTGCCCCCTTGCCATTGTTGCCTCTGTGCCACTCCTTTCACCACACCCCCTATGCTCTTGAGAGGAATGTGAGCCCCTCCCCTCGGGTGTTACTCCATGTGCATTGTGCTCTCCCTTCAGTGGTGGTTATATCTCGGGGGTCTTTCCATCGTGGCAAGCAACCCCCAGCCGGTTGCCAATCAAACTAAGCGGGCAAAAACCGATTGACTAAAACAGAGGTCAACGTAGAGTTGACACGTCTCGAACCGGGCACCTGATCGATGGCAGCCTTAGCCTCTACCACTACGCCTGCACGCAGGCACTTGAGAGTTGTTACTTGCTGTTGCATATAATGCTATCCAAGATGCTCGCCCACCCCAAAAGGTGCGTGATCGACTGTGCCGATCACCTGAACCTACACGGCGGCAAGCACCCCAATACTTAACATTTACCGCTTTGACGGTGGTTATATCTCGAGGGGCTTGCCATCCTGGCAAGCAGCCCCCCAACCGGTTGCCAGTCAAACTGAGCGGACAAAAATTGATTGACTAAAACAGAGGTCAACGCAGAGTTGACACGTCTCAAACCGGGCATGTGATTGATGGCAGCCTTAGCTTCACCACTACGCCTGCATGCAGGCACTTGAGAGTTGCTGCTTGTTTCTGCATATAATGCTATTCAAGGTGCTCGCCCACCCCAAAAGGTGCATGACCGGCTATGTCGATCACTTGAACCTACACGGAGGCAAGCACCCCGATACTTAACATTTGCCTCTCCCTTCAGCCACCCCTAACATCCCCAATAAAGGAGACATTGAGGCACTTAGCACCACCATCTTCATTGGATGCGCATGGCCAACTGAGCACCGATTGAGGTAGATAGCACCACCCTCTTCACTGCACTCTCCATTGACATCAATATTGTCTTCAACAATAGAGAAGAAAAAAGACATATGACAAAGAGAGAGGGAAAGAGCAGAAAAAACAGACGTCTAATAGAGAGAAGGAAGGAGAGAGAATACTATGGAATCTAATCCGTTGGCTTGTGACATATATTCCTTTGTACTAGCCCGAATCAAACAAAACAATTGAAAGGGTCATGATGGCTTTCTAAAACGATAAGAAAGTGATAAAATCATTAGGTTGAGTTTAACTAGAATCATATAAGGTGAAGCAGTGTTCAGGAATGCCTTTTTTATTAAGCCATTGAGTGTCCTCCTCGCAAAGAAGCAAACCAAAAATACTAGTAAATTTTTTAAAATCTGTAAGATTTTTGAACTAATTTTTTATATCATTTCACTGGCTTTTCTTCTCTTTACCATGGTTTTCTCACACACACACACATATATGTGTGTGTGTGTATGCAGGTGTAAAACTTACCAGAATTATGCAAGGTGAAGCTTCACTTTATCATTCTAAAAGAATAGAATGCAAGAGAAGTCAAGCCACATGAGGAAGTGAAATGAAAGATGAAATAAAAATATCCATTTAATACTTTACAATCAAAATAACATTTAAGATAGGTCTCAAAATCACTAAAAATATTGAAAGTATACCTAACCTAACACTTCTCTAAAGCTTCTTTTAGAAAGCCAAAAACTATAAGAGGACTCAAGGAGCACAACTTTCCTCTCGTACCTAGGAGATGCAAGGCCTTTCTCTGCTTATGTTGGTTGCCCTCCAAGCGCCCTCTCCCCTGCATGCTACATGGGCACTTACGGCCCCTTCTTAGCACCACATGTGCATAGATAACACCATGCTCAAAAGAGCACAATGGAGGGAGAGAGAGAGAGAGAGAGAGAGAGAGAGAGAGAGAGAGAGAGAGAGAGAGAGAGAGAGGGAGGGAGGGAGAGAGATTATAATATCTCCCTTGCCGTGCCTATGGAACTGGATGCAAAAAATATTATCTTAGTTCTTCCTTTCATGCTTCCTTTTTCCTCTTGAGCATGCACACTTGAAAGGAAATTTTGCCGCTCCGTATGAAAATTGCTCAGTTGGGAGTTGGATTTTTTTCCGCAAAGTCAAAACCGCGAAAGTGCCCTATTATTTGCCTATAAATTTCAGCATGCCTGAGAGCGATTCTTCTACGAGTGCACTGCCTAGCTTATGTACGTAAGATGAACTTGGTGACAACAGCCTTGAAAAGCGGAGGCACAATTCAAACCCAGAAGAGCTTCTCATGTGCATACCTTTCAATGAGAGGGAGAGAAAAGAGTTCGTGGAGTCTACCAAAACATTAAGAACATAATGTGATGCAAACACAAACTCTCTTGAAGGATGTAAATTGGTTCGTATTCAAGAAGATAGCCCAGAAAATGTCATTCACCGAAGCCAGAGGAACTAAGCACAAGAACAAACAGGACACAACAAACTACCCCATGGAGGCTAAGAATCTCTCTCTCTCTCTCTCTCTCTCTCTCTCTCTCTCTCTCTCTCTCTCTCTCTCTCTAACTTTTGTGGCCACATACACCAAGAACAAACGTCTAAAGATGTTCATCAAAAGAGCGATGCAATCTTTTGTAAAATTTTACAAGTTTTTTTGCAAGGCAACCTTGGAATATAACATGGATTTTGTAATTTGAGTCAATTGAAGACACGCCAGAGGCAACGCCATGAATCTCTAGGCTACAGTCAATAATAAGTGTGAAGTTAAGTGAATGCATTCACATGCGCTTGCATTTTGAGGGCATGTGCAGGTGAACTACCAGAAGCTGGCATGTGTAAGAAAATGGGATGTACTTTCGCAAGCACAAGACATTGTTGATGAGCTTCCTACCTAGGTTGGTGTCTTTTGTAGTGCATTAACTGCAACATACGCTCAAGAGGGGTAGGGTTAGGAGCGCATTGATTCCAAGATTTTCAAGTAGGGTATGGCTTGGCAATTTTTTTGATTCCAACGTTGTTGTTAGAGTGTTGATCATTGGACGTGCCCAATAGGAAAGGCTAGAAGCAACTGGTTGATTTCAATTAGAGTTTCTTTTCAAATGCCATGACACATGCACGCATGATGCATCTTGAAGGCATGTGGCATTGTACAAATATATACATGAAGGCTATGAATAAATTCTCCATCTTGCTGCCATAGGCAACAACACTACTGGAGGTGGGGGGAGTCCTACTCGTCTATATTAGAATCTCAAGACTGAAGTCATGAGATTTTGAAGGCTTTGAATAAATAGATTCATGAAGGCTTTGAATAAATTCTCCTTCTTGCTACCATAGACAACACCACCACTAGAGGTGGACGGAGTCCTACTCGTCTATATTAAAATCTCAAGAGTGAAGCCCATGTGGTTGTAAATCCATGCAGCCATGTTCAGCCACTCATGTAGCTGCCTACTTGGTTGCCACTCAGTTCGATCTGTATGTTGCAGGATGTAGAGTGCAAGAGAGGGAAGGAGAGAAGGGGAATGGGATGATGAGCATACACAGTCTTGTGGATTCCATTCTCTTTATTGTTCTATATAAGCAAACAATGTAGATGGGCGGTCGGCCATTGCTTGGTGGCCACTTGGCCAAAAATCCAAAAATCTCCCACTTGAAGGCCAACGTGGCCCAAGTGGCTAAAGAATGTAGAGGCTATTATGTACAAAATCACAAACGTGAAGCATGATCACAGCTTCACCCCACGCTCATCATCTCTATGCAATGTGTGAACCGCTATGAGGCTAGTCCGTGTGAACTTTGACTAACTTAATGTGTTTGCTAGCCAAAATATCCCGTACCACATGATACCTGACCTCTATGTGTTTTGACTTGGAATGAAGGTCCCCCACTAAACAAGATAACCACACAGCTTCCTTACTCGAAGTAGAAACTACAACATACTTTGCCTCAGTGGTGGAAGACAAAGTGCAATTCTGGATACATGATCTCCAAGAAGCTGCCGCTCCAGCAACAAACAAGAAAACGTAACCAGATGTGGATCGCCTAGTGTCCACACAACCCGCATAATCCGAATCAATGTATCCAACTATGGATGCATGTCACTGTTCCCAAAGCGTAAGCACTTGCTAGTTGAGCCCTTGATGTATCTCAAGATGTGCTTCACTGCATTCCAATGCTTTCTGCATGGATTTGACATAAACCTATTGACCACTTGGATACAGGAAATGCTAAACAACCGACCTTATCACGAATGGAGACTCCCTCAGTAAGTCCGATGGATCCTCCATATGTTGTTTCGCTAGGGGTCTCAGTGCAATCTGAGCCTACAAGTGATAGCTTTACTTTTCCAAGTCTAGCTCATCTTTCCCTTGATGACACCACGGCTACCATGCCTACCCCAATGATGGGCATGCCAAGAAACACACCATGGACCTCATTTGTTAGTAACGCACCGCTACATGGTAGCTCAATGCTTGCAACAGTACCTACAAGTGTGTACCAATCGTATGCACCTATGGGTCATCGCACTCATGTAGTTCCTACCCCTCCCATTGTTTCAACAACCTATGCTCCACAACCACAACACCCAAGTTCTTATTTCCATGAGATTATACCGGCTAGCATTAGCATGTCACATCTGACGTCTGCTATGCCTAGGGCCACACATATGAACTTTGGGCCACCCCATGGCACAACATCGTACCCAATGTGGAATCCAAGGTCTTCCTATGCGCCAAGCCCAATGCCAATACCTACTCCACATGTAGTCTCTGGAGCACCTTCACCCACGGTGCCTGCTCACTTAGGTGACTTGGCAACATTTTCTCAAGATATTGGCCGATCTATTGCTGAGAATATGCGTAACACGCCTGATAGAGAGCCTAGAAGTAAGGCAGTACAAATAGCCAAGCTCACACAAAAAATTAGTGGAGACGGGGATGTGAGAAAGCATATCGAAGTGTTTGAACAAATATGTGATTCTCTAGGAGAACAAAATGACCTACATAAGAGTAATACTTTAAGCCTAACCTTAAGTGGAAAGGCAGGGGATTGGTATAGAACCCTAAGGGTGGAAGGAAAAACGATTTACACTACTCTTTAGGATACTGTTCTTGAAAGAATAGATACAAGTGGGAGTGCTTTGGGGTGTAGCCTCTCAGCTCCAAAAAGCCCAACGAGAGGAAGGAGAGTCGGTGAGAGACTTTATTAGCCGCTTAAAGCATTTGAATTCTCGTTGTAATCCAAATGAGCGCTTCAATAATAATCAATTGCTTGATAGATTCATTAGGGGGTTACAACATGAGGATATCTACAATGGCCTAGTCATTAGAGGTATCACCACTCGGGAAGCAATCAGCACCAATGCGATCCAATTGGAGGATAATCTAATGATTCAAGGAGAAAGAGTGTCTGTTGAGCCTAAATCTATTAGCTCGCAAGCATCGGGGCATCAGCCAATGACCCTAAAGCCTATTGCTAAGGAGCCAAAAATATCTGAGATGACTTTAGCAGACCTCACCAAGGCTATTCAAGAGAGTCTTAGAGATAATCGTGCTCTGCAAAACAATCATATGTATCTAAGAAGGGAGCAACAATGGTGCTCGGTATGCTATGGACGGCATAGTACCAGTGAATGCCCTACTTTTAGAGTAAGATTCAATGGGAACTACAATGCCTGTGGAAGGTATGGTCATCAAGCTAAGGATTGCATAGTATTTAAGCGCGCGATGGCCAATAGACCAACCTTAGCATGGACAGACACACCTCGAGTGCTTGCATTGATGCCGGCCCCACCTCTTGAACAAACAGCACAACACATGGTCCCTAGGGCCCAAAATGTTGTTCAAACAACACCCTTACCACCTCTAGTGCTAGGACCGCAACCACCACATCCGAGAATCACTTCTGTGAATCAAGTGGGTTGTGAGTCATCTATTGCTTGTTTGGAAGGCTGTGAGGAAGATATGGACCCTAATATTGCTTATGGGATGGATGTGCTTGAAGAAAGTCCACAATACTACATGGAGGACTATTGGGGACAAGTCAAACTTGTATATCAAGTAGCTGCTCTTGCGGCAAGAGTCCAAAATATCAATTACACTGCTAAGAGACCACCTCTTCAATGCTATAAATGTGGAGATCTGCATCGTGTGGCCGAGTGTCCTATTCGGCTACAAAAGAACGCCACACTAATGCAAACCAATCAAGCGAGCACGTCTACAATGCTGATACTCATGTGTAATCGATGTGGCATAGATCATTTGATTGCCCAATGTCCAAATAATCCAAATGCATCGAAGATCACACCATTAAACTTGATTGAGGTTACCAAGGAGCCATCACAAAGTACACATGTGGTACCAGTAAACGTACTCACACGATCGATGATTCAAAAACAAAATTATATTCTCGAGGAAAGAGACACGACATCAATTGCCCAATCTCAGAAAAAGAAGAAAACACGAAGGAAGAGATCGCAAAAAGCAACGAAGTCAGACCCCAATTCAAAGACCAACATAGGGATTGGTGATGACCCCATATATATGAACGACGCTAAAGAGGATTTTGATTCAGGTGAAACCATGGAGACCAAAACATCCACTAAGATAGAAACCAACAAGGAAGATCTTCATGAGCACAATGGCCAGGATCCAAGAAGAAGATAGGAACTTATCCAAACCCTACAGAGGAGATCGAGCGAGTCAAGCAATTCAGGAGTTTGGTAGAAGATACCCAAAGAGATCTAGAACCAGCACCTAGGCAGATCCAAATTATAGACACCGTGTTTCCTACGCAACAACAACGTCACGAAGTCCATAGACCCTTAGCCATACCTAGTGTCATCCAAGAAGAAAGTGACTTAAAGTCATGGGAAAGTGGGCGTACTCACTTCTTGATGGAAAGAATGTTTACAGAGGGACTACCCAATCCTATCAAAGAAATGGAGATCCCATCTTCCCCACGTCAAGGGACTGAAGCCCAAAAGGTGCCGTTAAACATTGCCAAATTGATGGATTTCATGTCTTCAGAAGTTAGAACCACCATCATGTCCAAACTATATAAAGACCCTGAGCTAGTCTCAGCTCTTCGAGCCATCCTCAATTGAGAACTAAAGTTTGGGCTACCACAATTTTCACAGATGGATGGAGCTGGGGAGATGCCAATAGAGGAGGAACACTTAAATCCACAACCCAACCTAGATGAGAACCTTGTTATAGAAATACCTGTTAACAAGTTGGGACAATACTTTGAGGGTGATGAATCCAATGTGACCATACCAATCACTACTAGGGGATTAACTGTGAAGGGAATCCTTGATGGTGGTGTTGGGATTAGCATTGTGACTAAAAATTGCTGGGAAACTATGGAAAGACCTCACCTTGCGACCACAACCATAGTAGTGAAGATGGACAATGGGTCTATTGTTAAACCTATTGGGATGCTAGAAGATCTCAAGATCAAGGTCTTTGGACATAAAATAAGGATTACCTTCATTGTTATGGATTTCTCCAAACACACTATGGCATCGGAGATGATCTTAGGACGTCCTTTCATGAGGGAAGCAAAATGGTGCATGACTGGTCTAAAAACCATGTCTACTTGCAGTTCCAAGATTATGTCATTCGAGTGGATCTTGTAACGGGTCGAGCACATCCTCTAGGAAACAGGTCTATAATTGATCATAGATCTGACACCACAGTTCACTTGATCCCATTGCATTATTGTTACATGTGTAAAGCGGACACTGATGTTGGGGAAGATTCTCCTTATATGGATGTACTTACCTGGCATGACTGAGTCGGACAATGTGGATTGGGTCCACCTAGCAGCAACCATAGACACTTAGGGAAATAGGGGGACGACCTGGGTAACACCCGAGGGGGATGAAATGCCTGTACCCTTAAATACGCTAGAAGCAATGCATATAGCTTCTGACAAGACTCATCCTCATATAACAAAGAAAACATACAAGTGGGTCCCTAAATCTTCTTTAGCGACCATGGTTGATGCTAAAAAACAGAAGCCCACATTTTTGGCGCCTTGTAAGAAACGTCCCACTTGCTCTAAGAAATGTAAGGAAACGTGGCGGTGGATTCCTAAACGACTATTGGAAGCCCAAGGCTACTATCAGGAAATGATCAAGTCTAGGTGCCAAAATGTATATTATGTTCTTACTTGTCACCTGACCCATGTGAGCCCAATCCCGTAGCTCCAAAACGAATCAACGATCGCGAAAAGAAAAAAATCACTGAATGCTACACACCCGCTCCAGAGCTAGTTTGGGTACCAAAGAAAGAACGATTTGTTCCACCTAGATCAAGAACAGGGAAGTCAAATGAAGCTTCTTGCTCTTCATGTAGTTCCTATGCAGAAATAAAAGCTTCTCCAGAGCCTCCACCTACAATAGTGAACCTCCATAAAGCTACAAACGAATCCACACCTCCCAGTGTTCAAGAATCACCTAATGAACCACTTCAAGTTTGATCCTGGGAGAGTACCTTACCACCCTCGCAACTCAACGAGGCACCTAAGGTAAGAGAAAACTACTGGCAAAAATCCTCACCTATTACCAACTGGAACAATTGGTTTCAAAGGGTGACAAGCACATTTCAAGCGGTATGATCTACCCAAGGAAGGGGGGAGTGTTTGCTGACAGTCATCATTCACTCACTCCCCTGTCAACCTTCCTCCCTGACCTCTCAATCTCCCAATCTTAGGGAATGTATATATAAAGCCTTATACTCACAAAAAACAAAAATAATAAAGAGCAAGAGCAATTAGCAAACAAGTATGCACAATAAAAGTCAAAACATTGACTCAGACCTACACATTCACATCCGGTACACTGAAACAGAAACCTATGTCATAAAACACCTTTGATCCTCATCACTTGAGTGATGGAGGGTAGGTAGGATTAGTACGATAGGAGTGTTTCTGTTTTAGAGTTTAGTGATTAGCAAAGTTCTTTCTTCCCATTGATGTGCCTCCTAGAGGTATTCGTTGTGTTTCCTCATGTGTACAGGAACGTGTTGCTGTTGTTATGATTTGGACGTTCATGGAATCTTTCTTTTGTTCACTCTTCAAACCAAGCGCAATCATCAACACAAACAGGTGTTTCTTGTCCATTAGCATTGCTCCTTATCTTTTTGCATCCATATTTGTCTGCTTTAATTGTGATTGGTATCATAATATCTAACACATTTGCTTAGTATCAAACATTAAATTCAATGTAATTTTTTGTCATAATCACTTGTCTAGGTTTAAAAATCAAGCAGTCCGACTAAGCTAGTTTGACCAAGCTAGGCGTTAGAGATCTTCTCTTAATACCATGGGGAATGCCTTCCTAATTATCAATGGTTACTTAGGTTCTTAATCCGATTTAGGCAGCATTGTGTGAAATGTACTAGGGCTTTCTAGTGGGCTTAGTCCCTATTGACCTTTAGCTTAAGTATTATAAAGGGAGTTTACTAATGTGATGAGCTTAGGAAGGGTAACATTGTTATATGACCCCCCAAAGTTACAAAATAAAAATGCTGAAAACGTACCAAAAAAATAAAAATAAAAAAATTCAAAGTGCCAGAATGTAAAATCTTAAGCTGGAAGAGAAATCTCAGCTTGATTTGGTACTTCACTCACATGTATCGCCTATGGTACTAGAGCCCTAGAGGTTCCTAGTGTAAGCGCTTTTCCTTGAAAAACAAAAAACCCAAGGCATACAAAATAAGCACACACATCAAAATTGAAACAATGTGAAAAGACTTTGGGGGTCAAAGAAAAGGAAATAAGTCAGGCGATGATTTCTTTTGTTGTAGCTTAACTACGAGGTTTTCTAGGTATAGCCTCTAGTCAGTCCTCGGACATGAAATACTTGGCTCTCACGATTAAACAACTTAATTGACCAGAGAAAATTGAGAAGCTTGCCCATGGTATTAATAGTCGATCTTTAGTGCCTTTCAACCGTTAAATTAGCGACCCCAGACTTGTTTAATTAAACAACTTAATTGACCAGAGAAAATTGAGAAGCTTGCCCATGGTATTAATAGTCAATCTTTAGTGCCTTTCAACTGTTAAATTAGCGAACCCAGACTTGTTTAATTTTTTATATTTACAATTGTTTATGCGTTTGATTATATTGCAATTTAATGTTTATTGCTGACAAATAGTTTAAAATTCTGTTACCAATCAAATTGTCTGCCTACAACTGCATATGCTTTTCAATTGTATACGAGAATGCAATTATTGTGCCAATGTTGTTTGATTTTGTAGTGACTGAAGAAGGCTAAGGACATTCATCTCAAATGCTCTTCCACCTCTCGACGAATGAGCTTCAACTCAATAGCTTCCGAGGATGGAATCTACATTAGGAAGGGGGGCATGTTAACCCTCACGCACATTCCTACCTATCACCTAAGACAGACGCCGTATTATTTATTTGGTAGAGTCAGGTACCGGGCTTGTCGGTCCAATAGGAAAAGGGTAAGAGTGATCGCCGATGAGAGGCGCACTCTAACTGGAACATTCAAGGGATTAGTTGGCTAAGCATGGGAGCCCAAGTGTGAATGGAGCAAGCTCATATAAAAGTCAACTAAACTTAAAATTCACTCATTCTTTCATTTGTGGCTCCATCTCCATCTTCTTCTTCTTCACCTCTTTGTGTGTGTGTGTGTATGGGAGAGAGAGAGAGAGAGAGAGAGAGAGAGAGAGAGAGAGAGAGAGAGAGAGAGAGAGAGCATTGCGACGACGGCACGATGACGGCGAGGCGGTTGAGTGTGGCGCAACAACCACTCCTTCTTCACGACGAGGAATCCTCCACGACAGCAAGCGTAGAGCGGTGAGTGACACACCATCGCCATCTTTGAGCTTACTAGTTTAGGCTAGTTGCATGCTTGGAGCCATTTGTGGGTCGCACACAGTGTATCGGTAAGTTCCTTGCATTGACACGTGCGACAAACGCTCATAGAGAGAGAGAGAGAGAGAGAGAGAGAGAGAGAGAGAGAGAGAGAGAGAGAGAGAGAGAGAGAGAGAGAGAGAGAGAGATTCTTCATGAGACTCAAGACTTGAGAGAAGCATGTGTCTCGATTTTCACGCAGGCCAAAAAAGTAGGGGGAGGCAGGAGCGGGGAGAGTAGCGCGATGCGGGAGCAGGCAACAGGGGGAGAGAGAATCCTGCGCGCACGAGTGTTTAAGACAAGCCTGCGCATCAATTTTGTGCCTCTGTGTAGGTCTGCTCTGCGGGCCCTGTTCCCTACGAGCCCCTGTTCAGTGCGCCCTGCCTCTGCTGCAAGCCTTCTCTGGTTTCTGTGCGCCTGATGTTGTGCCCATTGTGTGTGTGTGTGTGTGTGTGTGTATATATATATATATATATATATATAGAGAGAGAGAGAGAGAGAGAGAGAGAGAGAGAGAGAGAGAGAGAGAGAGAGAGAGAGAGAGAGAGAGAGAGAGAGAGAGAGAGAGAGAGAGATTCTCCATGAGACTCAAGACTTGAGAGAAGCATGTGTCTCGATTTTCACGCAAGCCAACAAAGTGGGGGGAGGCAGGAGCAGGGGGAGCAATGTGATGCGGGAGCAGGTAGCAGGGGGAGAGAGAATCCTGCGTGCGCGAGTGTCTAAGAAAAGCATGCGCGTCAGTTTCCTACCTCTGTGTAGGTCTGCCTTGCAGGCCCTGTTCCTTGCGAGCCCCTGTTCAGTGCGCCCTGCCTCTGTTGCAAGCCTTCTCTGGTTTCTGTGCGCCTGCTGTTGTGCCCATTGTAGAGAGAGAGAGAGAGAGAGAGAGAGAGAGAGAGAGAGAGAGAGAGAGAGAGAGAGAGAGAGAGAGAGAGAGAGAGAGAGAGAGAGAGCATCCTCTGGCTGTAGTGTGCACCCTCTGGCTATGAGGCAATGAGGATGTGGTGTAGGCAGAGAGGGTGTGGCTGCTAGGCGACGGACAAAAGTCACCAAATAACACCTAGCTCATACATGTCCATCGTGGCTACATCTATACACAATTAGGTGGACTTCAAAACCTTCCACTTTAATCCAAAATATTGATGTAGATGTATAGCGTCCTCTGGCTACAATGTGCATCCTCTGGCTACAAGACAATGAGGATGTGGTGTAGATAGAGAGGGTGTGGCTGCCAGGCAATGGACAAAAGTCACCAACCAACACCTAGCTCAGACACGTCCATCGTGGCTGTATCTATACGCAGCTAGGTGGAGTTCAAAACCTTCCACTTCAATCCATAGTATAGATGTAGATGCCTATCTTTTTCTTTTATGCTCCTCTTGGATCTAGGATGTTTCCTTTTGTGCTTCATCTCTTATCATTTTTCACGTGTGATACGGTTCTAACTTTTGGTCTCACATGTCATTTTGGCCTTTCGAAGATGTAATATAAGGGTGGATTCACAGTGAGCGGTGGCACAAAATGCCTTTGCAAGCCTTGTTCCAGGCGGAACAGTGGGAAAAAGGAGCTTCCATTGGGGAGGCCTTCACAAAGGGTGTAGGCAGCACACATGGACAGATTGCTTGGAAGCATGCGATTCGAGGCGAGGAGGTTGTTAAGGTGGAAGTTGTACTTGGGCGAGGGGGGAGGTAGATGGAATGGGGGCGGTGGACAACGTTAGGATTTGCTAAGCACCCCTTATTTGCAATGGACAACCTCATTTTACGATTGCCATTCCGCATGGCATGGCAAATTTTCAAAAGGCCATTCCAAAGCGCTTGAACAGCCTTGGCACTGAGGCGGCAGCAGGCAACAAGTGGGGCGCCATTGCGCTGGCAAGGAGCAGGTGGACTCAACGCGCAACTTCGCAAGCTGAGTGTTTGAAGCAGGCCGCAGGCGTTTTGTTCCAACCAGGTTCAGGCTATAGCCTATTATCCTTCAAATTAAAATTTGGATGCAAGCAGGTTTCAAATTGATGTCCGGACTCCGTAGCCAAGCCACAAGACACCTTGGTCCTTGCCCCTAAATAGATTTTCCATCTACTTCCCAAGTTTCCAAATTCCCTCTCGTCCCCATTTTGGGCCCAGGCCCCATTGAGCTTTAGCCTTTGACTCTTTGAGGGACCACGGACCAAGGTTGGACATATGAGCACTGGAGCAGTGAGCTTTAGCCTTAAAATTTGAAGTCTGTAGTGTCTTTTATAACTATTTAACATATATATACATATATTTATCAAAAATTGTTTTGGACAAGCGATTTTTGTGGATGCCATTCCGTAGACAATATACTCAAAATCCTCCCAATCCACGTGGATGGGCGATTTTCCGTTCCACCGTGCTGTGGACATGTTGGTTCCTTCTTTGCCATTCCTATGACAATTTGTTGAAAGCCTTTGGCATGGTGGATGGCCGTCAAATCCTAACGTTGGCGGTGGAAGAAACTATGTGCTGATGTGGACCACCTTTTCCCCACTTCCTCTGCCCTATGTGAACAGAGTTGTCCAAATGGCGCCTTTTCATTGGAGCATGTTCCCCCAGCTTTCTTCCGCCGCCTCAAGTGTGAAATGGGCCTAACATTTCATTTCCTCTCTCTCTCTCTCTCTCTCTCTCTCTCACTCACTCTCAGGCTTTCACATGGATGAAGAAGAGAACGAGCAGGAAGCGGGAGGAGGGGGCGCAGTGGTGGGTCGTCACCTCTCCAAGCGAGCTCGCAAGAATAAAGGCCTTGTCATCGTCTTTGATGCTGACGCTCGCAAGTGAGTATCTGGCAGCACTTGTGCTTTACGATTGGTTAAAACCTTGGGTTGAGTACAAGAGAAACCTAGGATTGCAAACTCAGGCTTAGCAAGCCGTATCTTGAAGTTGAACTGCACAGTGTGCCTCGATTTAGTCATATAGATGCCAGTGACCAGAGGATCTTTTGAAGAAGAGTAAAGGCTCCAATGCACTAAATTAGGTATTTTCTGACATCAAGCAAGTTAGAGCAAATCAGCTATTACTGTACTTTAATGGCACAAGAACAGTTTTTTTTCTTTTTTTGATGAGCCAGGCGGTTTCTCTGACTTTGTTCAGCTTTTCTCACCTTCAATTCTTCTTCTTGCACCTTGGACTCTGGAGGAATGTTGGTATTGTTGATAAATTCTTGCTTTTCAGCAAAAGATTCGTAATAACAAAGCCACTTCTTGTGGAATGATACTTGTAGAACGAATCTGATTGTGGAGCAAAGAGTTTGCTGTGCCCACTACGCTTGGTCGGTGATTGGTGTTGTTTTTTTTCCTCCTAGCTAAGTTTACTATGTTGGCGTTGGCAATGCTCGCTTAGTTTTTAGTGAATCCAAGGTCAGGCTTGCTGGAAACTTCCTCAAATGTATATCCAAGAGAATTTTGGACAAGATGAATTTTGACTTCATATCTTATTTTGGGGTTGAAATCTATTAATTCTCTTCAAAAGCCAAATGCCTATGTTTTTTTGCTTCTCTGAGAGTTTGTTGTGCTGTTTTCATGTATGAAGCAAAATTTTCACCCCTTAAGTTTCATAAAGTAAAGCAAATGGGCAGAAGAAATCACGCAGTTGTGCATTTGGAGCTTTCCTCATGGATGAAAGCAAAGAATTGAGTTGTGGACCAATTCCTTTAAATCTAGTTACTCTTTACGAATCAATTGTGTTGACATAAGCTTTCAGCCTCTCAAGAAGAGCAACATTCATAGCTCCTCTTTCACCACTGGTTGGCTCTCAAAAATTAAAGTGGTTTGCAGCTTGCTTGGTTTCTCACGTGTGTAAAAATCTTCAAACTATGTGAAGTGCTTGAGATCAAACCACGTGGGTTTGAACTTTGTTTGCTGAAGAACATACACATACAGACACATGTGCCCCCACACTCATACACGGATGCACACACTCACACACACATTTTTGACACAAAGACAAGGAATACTGGCCATTCATAACTTTGATAAGCCTACAAATGATGTATATCTTACGTCTGAGACTGTTTTTTAATTGTTGCTCACAGAGAATTCGTGACGGGCTTTCAAAAAAGGAAGAAAAAAAGACGAAAGCTGGCAGAACAGCAGAAGCAACTGAAAGATCGTCAAAAACGTCTCCAAGAGAGAAGAGAGGTTTATTGCTTGATTAGACAACTCACTTTCCTCTCTGCTTTGAAAAAGTTTGGCATTGTTCTCTTTTGGATTCAAGTTAAGCAAAAAGCAGGGATTTAACTAGTAGTGGCACTTGGAGAAATTTGAATTAGTAAATGAAATTAAACTTCTTTTATAGCGACCGTTCACAGATTTCTTTTGCAACATAGAAGGAGCTTTGGGGCATTTTGTTAATTTCCACCTGGATTCCCATGAAGTTTGTGCGCATATGCTAACAGATACGCATCAGTCCTGTACTTCATTGTAGGATAAAAAGGTTCTTAGTATGCAATCCCTTGTCTTTGAGCATGTTGTCTTGATATAGAAGTCCTCATGCCTGTTAATGCAACCACAGTTTGCCAATGACAACTGTAATTGCGACATCATGCCCAGGTTGTCCCTAAAACCGCATCCCTATTTCTTCAGGCTTTAGTCCAAGTTGAGCCGCCAATTCCAGTGAATGAAGTTGGCCTTGGCTTCTTCCTCAAAAAATATCAGGACCTCCTGATCTTGTACTTTGCCCCCCACCTCTGCAGAGCTCGGCACTCTCATCCTTTTGATCTAAGGTCGCCCCCACAAAATTTGGAACCAATTTTGCCTTTGTCTTTCCTTCTTTTGGCCGCTCCTTTGTCGATTTGGAAGTCTCTGGCTTGTCCTCAGCTTGCCCCTTTGGTTCTTTCTTAGGACACTTTGTTAGAATGTGTTCTTGCCCCCACAACCATAACACTTGTTCTCTTTGTAGCAGGGTTGACACTTACGGTCATGTACGACGGATACACGTACGAAGACGTGCGGTACTAATCGAACTAAAAAAAATTAGATGTACGTTGACGTAATGTACGATGCAAAAAAAAAAAATCATATGTCTTACACACTACAAGAGAGACTAAACCAAGAAGTTCTCAAACTCATAAGGTAGAACATGATAGATCATATGAGTCATGACATAGACCTTAGTACTTAGTACTAAGTACTTGCAACTTAAGTCTTACAAGTTAGAACATGAAAGATCTGTCCATGGACATTGGAAACGGCAATGTCCGAAAAAAGAAGAATCATGATCTTCAAAGTGGTGGCGGCCATAGTAGATCTGCTACCCGGGTCTTACTGCACGTTGGCCATGGTTGTTTGAGCCAATGCAGCCATTGGGCTCTTGGTGAAATGCAGTCAAAATTGCGAAACGATCTCACCCTATAAATCACCCCCAAACCAAAGAAAAAAGAAAAAATCCAGACGAGTCATGTACGGAATGTACGAGTCATACGGTACGGTATGGAACATACAAATCGTCCCGTACGTCGTACGAGGACACCCATTTTTGTAGTACTCTGCACATTGCTCTACTGTCAAGTTACGGCCTAGGGTTTCTTCTTCTGTTTCTCGCCCTTCTTTGTTTTCTCCTAAGAAGACTCTTACCCCGTTGACTTGGACACTGGCTCGTCAGATGGATGAGCCAAGGAGCTTGAATGCAAAACGAAACCATCACGTGTTTGCTTCTAGCTGCAGTCATTTTGTCTATCAGTTTCTGCACTTAAAAACAAGTCAAGAACAAATCAATTTCATATTCAAGAATTCCATTTCATAAAGTCATACAACAGAGTACTGTCAGCTCTCAGTATCCCTGAAGCTCAAAGAGACATCAGTGACTCTAGTATTCAAATATCGAGGCATCTGTTGACAAAGGAGCGGAGTAACTTATCTTTTGTGCAAACCCACTGAACCAGATCTCCGGCCAAGCTGAATTCTGGGTTCCATTTGGAGTAGACTATGCTAAACCAAAAGCTTCAAGGTAAAGTTTCACAATCTGAGGAGTATCTGCTAGGTCCTCTTCCTCCATCCACTTCGCATCCAATGCAGGATAGTTCTTGAATTTAACCAAGAACCGCCTTCGTACTTTACCCTTATTCTTTCTGTCCTTATGTGCCAAAATCTGTTCAGGAACAAGGATCTCCTCGTTTTCTTCCACTTCGGGTTGCTCATCAGGCTCCCCATCTTCTGGCACATCACCTTTAAAAGGTTTCAAGAGACTCACATGAAATGCATTGTGAATCCTCCAGGTGTCGGGCAGTTTCAGTCGGAAGGAGACATCATTGATCTTTTCGGAGATCTGGAAAGGTCCATAGTATCTCATACTAAGCTTTGGAAAAAGCCTCTCCTTTCCCTTTTTCTTTCTCAGGCGTGCCTTCTCAGAACGTAAGAGCACCCAATCATCCTCCTTCAATTTCAAATCGCGACGATGGCGATCTGCTGCCTTTTCTGTCTTTCCTGAGATTTTTGCAAAGCCTCGTGGACCTTGGCAAAAACCGTGTCCAAGTCGCACGTGTACTCATCGGCTTTAAAAATCTTATCTTCGAAAGTGCCAACAAATAGCCCGTACTCTCGAAAAATCCTGTCCATCATCCTGTTAAATGTCGCAGGAGCATTGGTTAAGCCAAAAGGCATCACCAAAAACTCAAATAACCCAAAAGTCGTCCGAAAGGATGTCTTTAGACGTCTCCCGACGCGATTCGGATTTGATGATATCCACTCTTCAAATCAATCCTGCTAAAACACGAGGATCCCTGTAATCTGTCGAGTATATCATCGATTCTAGGAATCGGAAATCTGTTCTCAATGGTGATTTTGTTGAGAGCTGTATAATCGATGCACATTCTCCAAGATCCATCCTTCTTCAAAACCAACAACACTGGAGAGCAATACGGTGAAGTATTAGGTTGGACAAGACCCTTTTCCAAGAGGTCTTTCACTTGGTTCATAATCTCTTCGTTTTGGGCTCGACTTACACGGTAAGGTGGCCGGTTCGGTGGTGTGCTTCAAGGTATCAGATCAATGGTATGATCTTTAGGACGAGCAGGTGCTAACTCGCCTGGCAGGCCCTCTGAGAAGCAATCGGCATGAGAGCGGAGAAAATCTTGGCGTTCTTTATCAAGTTCAGACATATTTGTCCTATCTTAATGACTCAACTCTTTCAAAAAGATCGAGTAAACAAACAGACTGGATTTCATTAACTTTGAAATGGCCGAAGCCGATACAATAGGGACAGACTCGCTCTTAAGTTTAATATCAAGTACAATGGTTCTGCCCTTCTCTGTGGTCAATGTCGCTTTCCTCGCCCGGTAGTCGACCACGCGTTGTTCTTGTGGTACCAAGGAATTCCCAAGAGGACATCACAACCTTCCAAAGGCATTATGTAAACGTCCTCATGCCTCAAATACCCCTGACAATGCAATCGAAGTTTTCCAATGACAGGTGTAATGGCTATGTCCCTTCCAGGTGTTGCTAGAACTACCTCCGCAAGTGGTCCCATCTGATCGGGAGTGATCTCGAGCCGCGCCGCCAATTCCGGTGAAATGAAGTTGGCCTTGGCTCCTCCATCAAAGAAGATAAGGGCTTCTTGGTCTTTTACTTTGCCCCAAGCTCGGCAAAGTTCTGTACTCTCGTCCATCGTGCTGGGATCGGTACCCATGCAATCTGGAACCAGTCCTGTTTTCATCTTGCCGTTTCTTCCACGTTCCTCAGCTGCTCTCGAACTCTCAGGCCTTTCGTCGTCCTTGTCGTTCTGTTCTTTCTGTGCCTTTATAGGGCACTTCGCGGAGATATGTCCAGTTTCCCCGCATCCAAAGCACTTTCCTTCCTTGATGTAGCGAGCTCTCCCCCGAGGAGCGAGCTTGGGTCGTGCATCTTTCTTTTCTAGGTTGCTCTTCCTCTTTCTACTTTCATTTGGTGAAGTCTGTTTGGCTCTTTGTGTCATGATCTCATCGGTGGGGTAGGTCAAATTGCCAGAGTGAATGGCAAAACCCCGTTTCGCATGACTCATCAACTCCTGAATGGAAGCTGACTTTTGTTCCAAGCAATGATCTCGGATCTCTGTAGGTAGACCCAAGGTGAACCGCTCAATGTGTTCCTTGAACGAGATCTTCTGGAATGAAGAGGCAGGTAGAAAAGAGCTACAGAATCTCTCGCAATAAGCGTCCACTGTATCCTTCTTGGTCATCCGAAGATGGTTCCAAGCAGTTCGTATATCGCGTTCATACTCTCGAATCAGCCAAGAAGAAATAAAAAGCCTCGTGGATTTCAACCATTTAATTGGCGCAGTCTTGTTTAATAGAAGCGTGGACCACCAAGTTCGAGCATTCCCCTTAAAGTAAGAGACAGCTCTCCGAATCTTAGAGTGCTCTAAGTAACGCCCTCTCGCGAAAGCGATGTCAAACTGTTGTACAAAAGACAAAGCCTTCGAAGCATCGCTATAACCAAAAAATGTGTCAAATTTAATTGACTGTCCACCTTCCTTAAACTCTCGGACTTTCTTGCTTTTGTCTTTCAGAAAGTCATATTGGTTGGCTTTATAAAAATTCTTCTTCTTTGCGTAATAGTTGCTGTCATCAGAGTCTGAACTGTCTGTAGACGAGTCCTCTGTAGAACTGTCAATCACGGGGCGAGATTTAGACTTCTTTGCCTTTTTCTTGCCTTTCCGAAGCGTTGCTTTTTGCTTCGCTTTTTGCCTTTTTTGTCTTCTTCGCTCGAGTTAGATGAGCTAGAAGAACTGTCAGAAGAAGAAGAAGAAGAAGAAGAACTGGGTACTCCTTCAAATCGAACACGCTTCTTTTGCTTTCTTGCCTTTTCAAATGTAGATTGACAATCCAAATAACCCAAAAGTCGGTGCCTTTCTTTTGCTTTTTGTGCTTTTTGGCTTTGTTTTGCGCGTCAAAAAGCTGGGCAATTCGTGCATCAACCACCTCTTCTAATTCCTTCTCTGTATACTTCTTGGGAGTAGGAGGTTTCTTGAGAGCGGGTTTTCGGGTGGTTTTGTGGTCTTCTGCCACTGCGTGTGCACCTCCTCGAAAGAAGTCTTGCTCATATATTTTGCCAATTTCGGGTCCTTGGCAAAATTAAGCATCATCTTTGTTGCATCGCCGATCAATTGTCGACGCTCCATCTCTTGACGCTCCGCCTGAGTAGGCCGAGGCGGGCCATACTCCTCGTGAATCTTCGTTGTGATTCCTTCCCACATCTCCGGATGCAGAGGGAGTCGATTGATCTTTGCCTGAAGCCATAAGTGCCGCGGAAAAATAAATAAATTTTAGGGATTAGATTTCCCGTAGAAGAGAAATCGGCCGTGCTCTGATACCGCTGTAACAGACTTGGACACTCCAAGTCGAGAATCTACCGCGACAACACAAATAAATACTTCAAAACAATTCACAGTTCACAATGGATTCGACATTGGTCCGGCGGAGTTTCGTGCGTAGAGATATTGGCCCCAAAGACTGGCGCCCCTTTCGGTATTTCTTTTTGTATTAATTTGTGTTCAAAGTACAAGAGTGCGGGCAAGCGCTCACACTCAGACTGTCACGAGGACGTGGAAGTTATTAACCATGTCAAAAAGATGTGGCAACTGCTAACCTTGGTTGTTGGTTTCTTTCCAATGGGGTTTATTTTATTTTGTTTGAGACCCTCTTTTTGAAGTAGCAAACGGTCGGACATTGCATGGCCAATGTGAACGGTAGTTTCATCCGCAGATGGGTAGTGGTCGGCACTGGGATTCGTATGGTAAGAGGATGTCTAGGCTCAGAGCAAGATCATATAGGTCCCCCCGTCGCACTGAGCAAGTTGGTGGATACTAGGAAGTGAACTCAATAAAGGCATAAAGTCAAGGTGGGATCACCAACAAAAAGTATTCGACAGCTGGGCCACATTGCACTTTTGGATGCGGTGCCAATGAGGATAGATGGTCAGAAGACCAGTGGGAGCCCAACGGAAGCATCTCCTAAAATTTAGGAAACTGCTATTTTGGGCCGAGAAATGTGTTCGCGTCATTACCTCGGTATGACTAGGGGAACATTTTACAACTCTGTCGCGAAGTCAACTGGGCAACCGGTCAGGATATTTTTAAGCGGCGAACCCGAAACGGGAAAATGCTTGTAAGTGCGCCAAGTGGCACATTTTTGTGCACTTTCCAATGCAAGGAAAAATGGGCGTGAATTTTAAGCTGAGAGGAGCCTCATTCACTCTCTGTCTCACAGGTTAAGAGCTATGGAGTGCTTCCTTTCCCTCTTATGTACAGTGCGGTGCCAGGAGTGATGCCTTGCACGCTACGCACTGCCCTCTCTCTCCCCTACGAGCAGTATGTTATGCCCCACTAGTGGGCTTTTCATTTGACCAATGTATAGTTATGTGGGTTCATGCGCGATTGCCGAGGCAAGAGCCTCTTGCATAGGTACTGGATTAGCTAGCGGCTAATCCCCCGCAGGTACAGGTGAATTCGGAGAGGTTTCATGCCAGAAATCTCGTCCGATTCAAAGGGCAAGTAGCCCTACAGGTGCGGGAGCTCGAGGTCTTGCTACAGATGCGACCGGCACGCGAAACGGAGCCCAAAACAGGGAATTACAGCCTGCTGTGTATTTTTGCAGGTTTAGGGTTTGGCCCTAAACGGACCCTAATACCCCCAGGAGGTTCGGGGACGGAGGGGACCGCTGTATAGGTGAACTGGCGCATTTTCGGGGCAGAAAACAGAGAATTCAGCGTGTTGCAGATTCTCGCCAGGTTTTGCAAAGTGTCCGTATGCATCGGGAAAGTCACCTATTGCGTGGGGATACTGACTGTGAAGCATCCTAGTACAGTTATGCTGCCGAAATCGGGCCAAAACAGGTGTTGCTTAGCCTAGATTGTGCGGGGCAGCTTGTGGGAGATCACAGGTTTTATTCCCTTTGATAAAGAATAAAGAAATACCGAAAGGGGCGCCAATTTTGGGGCCTACAGGTTGTCGGTGTTTGCTCGGAGCATTCTAGCTTCCGAGCCATGTGTGTGATTAAGTGTTAATTCCCGTTACAGGTCTCCTTTGCAAAATGCTCTGTGTGTGTGTCTAAAGTAAAGAATTTCGGGTGAAAGCCAACGCCTACTGCCCCACGGGCCGGTTTCATGGTTCCATTGCTGGGACATCAATCACTTTTTCCTTAAAGAGTGATCCTGGATTGTTTTGGGATAAAGACACAGTGCAGGAACGCGGGGATTACACTATGGCCGACAAGGGGAAGGGAATTATGGAAGAGGATTCCTCTTCAAAGGACAGGCAGGAGATTCCTATGGTTTTTGAGATTGGCGAGAGCTCATGGCCACGTCAGTCTGTACGTCCTGTCTCAACGTGAATGTCCCTCCAGTAGTACAGGGCTTTATGACTGGGCAACTTGAGGATGATGCGTCCAAGACTCAGTTAGTTGCCGCGGTGAATGTCTTTTCGCAGAGCTGGTGCAGAATCCGAGGTTTATGGAATTCTTGCAAGCGCCACTAGTGCAACAGCAAAATAGGCAACCTACGCCGCGTACGGAGCTTGTTGATGCTCCAGCCCAGGTACTTCATGTGGCGCAGGAGGAAAGGGAACACTCGCATGTTGCGGAGTTGGGGGCTCCAAAGCAGGTTCCTCCTGTGCTCGAACAGGTGGCTAGAACGCCTATTCCATAGGTTATGCCAGTTCAGCCCGCCACCTTTCAGAGCCAGCATGCTGTCTTGAATGGACATGGAGCTGGATACCAGGCTATGCATTCAGTTTTTCCACCACCCACGGTACATCCTGGGTATTTCGGGGGTGGATCAGTGTTCCAAAGTATGGCTGGTTATGCGCCTGGAAGTCAGCCGTACATGCCAGGAACAGTGTTTGGGGGTATGCAAGGCATCATGCCAAACCCCATGTATGGTAGTATCGGCATGCAGCAAGGTTTCCACTTCAACCAGGGCCAGTTTGGGGTGCCAGAGGGTCATTTTGGCATGGCTGGTTTTTCTGGACAGCAGCCAGATATCGCACCTCTGACGCAAAATGTGAATGGCCAACACGTGCCGATCATGCCTACTACAGTGCCCATGTTGCAGACCATTCAGTATGACAACTTGGGGGCACTAGAAAGCCGAAGGCTTACAAAGAAGGTGGTGCAGCGGTAAAGTTCAGTACCTTCAATGGTTTCGAGGATAAGACAAAGGCCCTCACTTTCCTCCAGCAGTTTGATACAGCTTATGCGGGAGGGAATTTTATAGAGGCCTCGAAGGTCAGAAAAGCTGCCACTTTCTTAAAGGACAATGCGCTTACATGGTGGACGACATTGTTAATGCAAGGATAGGCACCTGCCACTTGGGTTTACTTCAAGCAAATGTTTGCATCTGCTTGGCTGTCAAATGAATTTGAAGCCGATGTCATGACAGATTGGCACCAGCTTACTTCAGCTTCGTGCAAGAGCTTGCTGGAGTACAATAGGAGGTTTTGTAAAGCGTTACTCTCAGTGACCTCCTACAAATTTGTGCCATTGACAGAGCAGATAGAGAAGTATTGTTGTGGGCTGCTTGAAGGGCTTCGCGATTACTGTACGAAGAACAGAGTGGCTACCCTTACTCAGCTTATGGAAGTTGCGAACACTGGTCTTGCCTTGTTGAAAGGAGAGGACAATGGATTTCCGAGCAGTGACAAAGGAGGGCAGCAAAAGAAAAATTCAGCGAAGAAGCCCTTTGTGAAAACGGCTCCTGATGCGTCACAGGGGTCAGAAAAGGCCACCAAAGACAAGGATTCAGCCGGGACTTCTGGAGTGCAGACAAAGAAACAAAAAAGGAAGCCTTTTGTGCGCAAGTCGCTCGAGGAAAAGAAGGTCCTAATGGCTGAGAACAAATGCTTTATATGCGAGCAGCCTGGTCACTTTTCTATCAATTGTCCACAAAGGAAAAGGCCAGCTGACTCAGAGGATAAAGAAGACCAAAAAGGCAAGAAGCCAAAACCCACGGCAGGTTTAGTGCCAGACATGGTGGGTGACAGGCCCAACACAGATGCCAGCGAGTTATGCAAGGCATGGGGTAAAGTTAGGGATTAGACGACACTCATCTTCTTTGATCCAGGTGCCAAAGCCAATTTTATCTCACCAGAGTTAGCTATGAAACTGGGCATGAGAGCTGAAGAGATGGGGTACACAGCAGAGGCAGGGTTGGCATGTCCTGGCCACTCAGAGTGTGTTACTCCCATCATTGGAAAACTGTGTTTGCATATTTAGTCGTATGTGGACACTGAAGAGTTTTACATCATGCCGCTGGAAGGTTGTGACGCCTTGTTGGGGATCCCGTGGATGTTCCGAGTGCATGGAGTCTTGGATGCCTACAACAAAAAGATCACTGTACAGCATAGGGGCAAAACTCACATCTTGGATGTAAAGCTTAAAGGAGAGTCGGTCCCTATTGTATCTGCTTCTGCTATCACTTCTGTAATAAAGAATCATCTTTCTGTGTACTTGATTTTTGCACGTGATGTCTCAGATAGTGATCAATCAAATTTATCTGTGTTAGATAAAGAAAGGTCAACATTTTTGCAAAAGTTTAGTGACTGTTTTTCTGATTCGCAATTGCCGCCAGAGAGAGACCTGAGGACCATCGGATAGATTTGGTGCCAGGGTGTAGTGTCACGTGACACATCCCAACCTCATGTGTCCGTGGACAAGCTACACCACAGCAGGGTTCAGTCAGTCCGATCAAGTTAGATTAGCAGTGATCTGGCACTTTTGTGAGTCTATTCGTAGACCGTGCATGCCCAATCACTTAGCATAGATGCATATCCTCCGGTTGCACACAACATGATCATCGGAATTCCCATCAGAATCCATTAGCATTAGTTAGGGGAATTTTCCAGTGCATTTAGCCTATTTTCCTATTTATTGGGATTTTCACTTATTATTTTTAAGTGACTTTACAACAAAAGTAGGTAGGGCAATTTTGTTAAGTTAATATATAAGCAAACCAAAGTTCACACTTTCTGGCAGAAGAGGCAGCTTCTCAGCAATACCAACCCCCGCGACTACTCTGGCGTTTTTCTCCATAGAAGACCTAGCGTTTTTGCATCAGATCAGCCTTGGCTATTTGTGCACAGCAGATCAGTCCCGGCGTCATCACGACACAGCAGATCAGCCTAGCGTTTTTGCATTTGTAGAACCCCGGCGACAGAAAGACCATCACATGCCTGGCGTTTTTCACATGCCCAACGTTTTTGGAAATGCAAGATCAGCTAGCGCTTTTGGTCAACCTCAGTCTCTAGCGTTTTGGATTTCAGCAATAGAAAAAGTAGTAGATTCAGACCACAAGAAGTAGCAGATTCATCCCCGTAAAGATCATCAGTTTTCAGCCATGAAGAACCTCAGTTATCAGCCCTAAAACACAGATCTGCAGCAATCAGAAACGCAGATTTTCAGCCTTATGCACCGTAGCAAATTCCCCCCACGTTGGTTGCAGATGTTCCCCCATTTTCAGCCATAAAAACGCAGCCAAAACAGTCATTTTCAGCCACCGAAACAGTCCCGAAAATCAGCGATTAGAAGATCTCAGATTTCAGCCATCAAGTCGCCGTCGTCGTCATCGGCATAGTCCAAGTTGCATACGCATTGTACACCTTTGTGTAATCAAAGAATAGACCACTCTCGCCGACGAGAGTGGGGCCTTCGGAGGAGGGTTTTACAAACCTCTCGGTGTCGTATCTCTTCTCTGTCCTTCTCTCAGTCTCATTCATTTGCACGCACAATATCCACTCACTTTGTTCGTGACCACAGCACTCTACAAGACAGAAAGGTCTCTCTTTCCCTAAAGAACTAAAAGGAACCTTGAGCAATAAAGATCACTAATCTTGAGAAAATACAACATTCATTCCGCAGCACCTAACATTGGTATCAGAGCTTTGGAAGTGTTCTGCATTACTCAAGGAAAGAACCACAATAATTTTTTTTGCTTGTTGCGATCGCACGAACCCAAGTTTACTTGGGCGTGGCGATTCCTAATTGTGTTTTGTTGAAGAGTGACAGGAAATTCAAGAAAGAAGGGCTTGTCCAACCTCCCCTCGTGTCTCTTTTCACTCATTGAGAGCGGACCGTGCACTTAGCGGCCTGCCAATCGACGTGAGGTGGGAAAAAGCAACCTTGGTGTGAGCGCAAGGCCGCCAAGGGGTGCGCCCGCAGAAAGGAGTAGAACTCGGGTGAAGAGAAGATCCTTCTCAACGCAATTTGCAAGCGAAAGAAAAACCCAAGAACCCAAGACCCTCAAGACTCAAGAACCTCAAGAACCCAAGACCCTCAAGACTCAACAACCTCAAGACCCCAAGATTCTCTCGAATCAAGGACCCCCAAGAACCCAAGTTCCTCGTGAACTTAAGAACACAAGAACCCACAAGAACCCACGATTGCAGAATGGTCATCACTCGAAGCGGAATGGATACTTCGCTTGGAGGTGATGAGCATGAGAGAGGCGAAGAAGAATTTTCCCCACCACGAGGTTTTTCCGACCCTTTTCCATCTACGACAAGGATTGTACTAACTTCAATGGAGGAGTTGGACCAAGAAAGAGAAGCAGAAAGAAAAGCCTACGAAGAAGATATGGCAGCCATCGAGCGTAAGTACCAAGACAGAATGGGAGCCATAGCACGTGAGACCAAAGCACTACAAGAACAGAGCGACTGACAAAACAAAGAGTTCTTGCGACTATTTTCTCAAGTACAGGCGTACTTTGCACAGAATCACGGAAAGGAGACTAGACTGTCTCAGTCTCTACTTCTCCAAAGCATGATACACAGGATTTGCATGATTGTGTGAAGCATGATGATGATTTGATTGACAATGACTTGCATGATCTTTTGATTGACAATGATAAGCACAATGATTTGCATGATGAATTGGATGCCAATGATAAGTATGATGATTTGGATGCCAAGGATAAGCATGATGATTTGAATGATAAAGACAAGCATGATGATTTGCATGATAATCAAGATGTGATTTCTCACAAGCATGATGAGTTGCATGAAGATGATGTGATTGTTCACAAGGATGATGTGTTAGTTGATGCTTTTTCTAGCGAAGCTAACCTCGTTGTAGATTCGATCAATCACGAAAAAGCGATCTTGGCTTTCGAGTTGAGGTCCAAAGAACCCCCACAGGACGATTCGATCATTCAGGACGAACCGATCTTGGATCTCGAGCCTTGGTCCAAAGAACCCTCGCAGGAAGTATTATGTGTTCGCATGATTGATACACACGCATTGTTCGAGTGTTTCATTCGTGAAGGTGTCCTGTATTTTAGTCAGCATCGTTAGGTGATCCCTTTTCCTAGGCATGACATATTGTATGTTGAGCACGTTTCTCTCATGGATGAGTACGAATGTATGCGGATTGTGCATGAAATTTGAAAAGTTTGTATGTCAGGAAGTCACATTCCATGTCTCTTCCTTGGCATGACACAGTTTCCGAAAGAGCACATGATAGTATGAGCACCAAGCATGAGCATTTCCATTGTGATTTGCCACAGTTGATTGATTTCGATCAAACAGAAAAGATTCAAACTCATTGTTTGCATGTGTTTAATGAACGGGTTGTCACTCCGTCTATTTGTTCATCTACATTGTATACACAGTCTTTAGAGAAGACAATATTTTTTTCCTTCACTATACATGGAATGGGTATGTTCATGGTTTTGTGTTGGAGATTGTTTCAGGAATTTTCAGCCATGGAGATTCTTGAAGACGAAAGAAGCAAGACTCTAGACGAAGTTGAAGCAAGAAAGGAGATTCAGAAGACTTTGTGTCGCTTTCGACGCGGTCCAAAGAAGCAAGCGTTGCAGACCTTTATGAAGTTCAAGTACCGCACGACCCACACATCAGAGTGGGCCGGCGAAGAGTCCCTTCCAGGATTCTGGATGCTGTTGGCGATCCCTCGACGCCATACAGTTCGGTACCAGTACCTCACTTTGAAAAGGAGGGGATGTCACGTGACACATCTCAACCCTATGTGTCCGTGGACAAGCTACACCACAGCAGGGTTCAGTCAGTCCGATCAAGTTAGATTAGCAGCGATTTGGCACTTTTGTGAGTCTATTCGTAGACCGTGCATGCCTAGTCACTTAGCATAGATGCATATCCTCCGGTTGCACACAGCATGATCATCGGAATTCCCATCAGAATCCATTAGCATCAATTAGGGGAATTTTCCAGTGCATTTAGCCTATTTTCCTATTTATTGGGATTTTCACTTATTATTTTTAAGTGACTTTCCAACAAAAGTAGGTAGGGCAATTTTGTTAAGTTAATATATAAGCAAACCAAAGTTCACACTTTCTGGCAGAAGAGGCAGTAGGAGCACCTTGCTCAACAGGCAACTTCTCAGCAAGACCAACCCCCGCGACTACTCTGGCGTTTTTCTCCACAGAAGACCTAGTGTTTTTGCATCAGATCAGCCTTGACGATTTGTGCACAGCAGATCAGCCCCGGCGTCATCACTACACAGCAGATCAGCCTAGCGTTTTTGCATTTGTAGAACCCCGGCAACAGAAAGACCATCACATGCCTGGCGTTTTTCACATGCCGAGCGAGAAGAATGTTGTGGTTGATGCGTTATCAAGAAAGCCACAAATTTCAGTTGTGTCAATTCCTTATCATCGTGAGCCAGATGACATGAAGGAACAGTATACTGCTGATGAAGATTTTGCAAGGATCTTTGAACGGTTACAAGAGGGGTAACATCACGAGCACTACCTCCTCAGAGATGGTTTTATGATGATGCATGGCAGACTTTGTGTCACTAGGCCACTGCGACATAAGGTCATGGAAGAGAGTCATGTCCCACCGTATGCAGGGCATCGTGGCATTGATGCGATAGTTAAAGCGGTAGAGACATTCTTCTATTGGCCTACCTTGAGGAGAGATGTGGATGCCTTTGTGCGAGCATGCATAGATTGCCAAAAGGGCAAGTTTGACAGGCAAAAGGCACCAGGGTTGTTACAACCACTGCCGATTCCGGATAAGCCATGGGAAAGCATTGCTATGCACTTTATCTTTGATCTTCCAAGGACGCCAACAGGGAATGATGGTATATGGACCATTATCTGCAGGTTCAACAAGCAGGCCCATTTTATCCCTGTCAGGAAGAAGATAAAATCTGATCAGATGGCACGCTTGTTCATGTACAATGTGTTTAAGTACCATGGAATGCCACAATCGATTATCAGTGATCGTGATCCTCGCACGACCAGTTTGTTCTGGAGAGGATTGTTTGAGAACATGGGTACTATGCTCAAGTTCTCGTCTTCGTTTCATCCACAAACTGATGGACAGTCAGAAGAGGCTAATTCTACTGTCTTAGATCTGTTGAAATGCTATGTGTCAGATAGTAAGGGCAAGTGGGAACAGTATTTGCCTATGCTTGAGTATGCGTACAATAATACGGTGCATTCGTCTACTGGCAAAGCACCTTTTGAGATTGTTGAAGGCGGCAAAAAGGTTCCTCCCATTTTGCATACAAAGGACAAGATCTTTGAGGCAGAGGTCGATATGTTGAGAACATGGATGAGATGTATAAGAAGATTAAAGTTGCCTTGGAGAAGACTCAGACAAAACAGAAAAAGGCTGTTGATCGTCACCGTCGTGAATTGCTACTATCACCTGGTGATTGGGTTCTGTTAAGGTTCGAAAAGGCAAGGTTCAAGAAGATGAAGGGCAAGGAACGGCTGTTCCCTAAGCTCAGCATGCGTTACTATGGGCCTTTTCAAGTCCTTGACAAGATCAGCGATGTGGCTTACAGGCTGAAATTGCCTGAGGCATGGAAGATTCATAATGCGTTTCACGTGAGTCTTCTAAGACCCTTCGTGGGTGATGTTCCAGAAGATATGCCAGATGAGGATCAGCCAGAAGTTGAGGAACTTGATGAGATCCTGGTACCTGAGCAAGTTTTGGCACATAAGGACAGAAAAGTTAAAGAACAAGTTGCAAGACGCTATTTGGTGAAGTTCAAGAACTATCCGCCGATGGATGTAAAGCGGATGGAAGAGCATGAACTGTCAGAGTCACCAAATGTATTGCAGCTTTACCTTGAAGCCTTTGGGTTACAACCTACTTATGCCCCAACCCAAAGTGTGCAAAGGAGGGGTAATGATAGAGCTAGTACATCAAATGTACATATGAATTCAGTGTAATAGATGGAAAGGACAAAAGTATGAAGGCCTCATTAAGTCATCTGTATCTATGTATGTTACGACCTTTCTTGCGGATACATGCGATGATAAAAGAGTGTTGATAGCACAAGATCATTAGGGGCGTGTATTTATGGTATGCAATCGAGGACGTTTGCGATTTCCAGAGGGGGGTATGTCACGAGGACGTGGTAGTTGTTAACCATGTCACAAAGATGTGGCAACTGCTAATCTTGGTTGTTGGTTTCTTTCCAATGGGGTTTATTTTATTTTGTTTGAGACCCTCTTTTTGAAGTAGCAAACGGTCAGACATTGCATGGCCAATGTGAATGGTAGTTTCATCCGCAGATGGGTAGTGGTCGGCACTGGAATTCGTATGGTAAGAGGATGTGTAGGCTCAGAGCAAGATCATATAGGTCCCCCCGTCGCACTGAGAAAGTTGGTGGATACTAGGAAGTGAAATCAATAAAGGCATAAAGTCAAGGTGGGATCACCAACAAAAAGTATCCGACAATTGGGCCACATTGCACTTTTGGATGCGCTCCCAATGAGGATACATGGTCAGAAGACCAGTGGGAGCCCAACGGAAGCATCTCCTAAAATTTAGGGAACTGCTATTTTGGGTCGAGAAATGTGTTCGCGTCATTACCTCCGGTATGACTAGGGGAACATTTTACAACTCTGCCGCGAAGTCAACTAGGCAACCGGTCAGGATATTTTTAAGCGGCGAACCCGAAACGGGAAAATGCTTGTAAATGCGCCAAATGGCACATTACTGTGCACTTTCCAATGCAAGGAAAAATGGGCGCTGAATTTTAAGCTGAGAGGAGCCTCATTCACTCTCTGTCACAGGTTAAGAGCTATAGAGTGCTTCCTTTCCCTCTTATGTACAGTGTGGTGCCAGGAGTGATGCCCTGCACGCTACACACTGCCCTCTCTCTCCCCTACGAGCAGTATGTTATGCCCCACTAGTGGGATTTTCATTTGACCAATGTAGAGTTATGTGGGTTCATGTGCGATTGCCGAGGCAAGAGCCTCTTGCATAGGTACTGGATTAGCTAGCGGCTAATCCCCCGCAGGTACAGGTGAATTCGGAGAGGTTTCATGCCAGAAATCTCGTCCGATTCAAAGGGCAAGTAGCCCTTGGTGTAGCCTGCAGGAGCTCGAGGTCTTGCTATAGATGCGACCGGCACGCGAAACGGAGCCCAAAACAAGGAATTACAGCCTGCTGTGTATTTTTGCAGGTTTAGGGTTTCGGCCCTAAACGGACCCTAATACCCCCAGGAGGTTTGGGGACGCAAGGGGACCGCTGTACAGGTGAACTGGCGCATTTTCGGGGCAGAAAACAGAGAATTCAGCGTGCTGCAGATTCTCGCCAGGTTTTGCAAAGTGTCTGTATGCGTCGGGAAAGTCACCTATTGCGTGGGGATACTGACTGTGAAGCGTCCTAGTACAGTTATGTTGCCGAAATCGGGCCAGAACAGGTGTTTCTTAGCCTAGATTGTGCGGGGCAGCTTGTGGGAGATCACAGGTTTTATTCCCTTTGATAAAGAATAAAGAAATACCGAAAGGGGTGCCAATTTTGGGGCCTACAGGTTGTCGGTGTCTGCTTGGAGCATTCTAGCTTCCGAGCCGTGTGTGTGATTAAGTGTTAATTCCCGTTACAGGTCTCCTTTGCAAAGTGCTCTGTGTGTGTGTCTAAAGTAAAGAATTTCGGGTGAAAGCCAACGCCTACCGCCCTACGGGCCGGATTCACAGACTCTGTGTCCAGATGCTCTGAGTTATGAGGCCCTGCCTGCTTATTTAAAGAGTGCAAAGGGATGCTAAAAGCAGAGCCCCCAAAAGCTTCAAAAGCTGTACCAAAAGCTGAAATTAAAAGCTTGTGCTTTTTCTCTCTCAAGTTCTCTCTCTCTTGAGCCTAAAAATAAAGCAAAAGAGTTCTCCCTCTCTCTCTCTTTCAATTTGCGAAAAAAAAGCAGCAAAAAGCTGCGCCGATTTCTGCCCCAAAAGTTGCGCCGTAGAGCAAGCCTGCCACGTCATCCTGCCACGTGTCATTTTTCCGCAAGCTGCAGCCATGTCAGCAATTCCAGCCCACCATGCCGGGGCTAGGGGAGGTGTGTGTGTGTACACTGGGCAGCCACGTCACCGGTTTGTGACATGGCATGCCTGAGACAATTGTCTTTGACAGAGACCCCAGATTCAAGGTTTGTTTTGGAATGCTATTTGGGAGAACATTGGCACGCGGTTGCAATTCTCGTCATCGTTCCACCTGCAGACTGACGGGCAATCACAGATTGCTAATTCAGTGGTACTGGATTTGTTGAAGTCTTCTTCTTTGCATCAGAAGACTACATGGGAAAGGTTTTTACCTTTGGTGGAATATGCCTACAGTAACACGATTAACTCTTTGATGGGGAAGGTGCCATTTGAGATTATTGAAGGTTCCACCCTTCCTTAGCACGAAAGGTAAGATTTTTCTTTAAAGCCGACCAATTCACGAGAGACTTGAACTTGGTCCGGAAGGCTTGAAAGAAATCTTAGAAAAAGGCAGCAGATCGACATCGTTGCGATTTGAAATTGAAGGAGAACGATTGGGTGCTCTTACATTTTGGGAAGGCACGCCTGAGAAAGAAAAAGGGAAAGGAGCGGCTTTCTCGAAAGCTTAGCATGAGATACTATGGACTTGTCGAGATTTTCCGAAAAGATAAATAATGTCTCCTTTAGACTGAAGCTGCCCGACACTGTTTTCATATGAGTCTCTTGAAGCCTTTTAAAGGCGATGTACCCGATGATGGGGAGCCAGATGAGCAACCCGAATTGGAGGAAAACGAGCAGATACTCCTTCCAGAGAAGGTATTGGCACAGAAAGATAAAAGGTAAAGCGTTAAGAGGGCTCTTGGTTCAATGCAAGACCTACTCCGCATTGGATGCGAAGTGAATGGAGGAGGAGGACCTGGCAGATACTCCTCGGATTGTGAATCTTTACCTCAAAGCATTTGGTTTAGCATAGTCTATTCCAAATGGAACCCTGAATGTCACAAGACGGGCACCACGTGCCAATAGAAAAGAACAGACTGAACAAACTTTTAGCACTTAAATAACAATTGGACTGAAAGAGAGAGAGAGGACACGCGACACGGAGTGACGGAATTCCACCCCAGAGAGTATTGGCCCCAAACCTTGGCGCCCCTTTCGGTATTTCTTTATATTGCATCAACATTCTACAAGCCGGTACTCAAGACTCTGCACCTTCTCCAGGAAGCGTGCCAGAGAATGAGCCCTAGCCTCATATTTAAAGGTCCTTGGCCTAAAAAGCAGTTTACATGAAAGCTTTCAAACTCAAAAGCTTCTGGTCCAAAAAGCAATGCCAAAAGCTGCCAACGTAAATCACGGAAATCCGTACAGCCTGCCACATCATCATGCCAGCGTAATTTTCGAAAATCAGCCACGCTGTTGCAGTTTTAGGGTTAGGGTTTGCAGGTTTTAGGGTTAGGGTTTTCAGAATTAGGGTTTCAGTAGTGTTTTGGAATTAGGGTTTTAGCAGTTAGGGTTTCTGGCAGAAATTAGGGTTAGGGTTGTCTGCTTTTGGGCAACCACGTCATCACTTTGTGACACTTCTTCTGTTACTTGTTCTTCGTAGGGTTTAGGCTCGGCAGCAGCATACGGACCCTCGCCAAATGCACCGCAAATTACGTTGGCAAGCTGTACGATAGTTTGTACGGAAATCCGCTTTTTATGGATGTTGACGTGGTTGTTTTGCGTGAGAAGAAAAGCAAGGGAGAAATAAAACCTACGCAATTGCTTTTTCTATGCAATGTTGAAATTGGAGAAGCCTTTGAGTTGCTTTATTTTTAAATGCTTTTAAGTGGAAGCTTTTGATTTTGAAGCTTTTGGGGCTCTGCTTTTAGCAACCCTTGTAACCTTTATAAGAAACCCAAGGGGGCTCCCTTTGCAGAGCATCTGGACGTAGAGTTTGAGAGCGAGCACTCGGGAGTTGTACTTTGCTCGAAGATTAATATAAAAAGAAATACCGAAAGGGGCGCCAGTCTTTGGGGCCAATACCTCTTGGCACGGAACTCCATCGGGCCGTGTCAAATCAATTGTGAATTGTTTTGAAGTGAATTTGTGTTGTGTCGTGGTAGATTCTTGACTTGGAGTGTCCAAGTTTGTTACAGTGGTATTAGAGCACATAAAAATTCTTCTTCTACGGAGGATCCGATCCTTTTTACAACACACACAGCTTTTGGGAAAGAATCTTCGTGCCCCGACCCCGGACTTACTAGCCACTCCCACCCTTCATACATCGCGCATCGGGTGCGCTCCCGTCTTCATCGCTCTGTCTTACAGGACATAAAGCCATTAAAAATCCCAGATTACACATGGGTTCTGGTGAAGAATCTGACAGAGATGACACCTCTCTGTGGGAAGGCAAAGAAAAGTTGAAGATTTGGCGCGGGAACTGAAGAAAAGAATGAAGATTTGGGCAATCTTTTTTCAGACAAGTTTGCTAGAAAAGGAGTACAAACGTCAACTACATATTGGCATATGTATGAACGGATTGAGTACTCCAAGGCCTAGTGAATTACCCGATTGATAAGGTTTACTCGAGATGGTGTGTGGCCATTGCTTCTCCTCTCAGGTAGGGAGTAAAGCCGAAAAGATTGACGAGTGCAGAAAAGCAGAACGTGTACTCGCAGAAAGATATGGACAAGCGAAGCAAAAAGCAAAGCTTCAGAAAGGGCAAGAAAAAGGCAAAGAAGCCTAAATTTCGCCCAGTTTTTGATAGTTCTACAGAGGACTCGTCTTTGGATAGTTCGGACTTCGACGATCACAGATTTTATGCAAAGAAGAAGAATTTTGTATAAAGCCAACCAGTATGACTTCCTCGAAGATAAAAGCAAGAAAGTAAAACAATCTAAAAAAGATGACTGAATGGCTTTCTGCCAATGAGTATGCACTTCATCCATCGGGTGCCCGAGTCAAAAATTTGGCATACTGTGGATCCTTGGCAAACTGAAGCATTTTCTTTGCGAACTCGTTGACGTTGCATCTCCATGAGTTCGTACTGTGAAGGCCGAGGTGGCCTGTACTCATTTTGGTCCGTACTCGTTCCCTGCTAATCCGCTTGAATTTTTCGTATCGCCTCCCGCTTCAGAGATGGTAGATGGTGTAACAAATTGCTGACGTGTCAAAGCCTAAAGAATGGAGCCAACTTACAGATGTGGCCGAGGGGCCTAAACCCTAAGAAGAACAAGTAACAGAAGAAGTGTCACAAAGTGATGACGTGGTTGCTCGAGAGTAGAAAACCCTAACCCTAATTTTTGCCAAAACCCTAGGTCAAGGTGGCCTGTACTCATTTTGGTCCGTACTCGTTTCCTGCTAATCCGCTTGAATTTTTCGTATCGCCTCCCGCTTCAGAGATGGTAGATGGTGTAACAAATTGTTGACGTGTCAAAGCCTAAAGAATGGAGCCAACTTACAGATGTGGCCGAGGGGCCTAAACCCTAAGAAGAACAAGTAACAGAAGAAGTGTCACAAAGTGATGACGTGGTTGCCCGAGAGTAGAAAACCCTAACCCTAATTTTTGCCAAAACCCTAATTCTGGAAACCCTAACCCTAAAACTGCAGAAACCCTAACCCTAACCCTAAGGGCAACGTGGCAGATTTTCAAAAATTGCGCTGGCATGATGACGTGGTAGGCTGTACGGATTTCCGTGATTTACGTTGGCAGCTTTTTGAGCATTGCTTTTGGACCAAATGCTTTTGAGTTTTGAAGGCTTTTTATTGTAACTGCTTTTCAGGCCAAGGGCCTTTAAATATGAGGTTAGGGCTCATTCTTTGGCATGCTTCCTGGAGAAGGTGCAGAGTCTGTGTCACAAACTGCTGACGTGTCGAAGCCCTGAAGAATAAAGCCAACTTGCAGATATCAGCCGAGGGGCCTAAACCCTAAGAAGAACAAGTGACAGAAGAAGAAGTCCTACCAACTTATGGGGACCTCGTCTGATGGGGCCCCAAGTGACATAAAGACATTAAAAATAAAGCAGAACACACTCAAAAGACTTTGCACATCAAAATATGATGACGTAGCACCTGTACGGACGTTCCGGAATTCGCGGCGGATTTTTAGGGAAATCCCGAAATTTTAGGAAAGTGATTTTTTGGGGTCAGCTTTTCATATTTGATGCTTTTAGGCTTTGGGCCTTTAAATATGAGCCTTGGGGGCCCTCTCTGGCACTCTTCAACGCGCAGATTGCAGAGGAGGTGCTCCCCGGCTGTTGTACTTTGTGAATGAGCAGTAATATAAAGAAATACCGAAAGGGGCGCCAGGGTTTGGGGCCAATACTCTTTGGGGTGGAATTCCGTCCCTCCGTGTCGCGTGTTGTCTCTCTCTCTCTCTCTCTCTCTCTCTCTCTCAGTTCAGTAGTTATTGAAGTGCTTAAAGTCTGTTCAGTCTGTTCTTTTCTATTGGCACGTGGTGCCCGTCTTGTGACAATGGTATCAGAGCATCAGGCGTGTGCTTCTCTGAAAGCATACCGGTCCCACAAAAGAGCAGACATAGCAAACTAGAGACTTTTGGAATATATTCGAGGTATCTTCGCCCTCTTCGCCCTCCATATATTCGAGCCCTCCAACAGACTTATTAGCCACTCCCACCCTTACTTCATCGCACATCGGGCGCGCTCCCGTCTTCACCGCTTATGTCTTACAGGGCATAAGTCATTAAGATCACTTGCAAAAAAAGGATCCAAGATTTGTTTCGAGTCACTGTTTTTCTCAAAGGCAGTGCGATGCAGATGTTGATAGCTACCAAGCAGCATACTCCAAGTACTTGGCAAGCTTTCAAGAAAAATTTTGCCCGAAGTTATATGGTTTCTGACATCTTCCTTCGGAGTGCAACTTCTGGCCGAGTGGGGTATCCTGAAATGCTTGCCATGGAAACCCTAGTAGATTATATCTTGAAATTTCTCGACATCTCTCAGGAAGATATCTCTTCTTGAATTGATAACTTTGGAGATTCGGTGCGATTGCTATCTTGGGACTACCATCGTCGCCAAAGAAACAATGTTTGTCCAAGAGCTGATGGACCATGCTGTGCTCGGCTACGACCCTATGGGATGAACCTAACCCTAATTTTTGGTGCAGGTTTCAGGATGGAAAGTCAGTCGACTTTTCGAGCTCGACTGATGTCGATATTGCTTTTTAAGTTTGAATTTTGTTTGAGAACTTGTTTGGTGATCTTGTTTGAAATGGATGGTATCTGTTTTGAACCTGTTTCGGTGTCGATTTGAAATGTTTGACTCTGGTTTTAATACCGGTTTCAATGATTGGTGATTTTACTCTCGGGTGGAGTAGTGAGAAATTATGTTTGAGAATGCTTGTTCATACTCATGGCCCAGACCCTTGTGCTTATTTGCGGGGGGAGTATTGAATGATTGGAAAGTGTTGTTTTTACTCATGGTCCGGACCCTTGTGGTTATTTACATGGGGAGTATTAAGAAGTTTGAGTAGTAGTCACTCTCAGCACCTCCAAACGACGCAGGCTGCGGTCTGGGGGGGTTTGGTTGTCAAAGGCCTCTATATCTCATGGCTCGGACCTTTTTAGGTTATTTGCGGGAGGAGTAATGAGAGAGTCGTTGAATAGCTCATGGCCCGGACCTGGATGGTTATTTGTGGGGGGAATGTTCATCGGCGACTTTATGTTTCTATGTCTTGTAACATGCATATGTAAGCATTTGTGTTGCATTGTGATGTGCTAACTACTGAACATTCATGAGATTGCCTAGGTATGTAGTTTTTTAGTGCATCAAGACACCCGTAGAAGATCAATATGGTATGGGTGTGATGGCTAATTTTACTACGCCGGAATATCGAGTTCCGATCTGGACGAAAGGAGAAGCTAACTCCTTGATCAAAAGAGCAGAAAGGAGAAGCTAACTCCTTGATCAAAACAGCCGAAAAGAGAAGTTAACTCCTTGACCAAAAGAGCAGAAAGGAGAAGCTAACTCCTTGATCAAAACAACCGAAAGGAGAAGCTAACTCCTTGATCAAAAGAGTAGGAAGGAGAAGCTAACTCCTTAATAAAAAGAGCAAACTGATTGTCCCTCGGAATGACCCTTGAAAATTTTTGAGCTAACTTGAGTTGTTTTGCAGATATGCTGTAATCGCGGATGATTACTCTCTTTCAAGAAGGGGAGATGTCACAAACTGTTGACGTGTCAAAGCCGTGAAGAATAAAGTCAACTTGCAGATATCGGCCGAGGGGCCTAAACCCTAAGAAGAACAAGTGACAGAAGAAGAAGTTTTACCAACTTATGGGGACCCTGTCCGATGGGGCCCCAAGTGACATAAAGACATTAAAATAAAGCAGAACACACTCAAAAGACTTTGCACATCAAAATATGATGACGTGGCACCTGTACGGGCGTTCCAAAATTCGCGACGGATTTTTAGGGAAATCCCGAAATTTTAGGAAAGTGATTTTTTGGGGTCAGCTTTTCATATTGATGCTTTTAGGCTTTGGGCCTTTAAATATGAGCCTTGGGGGCCCTCTCTGGCACTCTTCAACGCGCAGATTGCAGAGGAGGTGCTCTCGCTCCCCGGCTGTTGTACTTTGCGAATCAACAGTAATATAAAGAAATACCGAAAGGGGCGTCAAGGTTTGGGGCCAATACTCTCTGGGGTGGAATTCCGCCCCTCCGTGTCGCATGTCGTCTCTCTCTCTCTCTCTCTCTCTCTCTCTCTCTCTCTCTCAGTTAAGTTGTTATTGAAGTGCTAAAAGTCTGTTCAGTCCGTTCTTTTCTATTGACACGTTGTGCCCGTCTTGTGACAGTATGGAGTACCGGCTTGTACTGTGTTGATGCAATATAAAGAAATATTGAAAGGGGCGCCAAGGTTTGGGGCCAATATTCCACCACTCCGTGTCGCGTGTCGTGTCTCTCTATTTCAGTTCAGTTGTTATTTGAAGTGCTTAAAGGTCTGTTCAGTCTGTTCTTTTCTATAAACACGTGGTGCCCGTCTTGTGACAGTGGTATCAGAGCATTAGGCGTGTGCTTTTCTGAAAGCATACCGGTCCTACAAAAGAGCAAACAGAGCTATTGGAATTATTATGTGACGAATTATACCTGGACCTTGTTAGGTTATGCGGGAGGAGTGTTTATCGGCGGCTTTATGTTTCTCTGTCTTGTAACATGCATATGTAAGCATTTGTGTTGCATTGTGATGTGCCAACCACACTGAATATTCCTACTTGGATGAGATTGCCTGGGTATGTAATTTTAGTGCATCAAGACACCCGTGGAAGATCAGTACGGTGTGGGTGTGATGGCTAATTTTACTACGTTGGAATATCAAGAGTTCCGATCTGGACGAAAGGAGAAGCTAACTCCTTGATCAAAATAGCCGAAAGGAGAAGCTAACTCCTTAATAAAAAGAGCAAATTGATTGTCCCTCGGAATGTCACTCGGAATGACCCTCGAAAATCTTTGAGCTAACTTGAGTTGTTTTGCAAATATGCTGTAATCGAGGAAGATTACTCTCTTTCAAGAAGGGGAGATGTAACAAACTGCTGACGTGTCAAAGCCTAAAGAACGGAGCCAACTTACAGATGTGGCCGATGGGCCTAAACCCTAAGAAGAACAAGTAACAGAAGAAGTGTCACAAAGTGATGACGTGGTTGCTCGAGAGCAGAAAACCCTAACCCTAATTTCTGCCAAAAACCCTAATTGTTGAAACCCTAACTCTAAAACTTGCAAACCCTAATTTTGGAAACCCTAACCCTAAAACTGCAGAAACCCTAACCCTAACCCTAAGACAGCGTGGCAGATTTTCAAAAATTGCACTGGCATGATGACGTGGCAAGCTGTACGGATTTCCGTGATTTACGCTGACAGCTTTTTGAGCATTGCTTTTGGACCAGATGCTTTTGAGTTTTGAAGGCTTTTTAATGTAACTGCTTTTCAAGCCGAGGGCCTTTAAATATGAGGTTAGGGCTCATTCTCTGGCATGCTTCCTGGAGAAGGTGCAGAGTCTGGAGTACCGGCTTGTACTGTGTTGATGCAATATAAAGAAATACCGAAAGGGGCGCCAAGGTTTGGGGCCAATACTCTCTGGGGTGGAATTCCGCCACTCCGTGTCGCGTGTCGTCTCTCTCTATTTCAATTCAGTTGTTATTTGAAGTGCTTAAAGTCTGTTCAATCTGTTTTTTTCTATTGGCACGTGGTGCCCGTCTTGTGACAGATGGAGTCGTCTGATTTTTTTCGGAATCCATATGTGCCGCGAGAAGAAGGATCAAATTTCCCAGTAGAAGAGAAATCGGCCGTGCTCTGATATCACTGTAACAGACTTGGGCACCCCAAGTCTAAAATCTGTGTTTATGGAAATTCCGTACAGCTGTTAGTACAAAAAGCGGGACTGTCCGTGCAGTCTGCCACGTCAGCATGTCAGCGGAAAAACCGGGGGTTCCGTACTGTTGCCACGTCAGCGTCCTTACCGCCTCCCACGTCATTTGATATGCCACGTCACCTTGTGTACTGTTCGAGCAGAACTGCCACGTATCAATTTGTGGCAGCATGCCTACGGAGACGGAAGAGTAAGGAGCGAGTTTTCTCAAAGTTGAGTATGAGATACTATGGCCCTTTTCAGATTCAGGAAAAGATAAATGATGTGTCCTTCATATTGAAGTTACTAGATACTTGGAAGATTCACAATGCATTTCATGTGAGTCTGTTGAAACCTTTCAAGGGTGAGGTGCTAGTGGACAGGGAGCCTGAGGAGGAACCTGAAGTGGAAGAGAGAAAGGAGATTCTCGTTCGAGAACAGATACTGGCTCACAAGGAAAGTAAAAAGTGAAAGGTAAGGTGATACGCGGATATTTAGTCAAGTTCAAGAACTACCTGGCATTGGATGTGAAGAGGAGGACCGTCTGCTCGGATTTTAGAGCTTTACCTTCAGGCTTTTGGTCTAGCTTCGACTATTCCAAGAGTTACCGATGATCATCGGGTTGAATCTGGTGCATTGCGGATTGCATAAGAGGGGAGTTACTCCGCTTCTTTGTCACAGATTAGCTAGATGGATTACAGTCACTGATTTCTCTTGAGATTTTAGGGGTACTGATGGGGTAACAATATTCTATTGTATGACTTTAAGAAAAGAAGTACTTTGAAATGGGATTTTTTAAAATGAATTTGATATATATGCTCTCTCACGTGTGTGATGTTTGAGTGCATGATTGAAGACGAAATGACTGCAACATTTCGGTCTTGTTCACCTGAGGGGTGATATAAATATGATAGTAACAAGATTTAGTCAATCGCGACATCTGTTAGAGATCGGTGAGATGTGGATGTGATTGCTAAATACGCTACAATGATCATGATTCTCATCAAAGATCTTGACGGGGATAGTGATGTGAATGTTCAGTGATTGTCATCTTAGTGCAAGTACTGGATATGTGTTGTCTAGTGTGTCGGTTCTTAGAGTCAGTGTCTACTAAACTCGTTGTTGGCTTACGTTGGTTTGCATATGAATTGAGGGCGCTTACATCTCTTTCAAAAGAGGGGTATGTCACAAAGTGATGATGTGGCATTACCTATATGACAGATTCCGGACAGATTGAGGTCCTCGTTGAAAGAAGTTGTAACAACTTGCAGAACCAATCCGAGAGGCCAAAAATGAAAGGACACCAATTTTATAAGCTGTACCAACTTATGGGTCCTGTGCGATGAGGCTCAAAGGGACTAAAGGCTAAAAAGACAGGCGTAAAGGGCTAATGATGTGGCAGTTGTATGGACCCGCAAATTGCGTTGTTGACGTGGCTGATCGTACGAATTTTCGTGATTTACGTTGTTGACGTGGCACCTGTACGGAATACCGCGATTTGCGCTGGCATAGATTTTGGGACCCGAATGCTTTTAGAATTGAAGCTTTTCATGTTCACTGCTATTGGAAGGCCCAGGGCCTATAGATAAAGTGCGAGGGCCTTAGTCTCAAGCAGATACGCTTGGGAGCACTATCTGCCTCAGTCTCAGGCAAATACACTTGGGAGCGCTATTGAGACGAGGACCCTCGAACATTGTACTTTGTGAACCATTAATAATAAAGAAATACCGAAAGGGGCGCCAGTGTTTGGGGCCAATCTCTCTTGGCGCGAAACTTCATTGTGCCGTGTCGTCTCTCACTCAGTCTTGTTCAATTCTTTCACTTTTTTCATGTGTTGTGGTAGATTGTCAACTTGGAGTGTCCAAGTCTGTTGCAGGAGACATGGTTAAAACTTAACCCCATGTATGGTTAACTAGGTTTTGAGGGTGCCTATGGTTAATTTCGAATGCCTAGAGCACACTTTGGTATGGCTGGTTTTTCACAGCCATAGGACCAAAATGCAGATATGATAGGTAAAACAAGTGATTTGAGTGCGAGAATGGTAAATTCTGGAGCACCACTTTTATGGGCACCTGTTTATGACAATTTGACTTCTTTGTGTTAACCTAAGGATTACAAGGAAGGCGGCAGTTCAAGGGAATTGAGTAGTGAGGACCAATTGAAGGCTTTGACCTTTATACAATAGTTGATGCAGTTGATGCTGCAAGAAACTTCACAGAGTCTTCAAAGTTATGCAAGGTTGCAACTTTCTTGAGAGGAAATGCGCTTCAGTCTTGGACTGCATTGTTGAACTAGGGTAAGTACCTACAACATGGGTCTAGTTCAAAGAGCTTTTCGCACTTGCGTGGCTTACAAACACTTTTGAGGTGGATGTGATGACAGCATGGCACGAGTTAAATGCAGCACATTGTGTAAAACTTGAAGAGTACAATAAGCAGTTTTGGGCCGCAGTGTTGCCAGTAAGCTCCTACAGGTTTGTGCCATTGTGAGAACAGATTGAGAAGTATTGTTGTGGATTGCCCAAGGAAATTAGGGACTACTTGTGTCCCACTTATAGGAGAGGGGATCTAGTCTATGACACCGTCGGATGGGTGTCCAGTGTCCGGGCGATCGTAGTGTGAACTCGGCCAGTGTGGCCAGCTACTTGTATAAAAGGAGGCCAAGGCCTCATTTGTAACTATTGACCCCCATTGGCAAAGTGCCAGTGGCTAGCCCGTGAGGCTAGGAGTGTGCGAGGTCACTTTGAGGAGGTGAGGCTGGGTGGTATGAGACGCTCGGTCTTACAGATGCATGCCTATGTCCTTGGACGCTGGCCCAACATGGGGGAGCTGTCGGATGGTGGCTATGGTCGGTGGCATGCGTGTCTATAGGCGGTTCGTGTAGCCGGGAGATCCTCTCTGAGTGTTCGTTTCATGGTATCAGAGCCTGCTTGGTTGCAGGAAGGACCGTGTGCACACCTATTGATCGGTTTGAGTTGGATAACCTCAATTTTGTGTAATTTTTAATGACTAATTACTGAGATTAGCACTCTTATGGATGTTCCAAAGAACGGTTGAAAAACATATGTGACATATCTTTGGAATGTGGCAGGTGCATTTGTGAGACCAAATGGCATAACCCTGTATGCAAAACAACCCCATGGCATGATAAAAGTGGTTTTTAGCTGATCTTCCAAGGTTATGCGTATTTGAAAGGATCCTGAATAACCATCACAGACGGTATAGCATTCAAAACCCGCTACTTCATTCAGAATTTCATCCAAGAAAGGGAGAGGAAAGTGGTCTCTCTTTGTAGCTGCATTTAGTGGTTTGTAGTCAACACAGACCCTCCACTTACCATTCTTTTTAGGCGTCACCACTATGGGTGACACCCATTCTGAGTTTTCTACAGGATAGATGAATCCCGCCTCCAGCAGTTTCCTTACCTCGACCAAGTCCGTTCACGCATGCTCTGTATACATGGATTACAAGTACTTTCGAGAGCCTCGATTAACATGTATCTGCCTTGGAAAATGCCAATGTTCAAATGAAAATATGTCTGTGCTCTCTCGAAGGAGCCGTGCAAGGGTTTAATGCTCGTCTTGCAGCTCTCGAAAATACGGCTCAGCTGACGATCGTGCGTATTTTCGAGAACGACACCCATCTTCAGTAATTGTCGATGCAGATTGCTGGTTTTGAGCGTTCACGGGGTGGTCTTATTGTGACAATTATGTATAAGACTACCAATTTCTCAGGTATGAGAAAGAATGTACGGAATTAGTTGTAAATAACTGGCTTCATTAGTGGACTATGCACTTTGATCTCCATGGAGAGCATGATGAATGGAGGATTCAGATGATTCCTTTTTTATTTGCGTAGTAAAGTGCTTACTTGGTGGTGTGATATGACAGAGAAGCCTACGACGTGGGCTTTTGTACTGACGTGCTGAGCCATGCATGTTCGCGTTTGGTGGGTTGGCTAGAGGCAAGACTCTTGTTCCAAGCATTGATGGGGTGAGAGTCTCTTATTTTACAGTTTTCAACTGTGCGCTATTTTTTGACGACGTGGCATAAATGTGCCACTCTGCACATTTATGCTTTTTAGGAAGGCCCTCCCATGTTTCCATGTCGTGGAGTATGGGGGTGTGAGTTTGCATATATAGGCATTTTCCCCCTAGAGTAGGGTCAGGTGGAACAATTAGATTGATGATACTAGCTGGAAGTGTCATGTGCACATCTAACCCTATGTGCATGTGAACAAGCTACTTTAAGTCGAGGGTTGAGGCCAACTTAGGAAGTGTTTTGGCACCTTTGTGAGCCTGTGCGCAAGCCGTGCATGTCCAGGCACTTAGAGTAGTTGCATATCCTTTGATTGCACACAACATGATCATCAGCATTACAGTCGGTAGCCATCATGAGCATTTTAGAGTGCACAGAACTCATTTTCCCTATTTTAGCTATTTTTCACCTATTAATAAGTGACTTTGTTGAGAAACTGGGTAGGGCAAATTTGCTAAGTTAATATAAAAGAAACCTGGCAGCCACTCAGAGAAGCAGAAGAAACCAAGAGAGCACAGGTAGAATTTGCAGCAGGCCCTCTAGTGTTTCTCCTCAGCAAGACCTCAGCAAAACCAGCATTTGCAGATTAGCCTATCAGCGTTTTCTGATCAGCCAACCAGCGTTTTACACAGCCTGAACCAGCATTTTTTGGCCAGCTACAGCAGCGTTTTCAGCCAGAGATAGCAGCGTTTCAGCCAGCAGTCGTTAGCATCGTCGTCGACCTTGTCGTCGCCGTTGTCTTCGACTTAGATCAGCATTGCATCATAGCATCATGAACTTGCATCAGCACCTTTGTACCAGATTTGTGCAATCAATAGCATAGACTTCTCTCGCCATTGAGAGAGGGGTCCTTGGAGGAGGGTTTGACAACAATCTAGTGTCGTATTCTTCTCTCTATCGCTCTCTCAGTCTCAGCACCTTCATTCACAGTGTTATTCACTTTGTTTGTAATCATTTGCACTCTCTCACTAAAGGAACGGAAGGCTCTCCCTTCCAAAGGAACCCTTGAGCACAGTTCGGAGCACTCATCTTGAGCAAAGTTCAACATTCACTTCCGCTGCACCTTACAAGAAGTTGTTGCCATCACCTCGAATAGAGTATTTTATAGAAAGAAGGGTTTGTATCTCTTGGGTTACAGGCTAAGATTCTTTATTCACAGAGGATCAATGATTCTTTTGGATATGTTGGAACGGAAGCTCTTTGTTCTACATGTGGTATGGAAGGATATGTTTGGATGCATTACTTGAACCAGCTTGGTGTGGATAGTGTTAAGTACATGTGCTCTACTACCTTTTGCTTCTATGCACATTTTTGCATTCCAGATTGTATTGGGAATTCCAGAGGGGACTCCAGGCTTACACCCAGAGATTTGGAGGGGGATAGGCCTAGTTCATCTATGGTTGTATGTGTGTGTGTGTGTGTGCATGAATGGGTGTATTTGTAAAGTGTAGGATGGTAGTAAATCTCTGTGAGATGCCAGTGCTGATGCCTTCCCTTTTGGGGCTCCTACTTACATTTCTAATGAGCTTGTTTTTGGTGATGCCAGAGGCGGCTTGCGATGGCAGAGGCATTGGGCCAATCTGAATCAAAAGATGCAGCTGAAGAGGACATGAGGTCACCTGATTCAAATGAATCTGACCAGGGCTGCAAAGGAAATGGTAATCAATTTAACATGTACTAGCTGTTGGCATATAGCTCAAGGCTTTTGGCTTTGACTGCAGTAAGCGGGCGGTGCATCTAGTTTCGGGGCATATGTGTACAGTGCTTGTTTCCTCATGGCTTGGGTCTTATCTCATCTATTTTCTTGTGAAGAACTAACTTAATTTCTCTTTTTCTTTTGGAAAGGCACTGTAATGTATGAGGACAAGGATGCGACTACTGTTGTAAATACATACAGCATAGATATGGATGCTGGTTTAGCAGAATCTAAGCAGCTGAGGCCTCACAAGGCTGCCAATGCTCTTTCAATCAGAAGATCGACACAGAAGAAGCGCAAGTGCTTTGAAAATATGGGAGAGCGGCATTCAAAACAGAGAAAGAGAAGATTGTAGGAAGGAAGGTAATTGTTTTTCAGAAATCATTTTTGTAATTTATGACACAGCTACTAGGAATCGTGCTTGGAGGGACAAGCTCGTCGTTAGCCCAGTAACCACTAAATTTTGAGAGACCATATTATGATTCCTGTATGATTTACAATCAAGATAATTGCTCTGCGAACTACTCTTTGAACGAATTTTGAAGGTAGAATATGATGAGGTAAGGGTGGTGCACAGTAGTTAAATTTACATTTCTCATGGAGTCATTTACTGTGAGAGGCCTAATCGGGTTTTAGTCTTAAGTCTTCTGGGTGGGGTGATCGAGCTCCTTTGGTATGAAATGGTCCTAGATTTTTGTGTATTGGGCATGTTTTTGAGAAAAGTTGCAGAATGTTGTGGTTAAAAAACCTTCGCATTAATACGAGTGCTGCAATTTCTTTCTCAACACAAATGGTTTTCAATGCCCTCCTACAGAAGTTCACCCAGAGTTTCTTTCATAGAGGTTTTTAGAATTTGATGATTCGAAGAACAAGGGGCAGAGGAGAATGTTATAAGAATGGATGGCTTGCCTTGCAGAGTGAAACTTTAAATTCAGTAGATTGTTTGCAAGAAATACATGACCTGATTACAAGCTATTTAATACTAATGCCCCCCCTCCCCCCCAACAAATAAAGCAAGAAAAAAAGGTGAAAGTTCTTGATGGGCTATTGAGAGGAATTTAATAATAAGTCTTCTTTGTGAGAGAGAAGACATGAAATTGACTAATAATTTAAAACATTTGTTATCACAACAAGATTGTAACAATGAACCATTTACAAAAGATTCCAAAAGCATAAATTTAATCATTGAAAAAACACTTGGAAGCATTGCAACCAAAAGAAGGCGGCGAAAGAATGAAAAAGATTATGTGACCCAATACTTAATGTCCCTCTTTGATGAGAGGTTCACAAATATCAACCTCACTAGGGCCTACAAAACATGGTAAAACAAAAAGCTTGTTGCCATGTGGTGCTAATCAGCAAGCTGTATCTAATGGTCCACAATTGCACCCAAAATGTAAACCTTGTCATGTAGTCTAAAAAGAGTTGGCATGTGCACACTAGCCCGAGCCATCTGTGCACCTGTGCATGCATGTGCATGGGACACTCTTACTTGCGAGATACTTTATGGCTAATGATATAACCAATCAAGATACTCTAGCATTGGCGATGGTAGCATCCTTCTCCAACTAGCTTTTGCCCCACCTCCACTTTATAGTTTGCCCTCTTAAAGGGTCTATGACTTTATCAACTCACGTACAATCAATGAAAAGATGCTAGCGCCTCCCTTTAAGGTTCCATGTAGCCATAGGTTTCCCTAAGAATACCATCTTACTACTTCACCTCTAGACACAAGATGTTGCAGTTAGCTATGACTTAGTCTTTTGGAATGCAATTAGCCTCTACCTTAGGTATGCTAGATTTAAGTGAGTGCAAATTTAAGTATGCATACTGGACTGATGGAAATGGTTCCTCCAGGCTACATAGGCTTTGGTCCATCTATGTTTTCAATAACATAGATGTGTGGTTGCTTTTAGGGAGACTTCACTTCTATTTTTGACTACGATAGGTAGTACAATATGACCCGACTATTTGTATGCAAGTCGAATATGCCAATGTTCTAATTGATGTAATGAGTCTCTTTAGAATGCAAGTGCTATGATTAGACTTACAATGGTGCATGAGCTCATGTAATGGCCAAATCATACTTAGTCTTGGTCTTGAAGCATAAATGTAAATAACAAATATCTAATTAGTAGGACAATAGCAAAACGAAAGTTCTACCAAAATTTTATTGGTTCATAACTGCTATGTATTCCTACAAAGTTCTTCTTCCTAAATCCCCTTGATATGTATACATTTGTAGGTGAACAAAACTGATTACCGTTTTTGTTAACTCTCATGATAGTATACAGAAATCAAGGGTGAGCGCCTCATCGGAGCTATCCTAGGAGGATGGGGGGTAGCTAACTTAGGAGATTCTTACATGGAAAGGAGGGCCTACATTTTGGGGGCAAGGCTATGGAGTTGCTTGGCCTAGATAGTGGGACCAATCCCTTGTGTACATGTTGAGTCTTTGACCATTTTGGCATGCAGACGCCCACCTAGCCAGACACCACATTTTTAATATATTTGTACTCTATGCTTTTCCCAGGTAGTGTAGCTATACTGTGTAAATTTTGGTTTCAAAGTAGTAGATCTATTCTATGAGTTGTAATTCTTTCATGATATTTGTAAAGGCCTATGTGAGCTTGGCCAATAACTATTTAGAAAGCCCTATGTATAAAAAATAATAACCTTAGTATGAAAAGAATGCTTATCTTTGGAAAAGAAAGAGCTCTAAGTATGTACACTCAAGCAGCCAAGCAACTCTAACTTGTAATCGACTTTTCTAACGATTGGATAATCCTATATGGATTCCGAGAATTGCATTGTGTTCCTCTTATCTTGCTCTTTCAATCAAGTGTAAGCATTTCAAGTTCTATCACGGTTTGTGACTTCGCGTCTGCAAGCCTTGTCTTCAATTTTGAGTGTTTAAATCACTGTTTATGACATTTTGGTCATAGGAGAGTGTTATCAGACCTTATAGTGACCCGTTTAAGTAGTTCTATTGCAGTTTTTATAACCTGGTAAATGATGGATCGTGATGACCTAGAGTAGTGAGATAGGATATAAACAGATTTTTCGACCCGTGAGTGGGTGATTTGCTTGTTGAGTCATTATGAAAGAAATGGACTCATTTTTGGGCCTTTTAGCTCTAGTGAGAGAATGCTTCCAAGCCAATAGGAAGAAGGCTAACATCACGTAGAAAAACCCTCTTTTCTCATTTTTTAAAATGTCCATGAAAACAATTTTGGTGAAATTTTCACTATCACCAGAAAAATAAGGTGCTTGATAGTGACATTTTGCACAAGCGCCGAACGCATTTTTATGACCGGATGTTGCTATCCTATAACGTGAGGTAAAGGATCGGAACCAAGCAAATAGAGACCCTCTCTTGGAACTCTATTCGCTTGGTTCTGACCTCCTGAAGCCCTAGGCTTAAAAATGCTATATCTTGAGTTAAAGACGTTAGATTTGAGCATTTTAACGTGCTATCGTAAGGTTTTTGGACGTTCCAGATGCATCCGAGGTATTCTTTTTGAATTTTGAAAACATAGCTTATGTGTTTTCTCTCATCGCACATTACATCATTGATTATGATTCATGGAAATAGATTTTTGTGCACACTTAAGTTGGGCTCTCAAAAAGTATTTTGTACAAGCATCCGTTTAAATAATAGAGCATACTTTTTTTTATTTACTATGAGAAATAAAATTCCAAAAAACCACTTGTATTTTTCAGGATCACCTCTCTCTATGCCGAGTTGGCGTTTCTTACATGGCCCAAAATTCATTTCAAATTTCTCCTAATGTGATGCATTTGCTTGTTGAGGTTCACTTCTTGAGGATTGACACCCTCAAAAAGTCTACATGTCTCATTCAAGTCACTTCTATGAGTAGTGACATGAGTATATTAGTGTCAGATAGGTATGCTATAGGCATCTGTCGCGGCGACCCGCTAACATTGGCGTCGTTGCTAGAAAATGATCCTTAGGTGGTGAGTGACCTAGTGTGTATTTTGAGTTCCGTTGTGTTGGAGTAAAGGAGGTGTGCCTCTTACCTCGGACAGACGTGCTAGAGACGTTCGATTGCTCATCACTTATGCACACCTTATTCTTTACTAGATAGAAAAATAAGATACGCTCTTTCACAAATTGTGGTGAGCAGCTTCACCCCCATCATGTGTTCTCTCTCTCTCTCTCTCTCTCTCTCTCTCTCCTTCTATGCACACACATCACATTTGCACATTTACAATTGGTATCAGAGCCGAAGTGAAGCACTTGCATCATTGCAACATTACAGTGAAGATTACAGTGAAGATTACGGTGAAGATACGGAATTTTCAGCACTGTTTTGCAGCACTAAGTAAAAGGTTGTTTTTCAGCTTACTTCCCGTTCCCCTATATCAAAAATGCCGTGCTCTATAACTTTCCAATTGAAAGTTTTTCAAATTTTGCATCGATTTTGATGTATGTTTGGCAGACTGCCCGCAAGTTGAAGGTAGACAATTGCAGATTTTTACAGATGTGTTTTGACTTGCCAAAACAACCCAAATTATGCCCATTCTCGGCTCCGAACTATTTTTTTGTGATCTACAATTTTCCAAAAGGAAGTTTTTGCAAATTCTCTATGGTTTGAGAGATATTGGTTGACCGATTTGCTGGGTGTTCTGAAAGTTGCAGATTGATATGTAGACCTTTTATGCGTATTGTGGCATTTTAGAGTGATTTTGGAGCTGAGTTGCTGCATCCAAAGAGCTCAGATTCACCTTGGTTGTTTTCTTGTTTTGTGCATTTATGGTTTGCTCTTAGTGAAGAGAGTATGGGCTGAAAATTTCAAAAAATTTATTTGCATAAGTTGAGAACATTTGGTGGATGTATGCACTCTTGTGGACTCTCAGGATTTGAGAGCAGATTAATCACAGGTAATGCGCATTCACTCGTGCGATTGAGCTGATTTTGGAGAGAGTGTTGTACGGTTCTACAGAGAGTTTTGCAAGATAGTTTGACATTGATCTAGTGCTTTGGTTTACGATAATTGATGGCAATTTGCATATGGTTTTGGTGCTTGTTTATGTGCGATCATTCCATTTGTGTACGTTGAGTGTGGAATGCCATTGTATGCACATTGTGGAGCAGTTTTGGCATCTTGGATGCGATTTATGAAACTTTGAGAGATGCATTGAGATTTTGCTTATTTTGTAGGGGAGACTGTTCGATTTTTCCTAGATTTCTCTCCATAGTTTGCCTTGATTTCCGTACACTTTTTGATGCATTCATGGTCATTAGATTGAGACAATGATTTTTTCTTGTTGTGGTAGAGGTAATTGCACATGGCATTGATGCGATTGACAGGGATATGCTGATAAATATTACACGTCTTTTCATCAGCCTTCGCGACTTTCATGCACTACCTCTTATTGTTGAGACCCAACATAACAGTTGCAGTGGGAGAATTTGTAGATAGAGTTGTTAGTCGAGTGATGATTGACAGTAGCATGACGCATCATGCAGCAATGTATGTCATTATAGGATACTTGCAGGGTATGCATGCTGATTCTGGCAGGAATATATGCTTTTGCACACCTCTAGAGCCTATATGGCGGTATGCATCGACTTTGAGAGAGTCAATGAGAATAGGTTGAGATAAGATTCCTCCCTATATCTCATGTACATATTGTTAGGTCCTATAATACTACCACTTATCGACACATTCACCTTTAAGTGGAAGATTATTGGGGTAAGGCGGTCTTGCCCTCGTCGAATGCACCAGAGACGATCGCTCATCACTTGTACACATCTTATTCTTTACTAGATAGAAGAATAAGGTGCACTCACACACACATTGTGGTGAGTAGCTCCACCCACATCCTGGGTTCTCTCTCTCTCTCTCTCTCTCTCTCTCTCTCTCTCTCACATACGTACCACATTTGCACATACACATACGTTGTCCATAGGTTAGTCTTTCCATTCCATTTACACTAGCAATAAAGTATATTAATGAGGGTTTAGTACTTGATAGAGCTTAATCAGAGACTTTCTAGATCTATTCTCGAGAGGTAAAGAGAGTTGTGAGTGAGATAGCCAAAAGCATTTCATTCTTTGATTTTCTCATTACTTTTAGAGTGTTGTATCGTTGCGGCTGAAATTTTCCATTGTTTTGCTCATTTTTGTTTCATGTTTCATGGGAGTAGGGTAAGTAGAAACCATCACCATCAAATTGGGTTAAAAGATTAGGGAAAAAAGGGACAAAAACCATGTTTTGGGCAAAAACAACCACAAACTCTAAAATATTAAAATTTTTACGGTAGAAACCTAAAATTTGATCTAAAACCAAAAAGAGGGTGCAAAAAAGCCTCAAAAAACTTATGAAAAACAAACTAAGAACTTTCAGTAGAATCTGTGGAGGAACATGGATCGTGATCCATGTACCACCTCATAGGCCATTTTTGTAGGAAAGTTGTCAGTGACACTCTGTATCAATAGAATATTGCTTTGAGGAATTTTGGTTACAAGAAAATTTCAAAAATCGCATCAAAATTGACCGATAGAGGAAACACCCTAGAAACAGGGGTTTCAAACACAAAACTTGACATATCTTGAGATTTTGAGATCCAAATCATAAAAGACTAAGTGGGTCAATTAGAGAAAATCAGTGTTTAACAACTGTGAAAATTATAGATTCATCCGTGGTGGAACATGGATCATGATCCATGTACGCCTGAGACAAAACTAGGCATAACAAAGGACCAATTGATAGATATTGACTTCATTTGATTAAAACCTAAGTTTGGGATCAGATTGAGCTAAAAAAGACACTCAAGATCAAGAAATTGGTGGAAGAAACCAAGAAACTAGTCTATTAGATCAAATTTGAGAAACTTTTAAACTTTTCTTATCCAAATCCAAAAATATCTTTTAGCTAACAGAGACTACAAGCTGACAAAGTTTCATGTCAAAAGGGGATAAAACATGGATTGCGATCCATGTACCTCATCTTACATTTTGGTTGAAAATTGAACAATGAGTAGCAAAGACATATAGAAACATATTCCCAAAGTCAAATTTGCAAAAAGATTTGAAAAAGTGACCAAAAGAGCCTAAAAGAGAAGATAGCCAAAAACCGCTAAAACAGGTCAAGGATTTCCCTTTTAATTGATTTTTTCTTAGCCAAATCCAAATTTTTTGGGGGATGTCTTAGAAATACCTTCATCTATAAGTGGTTCAATTTTGGGGTCAAAAGCTCTCCAAACATGGATTGCGATCCATATACCTTTCGCAAATTTTTGAGCCAAAACCTAGCCACTTTGATCTACATCCTATTTATAGCCTAATCTCAAAGTTCATTTCATTTGATCATCAAAACCCAAGTCCAAAATTGTCCAAGTAATTTGAGAAAGTATAAAAACTGACCTAACTTCCAATCTAGAGGTCCAAACCCCAAAAGTTTGATACCATAGTATCTAGTAATCATGTTGATCCTAATGGTGTTAAGAAAACTAAATTTGGCCTCCAAACATGGATCAATCCATGTCCCCATGGTGACATCTTGACTTGAAATATTCCCAGATTGTAGTGCATATAAGAAAACATATTCTCAAGTCCAATTTTGAAAAAAAAGAGCAAATTTCGGTCAAAAGGCATTAAAACAGAAGACAGATTCAAAATCATAGAACAGACCTACGGTTTGGCATTTCACCTATCAAAACACTTACAAATTCAAAAAGATTTGAATTATAGCTTGTAGACATAGAGTGTAACAAGCTCTCTAGAGATCAACTTTAGATGTGGTAGAACATGGATCGTGATCCATGTCCTCTAACATAAAAAATTGGTGAAAATTAGTACAAAGCCTATAGATGACGTTGTCTAGCTACTGTCAAAATTTGATAAGGGGTCATGGATCGCAATCCATGTACCTCTTCATAGTGGGTGTATTTGACTTGATGAACCTGTAGATATACTTGAGTACATCTTATATCTCAAATTTGAGCCAAAAACACCCTATGGAGATCAAGAGACAAACAAAAGTTCTTGCGTTCTAATCTTGAGAATGCTGTTCCAAGTGCAATTCACCAAAATTGCTCTAACTTTTGCTACAAAACTCCAAAACGAGTTAGATAAAGCCAAGATAAGAGCTTGTGAGCAATATGATCCAAAATTTGACAGGTTTTCTAATTCCACTCTTATATCTCAAATTTTAAAAAAATACCCTATGGAGATCAAGAGACAAACAAAAGTTCTTGCGTTCTAATCTTGAGATTGTTTTGAGTGCCGTTCCAAGTGCAATTCACCAGAATTTCTCTAACTTTTGCTACACAACTCCAAAACGAGTCAGATAAAGCCAAGATAAGAGCTTGTGAGCAATATGATCCAAAATTTATAGGTTTTCTGATTCCAAACTTTTAGGGTATCCAAAACTAGTTTCCAGGATAAGAGCTTGTGAGCAATAGGATTGATATGCAAATCGCAAGGAATGTTGCAACACCTTTGATAGTGGGATTGAGAGAAAAGGTGGAGACATATCAAGAATACCACACCACATCTCAAGGCATGGATCATGGATATTTACCAAGTGATTATACACCTCCTTGGGAACCACGCCAGCCATTAGACTCCTCAACTCAAATACATGTGCCTGGAAATACAAGAGCAGAAATCGATGAAGACCTAGAGGAGCCGCTGATCAACAAACCCAATGTGAGATTCATCAAAACCAACAAAGCCATAAGATTTCGGACGTATTACGCTCATGAGGGCTTGTATAGGTTCCCAAAGGGGTATCAACATAACTTCTAATGTGTAGAACCCAATGCTGGAGAGCTGACATACCATAAGAACCTTTTATATAGATACCGAAGGAGTGCAAGTTTTGATGGTAGATAAGTATAAACGAGAGTACAAACTTGCTGATTCAATTGGACTAGAAAGATATACATACAAGGATACTCCAATCTCTACGTATTTTTAGTTGAGTGTGAGTGCATAAGTGATCTTTGAGACCAAAACAAATCTATGAGCTTTGATTGGTTATAGCTACTCTTTTAACATTGATTTTAACCAATTTAAACTTGATACATCTTGAAAGGTTCACATGAAGACTTCCATGGACCCATGTGCACTCATCATGGGACATTTTATTAATAGTACACCATTTTCTAAAGAGAGGTGCACCATAATCTAAGGCTTAAGAGGATTTTTTGATGTTATCCCTTTTCTATGGGCGCACTTTCCCACAAAAAGTAAGCCATATTTGATGAGATGGCACTTTGACTACCAAGAATTCTCCAAAATTTGTGTAAGGTGGCTTCTAATCCTCTGTTGCAAGCCCAATCACAACCTTTTACAAGCCCAATCCTCTCTTACAAGCCCAATCACAACCTTGTTGTGTAAGATTGTGTTGCCAACCGAAAACAACTACAATCTCATACTTTCAACCTTTCTTCATTGTGTTGTGAGTAGTATGGGTTTTTCTTTGTGAATTGAATTTTCATTGGTATAACAATGCTAAATCCTAATAAAATAGTTCATATTTATCAATATATAAGTATCTATTTAAACAAGATCAATAACATAGATAGGTGTCCTACAAGCGTGAGGCTTGCAATAATCCATCCCAAGAAGTGCCATTGCCTACATCAACTAAAAGCTCACCATGAGATTTATTCTTTTGCATGTTCTACTACCAATTGAAGAGGGAAAATCTATGCAAGCTCATAAACAAAACACTCAATGCAACAGACAGAGACAAGCAACCCTGCATGTCATAAAATCTAATATCTAACCAACCCAAATGATTTTCTCATATTAAAATGATGACTTACGTGGGAGAATAAACGAGAATAAGGGTTAGGATATAGACATGTGCTTACATATCCATCTTAACATGGGGCCAATGATAAAGGGGCCCAAATGAGAGATGGTTTGTCAAAGAGCAAGGCTAACCAATGGATCTTAAAGAACTTAGGGTTAACTTCATTGAAGACCTCCAAAGGTTAGTGTTAAAAGTCCTTTGACCTTAGGTAAGATAGGGCTGTGCTTGAGGTGGGAACCCGGCCCAAGCTTGAGGTGCTTGTAGTGCTTGATGATTGAGATGCTTGAGATGTTTGAAGTGCTTGATGATTGAGATGCTTGAGGTGCTTGTCATGCTTGAGATGCTAGGGTTGTACTTGAGGTGGGAACCCAACCCAAGCTTGAGGGGCTTAAGGGCCAAGCTTGTGGTGAGAACTGGGCCCAAGGTTGAGGGGCTTGAGGTGTCACAAAAGTAAACACATATCCCTACAAGGAAGGGGTGAGCCATGCTAGTAGGGGGGGTGGTTGCTTGACTACTCTCTTTCCCAAAGGGCACCCCTTGCTCAAGAGGCAAATAGGACACATGTCAAGCCCCTAGCTAGGTTACCCTCAAGGGGTCCATAAGTAGATTTAATTAATTGATTTTGCATTTATCAAGTCTTCTCTCTCAAAGGGGAAAGGAGGACACTTGTTCCAAGACTACCCTTGTTGCTTGTAATGCAGCCTGCATATATTGGCCAGGCTTGCAAGGGTCCAATGAGCTTCAAGCATGAGCTATAAGGAGGGGTCGACCAAAGCAAGAAGGGGACTAGCTTGGGGGGTATACTCTCCCACACACACTCACACACACTCTCATTGTGTGAAGTGCAAAGTGCAAGAGCTCCATCTCCTTCTCGAAGCTAGCAGAGAAGTTGAGAACCTACACCAACACTCTTGGCTATGGAATGCAAATCCAACCAAGAGCCATGCTTCAATGCTTAAGCTTGCCATCTTCTGCATCTTCATTACCATGCTATTATGTATGCTAGCAAGAAGAGTGATGATAAGTGAGGAACTATTTCTTTTTTCTATGGAATGTTTCTTCTTCCTCTTCCCTACCCTCATTCCCCGCTAGCTCTCTCCACCTTTGAAGGTGTTTGAGGCGTTGGGACCGAGGCTTGGGATAGTTAATGATTTTTGCAAAGTTTATGTCATGCTCGTGATGCATGAAGATTTCCATCTTCATTGCATCACCTAGGTCACAAGGAACACAAAGATTGTATTGTACCAAGTATCTCTTGATGGGAGAATCTATAATACAAATGCCTATTGGAAGGTGGACCGGCTCCACATAAATCTGGTCCTCAACTGCTGTCATGTTCTCTAAACTCTCTTTGTTACAAAAGTATTGTTCATGCCAAGTTAACTAAATACTATGCTCATGTTGCTACCATCACTATGCTCACAAAGTATTCTCACCAAAGTGCTTTCTTTAATTTCCTAATTCTGCTACTCTCAAGGTTCATAGGCCATTTCCATTACATTGGTATCAGAGCATTTGGTTTCTCTTTTCTTGCTTAAGAAGAGAGGTCCTTAAGTAGCGTATTAATTGTTGATTTTGTTAATTATATTAGGGTAAGTGGGACTGAGATCTATTATCGGATTTGTTGAGCCCAATGTGGGATATGGTGCACACCTCGGGAGATTTGGTCTTAATAATTGGGTCTTTTTAGACTTGCCTACGACTTTACCATTATTGAACCATAAGAAGTCCAAAAGGAGCTAGCCTTTGGCAACTCTGCAATATTAGACCCACTCCACTACTCTCTATAATTAACCAATTTGAGCCATGGGTGTAGATACTTAAGTGCCGATTTTCAAAGGCTAACAGAAGTAGCAACTAAGGTTTTGAATTGCCAAAGCATACACTAAGTAATCACTCAAATTTTGTTAACATGGCTGACAATAACCAAGAGAGTAGAATGAACATTGATAACTTTGATTTTTCACATGAAGGTGCTAATGATGATGCCCCTATGTTTGTCAATTATCTTGTTACTAGGTTGTAGGAAGCTATGGGAACCCTGCTTTGCAAGCTGAAGTTACTCAACAACTTTGTGCTTATGGGTTTTCCCTTCCTCTCCAAGAGAAGAGAGAGCTTAGGAGGCCTCTTGATGAGACCCCCAAAAGAAGTCTCTCTCCCATACGAGAGAAGGAATCCAAAGAGCAAGAAAGTAATGAATATTTAAGTTCCTCTGAAGATGTGGCTCCACGAAGATGACGGTCTAGACAATCTCCAACCCCTACCAAGAGGAAACGTTCAACCCACAGTCCTTCTCATTGTCACTCCACAAGGGAAGAGAGGAAACAAAGAAAGAAAAGGGCAAGAAAGAGGTCACCCTCTTCTCCTTCTTTTTCACCTTTCTCCTCTTCTGACAAATGCTATGGCTATTCTCCTAGAGAATACAAGAGTGGAGGACATCGTAAATCATACCCTGCATGGCGAAGGTCACAAAAGCTCAAGAAGTTCAAAAAGGGAGAAAAGAGTATTTCTTTTCTCACCTATCCTTTGGTGCCATTGACAAAGTATTGGCCTTTATCCAATAGTTTGATGCAGCCTGGAGTCCTCCAAGCTACGCCGTGTAGCTATGCACTTCTAAATATCGGCTCATCAATGGTGGGCTAGCCTTTGTGGCAATGAAAAATCCCCAAAGACATGGAAAACTCTATGAGGTTCCATCATGAAGCAATTACTCGCAAGCGAAGCAAAGGACAAAGAGCTTACCAAATGGCGGAGTTTGAAGCTTCACTCCCATGAGTCTATTCTCACAAATAAAGTTTTGGGATTTACATCCCAAGGTTATTGTCTTTCAAAAGATAGACTTCACCGAGCAAAAGCAACAATTTTGTGTTAGATTCCCTGAAGAGATGGATGAATACGTCAACTCTCAATGACGTGGTTCTAACACCGAAGTAATCCATCACACCATGGTTGCTTTGAGCATCAATTTCAAACAAGGGACTAGACGGAATGTCAAGCCCATGGAAAACAAAGATAAAAGTGATGCAAAGGGGAAAACCAATGCCCAAAATTCTTCCCAAGGCAATTCCAACAACAACAACAACAACAATCGGTCCAAGGAGAAGGGGGTTTACAAAGGTAAAAACAAACCCTCTTGAGGAGCTTGAAGCTTTTCACAAGGACCATAAATTTTTTAAGTGTGGGGAGCAAGGACATGGCTATCATTCTTGCCCCAAGAGAAATCCACAATGAGACTTTTAGAGCTTCCACCATCGAAGCTCCAAAAGAGGATGCTCATTGCAAAGGATCACCTCTCTCCTATGCTTGGGGAAAGGTAAGGGAGCATGATGCCTTCATCTTGTTTGACCCTAGCTCTACTCACAACTTCATATCAACAAAGTTGGCCACCAAGTTGGGCATTCAAGCTTTCAAGATGGGAGATATTGTAACGATCGACACCGCTTTCAAGGGATAGCAAGCCTCCATTACTCCCTTGATTGGGAAGTTGAGGCTTCATGTCCAAAGCTATGTCGACAAAGAAGACTTTTTCATCTCTCTTCTCCAACATGAGGATGCTATCCTAGGGGCACCATGGCTCAATCGCATGGCTACCAGAATCAAGTTTCCTGAAAGAAGAATCTACGGAGCTCTTCATTGATTTATCAAAAGCAAGATTGACCTTAAAAGTAGATATCATCAAATAAGAATGGTGGATTAAGATATCTTAAAGACCACGTTTTGTACAACGTTTGGTCTTTATGAATATCTAGTCATGCCTTTGGCTTGACTAATGCACCAGCCACGATTAATCATCTAATGGAGAAAATCTTTAGACCCTACCCCAAATACACTGGAGTGTTCTTTGATGATATCATCATCTACTCCAAGTCCTTGAACACAAGCAACATCTCCAAGTGATTTTTCAAGCATTGAGGGAGAACAAGCTTTTTCTCAACCAAAAGAAAAGCGAATTTTTCCTTCAAGAGATTCAATACTTAGGTCATATTATCTCTCAAGATGGTATCCGTATGGATCCATCGAAGTTAGAGGTAATAAAAGCATGGCCTAATCCAAGGAATCTACATCAGCTAAGAAGCTTTATTGGTATGTGTGCATACTAGAGATGCTTCATAGAAAATTTTTCTCAAATAGAAGGACCATTACATGACTTAACAAAGAAGAACGGTAAGTATTCATGGATTGCTAAGGAGAAAAATACTTTTGACAAGCTTAAAGAGAAGCTTACCTCACAACCAATCCTCATGCTTACGGATCTCTCAAAGCCATTTGAGGTCCCATGTGATGCTTGTGGTGATTGCCTTGGAGAAGTTTTGCTTCAAGAAGGGCATGCCATAGCATATGAGAGCCGAAGGCTCAATATGGATGAACGAGTCTTGGGGATTTAAGAGAGAGATTTTAGCTGTTCTACATGCCCTAAACATATGGAAGCACTATTTATTGGGGACTCCATTCATTTTGCGAACAGACCACCAAAGTCTCAAGTACTTCATGATGCAAACCAAGCTTTTTGACAAACAAATGAGGTGGGAAAATTATCTTTTGATATTTAATTTACATATTGCTCACATTGAAGGTAAGCACAATCAAGTGGCAGATGCAATTTCACGATGACCAAAAGTTAATACCATGTCTATAGCAACTCACAATGATCTATCTTCTATGATAGACGAGTATGCTACTGACCCTAACTTTAGAGACATAATGTCAGCCCTTGCTTTGGGGAAGAAAGAGGAACCATTCACCTTGCAGGATGGTTATCTTCTCCATGGAAATAGGCTATGTGTTACCCATTCCCTTCATTAGAAAGTCATGTATGAATCCCATGTTCCTCCCTATGCGGGGCATAGAGGCATTCAGCCTACTCTTCGAGGAGTAGAAACGTACTTCTACCGGCTTATAATGAAAGTGGACATACAAGAGTATGTTTCAAAATGTGTAGTATGCCAAAAGACCAAGTATGATAGAGGGAAGCAACTTGGATTACTCCAGCCATTGCCTATCCCAAATTCACCATGGGAGAGTATATCCATGGATTTCATCTTTCGATCACCCAAGTCTATGCATGGGAATACGGGAATATGGACAATAGTCGACATGTTTAGCAAGCAAGCACACTTTATTCTTGTCAAAAAGACTATAAAGGCACACCAAATGGTAGCTCTCTTCATATCTCATATTTTCAAACACCATGAATTACCAACATTCATTGTGTCAGATAGAGATCCTAAAATGACCATTAATTTTTGGAAAGGTCTCTTTGAAAATCTAAGTACAAGATTGAATTTCTCTTTGGCCTATCACCCACAAATGGATGGCCAAAGTGAGATAGCCAATCTTACGATTCTTGATTTACTAAACGCTTATGTTACAGAAGTAGATCAATGCTCACAATGGGAAAAGTACTTGCCTCTTGTAGAGTATGCATACAATAATAATGTACATACTTCTACAGGAAAAACACCTTTTGAAATCATTGAGGAAAGACCTAAAAGTCCCTTACTACTTAAAGTACATGGGATGATCTTCGGTGTTGATGAGTATAGCCGTGACCTATAAGAATCTTTTCAAAAGATTAAGAAGGCTATATCCATCTCTCAACAAAGGAAAAAAGCTACTGCTAACAAGCACAAAAGGGCCTTACCATTCAAAGAAAATGACTGGGTATTACTTAAGTTTCCCAAGGCTCGATTGAGGCAAACGACGGACAAAAATCCCACGGGCCATCAAAAGTATTATGCTAAACTAGCAAAAAGATACTATGACATGTGGTTATAGATATATCTCAACACGAGGCCAATTGTAAAGGGGCCCAGATGAGAGAGGGTTTGTCAAAGAGAAAGGCTAACCAATGGAGCTTAGAGACCTTGGGGTTAGCTACATTGAGGACCTCCAAAGGTTAGTGTTAAAAGTCCTTTGACCTTAGGTAAGCTAGGGCTGTGCTTGAGGTGGAAACCCGGCCCAAGCTTGAGGAGCTTGTCGTGCCTGATGACTGAAATGCTTGAGATGATTGACGTGCTTGATGATTGAGATGCTTGAGGTTCTTTTCATGCTTGAGATGCTAGGGTTGTACTTGAGGTGGGAACCCAGCCCAAGCTTGAGGGGCTTAAGGGCCGAGCTTGTGGTGAGAACTGGGCCCAAGGTTGAGGGGCTTGAGGTGTCACACAAATCCCTACAAGGAGGGGGTGAGACATGCAAGTAGGGGGGGTGGTTTCTTGACCGCTCTCTCTCCCAAAGGGCACCCCTTGCTCAAGATTCAAGGAAGACACATGTCAAGCCCCTAGCTAGGTTACCCTCAAAGAGTGTCCCAAAGCCTATTGGTTGGCGTCCCAAGGGGTCCAATAATAATTAAGTAGATTTTTTAAATTTTATTTTTGCATTTATCAAGTCTTCTCTTGGAAAGGGGAAAGGGGGACACTTGTCCCAAGACTACCCTTGTTGCTTGTAATGCCTCCTGCATATGATTGGCCTGGCTTTCAGGGGTCCAATGAGCTTCAAGCATGATCTACAAGGGGGGGTCGACCAAATCAAGAAGGGGGCTAGCTTGGGGGGTATACTCTCCCACACATAATCACACACACTCTCATTGTGTGAAGTGCAAAGTGCAAGATCTCCATCTCCTTCTCCAAGCTAGTAGAGAAGTTGAGAGCCTACACCAACACTCTTGGCTATGAAATGCAAATCCAACCAAGAGCCATGCTTCAATGCTTAAGCTTGACATATTCTCCATCTTCATTACTATGCTATTATGTATGTTGGCAAGAAGACCTTCCTTTCTTTGTTCCACCACCTTGCCACTAGTATGTGTTTTTCCATCGTCATCCCTTTTGCAGTGTTACCTCAACCGGCGAATCGACACCAATTGGGTGTGCTACCTACATCAATGAATTTGCACTTCTGCTACTTAAACTAGTGGATCTACATCTGAAACTACATAAATTAGGGAAACTTCATTTGTGTTTCTGTTGCCTAAATTGATGGATCTACACTAAAATAAAGTGGTGTGGCCTAAACCGATGAATCTACACCAAACTAAAAACTATACAAAGCCTAAACCAATGAGTCTATCTATTGGGCAGGTAAATGTATCACACACTTGATATGAATCATATTTCAAAAATGAATAGAGTTTTTTGATGCAAAGACTTATGATTGTGGTATCCATTGTTCCAAAAATCCTTTCCTATCAAAGTGGCTTTGCTTGATTGTTTCTTAAAAATATTGTAAAAACAAAAAAATAGCACAAAATGTTACCATTAGTGAATATCATAGTGTACATCCTCAAGCTTGATGCCAAGATAGTCGATTTGAAATGTGTATGTAAGCCATCTTGTGTGGGCGGATCTGGTTGGCTTCAACCAAAAATCATTAAAAGGAACTACAGATTTCATGACATCCGTTACTATGAAAAAGTTATAAAAATTATTTAGGAAAAGGCTAGATACGATTGAGAAAATCCTAATTAAGAGTTTTAGTGTATTCTTGATCATACTATAACATAGTGTAATGAACAAAAGAACATAGCACCAAATTTTTGACAAAGAGATATAGCATATGACCGATTGACTTGGCGTGATATAATATATTTTCTACTAAATAAAAGTTAAATTTTAAGTAAGGTTGAATATCAAAAGACGTACCATAGGGTTGTGTGCCACTATTTTGAGTGACTATAGATATATGGTTTTACCTAAGTATATATGATTTGGGTGAAAGCTTGAAAGGGTGGTTAGTTTTTAGGGTAGATCTAGGTGGTTTCTTGAGGTACTTCTTAGGCTTCATATGTTACCTTTCCTTCATTTATTGGGGACATGGAAAATCTCAAGAAATGAAAAAGGCCACTTCTCTTACGAGAAGAGGTGATTGATTGTGACATTGTTGCATGCCAATCTACAAATCAAGAAGCTATCCATGTGTTGGGGTAAAGGCATTACACCTCTTCCCACGACCGAGCGGTCGACCGCCCACCCATTGACCATACACTTACCTTATTCATGTATATACATACTGAATAAGGGTCCCTCTTATTATTGAGGATTGCGACACCCACACAATCATGCACTCTTGCTTCTCCCCTTACTTGCGTGCACGCACCACACCGCGCACATACACATCCGCACACAAGCACTATTTCAACTGGTATCAGAGCCGTGGCGGTGGAAAACCCTCCCTCCCCCTCTTTGGCAAGCTCTTGGTAGGAAAGATGGAGCTCAATCATCTGTGGCAATAGATCCGACACGAAGAAGTTGGATCAGAGGAGATCCGGGTGGATCGTGGATCTCAGAGCTTTGATGTGTGCAACTGTGCTTGAGATTTAATGTAATCTTGAGAGGTATCTTGGAACCTCTACATAGAATTAGGGCAAGTCTACACAGAGAAAGTAGAGCATTGGAGAAGGCTAGCAAGCTAAGGAATCAAGCTTGCAATTGAGAGGCCAAGTTTGCAGAGCATTGCAAGGGGGAATTGAGAACAACAAACCTTGGGAGCTCACAAGCAACCCATTGTAAGCAGTGAATCAGACAAGTTTAAATTGGAGCAAGTGAGCAATCGATTATGGGAGTGAAAATTGGACAGATCTGTATCAAGTTGCAGCACTAAACGAGGCTCTATGAGCATAACAATTGAAGGGCATGAGTGATGTAGAATTGAGCATGTAAGCCGGCTTAATGCTTGATCCTTAGCAACAAAGAGAGAAAGAAGCATTCAAATCTGCTTGGGGAGTCCAGTGTGCCGGAGCATTGGAAGCCTTGCAATTGGGTAGGTGCAAGCATTGAAGGGGCAAGGAAATTGTGCTAATACAAGAATTGAAAGTGGGCAGTTAGCCATGCTATCAGCCAATAGAAGAATTGAGTGTGTGTATGTGTTTGTGGTTCACACACACACACACACACACACACACACACACACACACACACACACACACACACACACTCACACACACATACACACACATCTAAGTAGTTATAGCTCTACACATGACTCGATCAACTTACAAACAAGATCCCACTACCTGACAGAGTCGGGGATTTTTTACCACAAAAAAAAGAGACCCTGGATGGGTGCACAATATAAATTTAGTAAGTACTCTGTATACATAGCAATCGAGGACCCCTTTTGACAATATTAAAAGTTTTCCCCTTAGGGCATCCACTTATTCTCCATGGGATAAATCCCTTCACTAGAGAGCTTGACCTATTCTGGTAAAAACTACGTGTAGGTAGGTTTTTTACCTACCCCCAATGGGGCGTATGGCGTATTATTATTATATCTTTAAAACTTTGTTGGCTACTATGCACATTATGCCCCACTCCCTGCCTCAGGCTCATAAACTTGTCTCTACTATACATGCAAGCATCGAGCTCCTTGGCCCTCTCCCGCTGGAGCTCTCTTGGCAACCACTTCCTGGAGCATGAGCCTAGGGACTCTAACCTACTAATGAACAATCATGGAATGGATCCTCCCCGTTGGTGCTATTGAGTTCATCAACCATATATGCTTCATTATTTAAATGAGGTGAGGATTTCTCTACTTCCTTCACTTAGCCTTGTCCTTTGTGTTTTGTGTGTGTATGTGAAAGAGAGTTTTTGAGGGCATCTTCTGCTCAGTTGTCTATTGTATAACCATGGAATTGGTGGAACAAGAGGTCACTTCTCAGGTTGATACCTTATAAAAAACATCTCTGAATTTAGGGGTTCAAATTGTGCTCTACATAATTTAACTAGGTTTTTTGGGATTCACATGCCTTGTGATTTATGACTTCACGGATGTAGGTATTTCTGCACAAAGGCCTTGGCTGACATATACTCAAGAAAAGCTAGGATTTGGCCATCTTTTGATGTATAGGGGTAATTGGCATTGGGTCATACCCATGCACTTCATGGTGTTAGCGGGTCGCCGCGACGGACGTCTACAGCATAGCTCTTTTGTACTAACATAATGTCAATATGCAAGGAAGCGACTCGAGATGGGACACAGAGACTTAATGAGAGTGTCAATCTCACCAAAGTGAACTCAGGGGCTACTCGTTCTATGACAAAAGCAAATCAACCACTTCCTAGTCAGACAATCAGTATGCGTCCAATCTCACCACTTAACGTCATCACGCCTTTTCGGTATCCAAACGAATCCGGAATGCCACGAAACTTAAGGAGAGGTATCACAACACTTATGGGCTCAATCCTACCAAGTTCTGCCACCATCTGGGAAGGTACATAAATCACGATCCATCACAAAAAATATGCAGAAAACTGAAACAGAAGTACTTGAAAAGATCTTCCTTAAGCATAGAAACACTTATCCATGGTCAAAACATCAAAAAACAACCATTTTAACCCCCAAATCAATGCATTTAACTCACAAACAATACGCCGCAAACCACAACAGAATTGGAAATGATTACACTTAGACTGTAGAGCAAGAGACAAGGAACGCAATGTGCTATTCGGAATAGAATTCTGATTACCAGCTCAGGAGGAAAGAAGATTACAAGTGTAGTCACAAGAAGCCTCCACAATGCACATTTTTTACTTTCTTCAGCTAATGATACTTTTTGCTTCAAAACTAAGGGTTTTGAATTTAAAAAGTTAGGGGGCTTTCCCATGGCCATCCGGCCTCTTACAAATGTGTAGACTTAGAGAAATCAAGAGGGTATTGTCTAATCATATCATGATTACAACTCATCTTAGGCTGAATTTCATGGTTTTTTTTGAAAAAATAGAGTGTCCACAAGGTTTGGTGTGCATATGCCTGTATCCACCAAACATTCCCCCCTTCCTATTCATTGCACGTCCTCGTGCAAGCTGACTCTGAGTGAGTTTACTTTATTGTCTTCTTTTGAGCGTTTCAGTGAGATTTTTGAATTTTTGAGCTCTTGCTTCAATCTCGACTTTGGTTGCCAGCTCTTTGAAGGGATTATTGCTGATGGTACTTTGGTAGGCGATTTCAATTGGGTATCAATTGAATAATCCAAAGTCAATCAATCAAATACACACCGATCTTTTAGGTCTTTTATTCATCATAATTGGCAACCAAGACCAATTTCATCCTCAATTTAAGCATAATTGGCCATTAATTAGGCACACCCACCTAAATTTAGGCCGTCGATTTGTGCAAAAATTTCATTAAACACTCATTGCATTTCATCAATTGCACACTTGATCACACATACATGAGTATATACATGCTAAATTAACTCAATTTTACTCAAAAATTGATCTCAATTTTACTCAAAAATTGATCTCAATTTTAACTCAATTTAGCATTGCCCACACACAAAAATTAGGTGCACAAATCCAATTTTTTGCTCAATTAGCAACGAAATTAAGCCAATTCCTAATGTTTGCACACACATTTCTTGCAAAATCATCAATCTACAAGCATTTAGGTGTTCAATTTGACCATAAATGTTCTCATCAAAGTTATTTAAAATGGGCACACACATTCAAATCTTGCCCTAATTTTGGCAATTAGGCCTACTCCATGACCGGAATAGCCTCACATACACATCAATTTAGTGATTTGCACGCACAATTTATGCAAAACTACCATTCCACAAGCATCTAGGCATCCTATTTGATTACAATTTCATTCCAATTTCATCAAATTAGGTATAGATTCCATCAATTAGGCACACACCTAATTTTAGCAACGATTTAGCAACTCAATGGAATCAACTTAATCAATCAAAAATTGAACGGAGTAGGTCAATCCACTTACAATTGATTGCTTGCTCGCTTAGTCCTTGCTCCTCGCGTAGACACTCCATTGCACACACATGTGTGCAACTCCGATTCATCCAAAATTAATCAAAAAATTGACCAAAATCAACACTCAATCACATGATTAGGCATAGATTAGAGCAATTAAGAGTGATGATCCTCCTCAATTAAGGGGATTTAGCATACATTCCAAATCAAAATTAGTAGTTAGGTTAGCACAATTAGCATGGAATTAGTACAATTAGCACGAAATTAGCATGAATGGGATGCAAAATTAGTGAAGATTAGTGAAAAATTAGCAAAATCAAAAGAGAATTTAGGGGTTTTTGGGGTGAAATGACTCTATACACATCTAATTAAACCTAACTACATTACACACAAATCAAATCCTACCTAATTACAAGAAGTCGGTAATCAAATTACTCTTATCTTTTGCAACCTCAACTCCACTAGCGTAGGCACCCCGTTCCCCGGCAACGGCGCCAATGTTGGAGGCTTGCCATAGCATAGGCAATCTCCCACAAAATCTATCAATCCGGAGAGAGAGAGCATGACCCGGCTAGGGCTTGGAGGCATCACACAAATAATGTGCGAGAGCGTCATCGGATGCAAAAATTGAGAGGATTCAAGAGCGTGCATCCTCCAATGCAAATAGAAATCATCCCAAATCAACTAATTCTAATCGCACATCAAGCATCAATACAAGCAATCATCTACACACATCAAGCAATGAAGTGAAACACACTAATCTTGGAGTCTCTCAAGCACAACTCTAATTACATGCATTAACGATTAAGCACACAAGATCGCATTCAAGTCGGCCACCCCAACCATGCCAATCATGGTGTCCAAATCAAGTCACACATAATCAAATTAAGCTCAAGGCTTCTTAAACCTACACACACACAAGCACACCATTAGAGGACAACTCTAATCCCTCAATCACGAGTACGCCCACTCCACTTAATCAAGAGAGTTAGATAAGGACTCCACTAATCGGAGTAGCTTAGCATAGGTAAGAGTTAGATTAGAAAAGATCAACACTTCAAAACAATGACGGAAAGTAGAGAAACATGATTGACAACATAATGAAAACTAGATAAATTAAGAGAGGATTACACTAATTACATGTGATTAGCACTAGCCTTCTAAGCATGGGCATGAAGCTCAAAGGCTAGGCCATCAAGACCTACTCTAGGGAGAGAGTTCTCAAAAGGACCACTTCAGATTGACCTCTTTGCATAAAAGGGTTTCTTATAAAGGCATGCACCACAAACCCTCATACTATGGGATTAAGTTGAGCTTTCTGGCTAGCATATACAACTTTGGAACTCCCAAATGATCCCAAGACCTTATACAAATGTGAATAGAAAATATTGTGTACATCATAGCATATCCCCTGCTTGGTGCATGCTTGGTGTAGCTGTTAGTCGCTGCTAACACTATTGGTCGATCTATTGCTGAGAATATGCGTAACACGCCTGATAGAGAACCTAGAAGTAAGGCAATACAAATAGACAAGCTCACACAAAAATTTAGTGGAGAGGGGGATGTGAGAAAGCATATCGAAGTGTTTGAACAAATATGCGATTCTCTAGGAGAACACAATAACCTACATAAGAGTAATGATTTAAGGCTACGAATATGCAGGGAATTGGTATAGAACCCTAAGGGTGGAAGAAAAAATGATTTACCCTACTCTTAGGAGACTGTAATTGAAAGAATATATACGAGAGGGAGTGCTTTGGGGTGTATCCTCTCAGCTCCAGAAAGCCCAACGAGAGGAAGGAGAGTCAGTGAGAGACTTTATTAGTCGCTTGAAGCATTTGAATTCTTGTTGTAATCCAAATGAGCGCTTCAACAATAACCAAATGCTATATAGATTCATTAGGGGATTACGACATGAGGATATCTACAATCGCCTAGTCATTAGAGGTATCACCACTTGGGAAGCAGTCACCACAAATGCGATACAATTGGAGGATAATTTAATGATTCAAGGAGAAAGAGTGTCAGTTGAGCCTAAATCTATTAGCTCGCAAGTATCAGGGCATCAACCAATGACCCTAAAGCCTATTGCTAAGGAGCCAAAGATATCTCAGATGACTTTAGCAGATCTCACCAAGGCTATTCAAGAGAGTCTTAGAGACAATCGTGCTCCGCAAAACAATCATATGTATCCAAGAAGGGAGCAACAATGGTGCTCAGTATGCTATGGACCGCATAGTACCAGTGAATGCCCTACTTTTAGAGTAAAATTCAATGGGAACTGCAATGCCTATGGGAGGTATGGTCATCAAGCTAAGGATTGCATAGTATTTAAGCGCGCGATGGCCAATAGACCAACGTTAGCATGGACAGACACAACTCGAGTGCTTGCATTGATGCCGGTCCCACCTCTTGAACAAACATCACAACACATGGTTCCTAGGGCCCAAAATGTTGTTCAAACAACACCCTTACCACCTCCAGTGCTAGGACCGCAACCACCACATCCGAGAATCACTTTTGTGAATCAAGTGGGTTGTGAGTCATCTATTTCTTGTTTGGAAGGCTGTGAGGAAGATATAGACCCTAATATTGCATATGGATTGGATGTGCTTGAAGAAAGTCCACAATACTACATGGAGGACTATTGGGGACAAGTCAAACCTGTATATCAAGTAGCAGCTCTTGCAGAAAGAGGCCAAAATATCAATTACACTGCTAAGAGACCACCTCTTCAATGCTATGAGTGTGGAGGTCCACATCGTGTAGCCGAGTGTCCTATTAGGCTACAAAAGAACGCCACACTAATGCAAACCAATCAAAAGAGCACATCTACAATGCCGATACTCATGTGTAATCGATGTGGCATAGATCATTTGATTGCCCAATGTCCAAATAATCCAAATGCACCAAAGATCACGCCATTAAACTTGATTGAATTTACCGAGGAGCCATCACAAAGTACACCTGTGGTACCAGTAAACGTACTCACACGATTGATGCTCCAAAAAAAAATTTATATTCTTGAGGAAAGAGACACAACATCAATTGCCCAAATTCAAAAAAAGAAGAAAACATGAAGAAAGAGATCGCAAAAGGCAGCGAAGTCAGACCCCAGTTCAAAGACCAACATAGGGACTGGTGACGACCCCGTATATATGAACGACGCTGAAGAGGATTTTGATTCAGGTGAAACCATAGAGGCCAAAAGGACCACCAAGATAGAAACCAAGAAGGAAGATCTTCATGAGCCACAATGGCCAGGATCCAAGAAGAAGATAGGAACTTATCCAAACCCTACAGAGGAGACTGAGCGAGTCAAGCAATTAAGGAGTTTGGTAGAAGATACCCAAAGGGATCTAGAACTAGCACCTAGGAAGATCCAGATTATAGACACCGTGTTCCCTATGCAACAACAACCTCACCAAGTCCATAGACCCTTAGCCATACCTAGTGTCATCCAAGAAGAAAGTGACTTAAAGTCATGGGAAAGTGGGCGCGCACTTCTTGATGGAAAGAATGTTTCCAGAGGTACTACTTAATCCTATCGAAGAAATGGAGATCCCATCTTCCCCACGTCAAGGGACTGAAGTCCAAAAGGTGCCGTTAAACATTGCCAACTTGATGGATTTCATGTCTTCAGAAGTTAGAACCACCATCGTGTCCAAATCATATAAAGACCCTAAGCTAGTCTCAGCTCTTCGAGCCTTCCTCGATGGAGAACTAAAGTTTGGGCTACCACAATTTGCCCAGATGGATGGAGCTGGGGAGATGCCAATAGAGGAGGAACACGTAGATCCACAACCCAAAATCCACAACCCAACCTAGATGAGAACCTTGTTATAGAAATACCTGTTAACAAGTTGGGACAATACTTTGAGGGTGATGAATCCAATGCGACTATACCGATCACTACTAAGGGATTAACTGTGAAGGGAATCCTTGATGGTGGCGCTGGGGTTAGCATTGTGACTAAAAATTGATGGGAAACTATGGGAAGACCTCACCTTGCGACCACAACCATAGTAGTGAAGATGGCCAATGGGTCTATTGTTAAACCTATTGGGATGCCTGGAAAAAATCCTCACCTATTACCAACTGGAACAATTGGTTTCAAAGGGTGACGAGCATATTTCAAACACTATGATCTACCCAAGGAAGGGGGGAGTGTTTGCTGACAGTCATCATTCACTCACTTCCCTCTCAACCTTCCTCCCTGACCTCTCAATCACCAATCTTAGGGAATGTATATATAGAGACTTATACTCACAAAAAACAAAAATAATAAAGAGCAAGAGCAATTAGCAAACGAGTATGCACAGTAAAAGTCAAAACATTGACCCAGACCTACGCATTCACATCCGGTACACTGAAACAGAAACCTATGTCATCAAACACCTTTGATCCTCATCACTCAAGTGATGGAGGGTAGGTAAGATTAGTATGATAGGAGTGTTTCTGTTCTAGAGTTTAGTGATTAGCAAAGTTCTTTCTTCCCACTGATGTGCCTCCTAGAGGTATTGTTTGCGTTTCATAGTGTGTATAGGAACAATTGCTTTTGTTAGAATTTGGACCTTCATGGAATCCTTATCTCGTTCACACTTCAAATCAAGCGCGACCATCGACACAAACACGTGTTTCTTGTCCAGTAGCATTGCCCCTTATCTTTTTGCATCCATGTTTGTCTGCTTTGATTGTGATTGGTAGCATAATATTCAGCGCATTTGCTTAGTACCAAACATTAAATTCAATGTAATTTTTTTGTCATAATCACTTGTCTAGATTTAAAAATCAAGCAGTCCGACTAAGCTAGTTTGACCAAGTTAGGTGTTACAGATCTTCTCTTAATACCATGGGGAATGCCTTCCTAACAATCAATGGTTACTTAGGTTCTTAATCCAATTTATGCAGCATTGTGTGAAATGTACTAGGGCTTTCTCGTGGGCTTAGTCCCTATTGACCTTTAGCTTAAGTGTTATAAAGGGAGTTTACTAGTGTGATGAGCCTGGGGAGGTGTAACAATGTTATATGACCCCCCAGAGTTACAAAATTAAAATGCTAAAAATGAACAAACAAAAAATCAAAGTGTCACAATGTAAACTCTTAAGCTGGAAGAGAAATCTCAGCTTGATTTGGTACTTCACTTACATGTATTGGCTATGGTACTAGAGCCCTAGAGGTTCCCAGTGTGGGCGCTTTTCCTTGAAAAGCAAAAAACCTAAGGCATACAAAATAAGCACACACATCAAAATTGAATCACTGTGACAAGACTTTGGGGGGTCAAAGAAAAGGTAATCAGTCAGGCGATGATTCCATGAGAAATTCCTTTTATTGTAGCTTAACTACAAGGTCTTCTAGGTATAGCCTCTAGTCAGCCCTCGAACATGAAATACTTGGCTCTCGCGATTAAACAACTTAATTGACTGGAGAAAATTAAGAAGCTTACCCATTGTATTAATAGTCAATCTCTAGTGCCTTTCAATTGTTAAATTAGCGACCCCAGGCTTGTTTAATTTTTTACCTTTACATCTGTTTATGCATTTGATTATATTGCAATTTAATCTTTATTGCTGACAAATGGTTTAAAATTCTGTTACCAATCACATTGTCTACCTACAACTTCATATGCTTTTTAATTCTATATGAGAATTCAATTACTATGCCAATGTTATTTGATTTTGCAGTGAATGAAGAAGGCTAAGAACATTCATCTCAAATGCTCTTCCACCTTGACAAACGAGCTTCAACTCAATAGCTTTCGAGGACGGAATCTACATCAAGAAGGGGGGCATGTGAACCCTCATGGCTCACGGACACCATATCACCTACGAGGGACGTTGTATTATTTACTTGGTAGAGTCAGGTACCGGGCTTGTCGGTCCAATAGGAAAAGGGTAAGAGTGATCGCCGATGAGAGGCGCACTCTAACTAGAACATTCAAGGGATTGGTTGGCTAAGCATGGGCGTCCAAGTGTGAATCAGGCAAGCTTATATAAAAGTCAACTAAACCTAAAATTCACTCATTCTCTCATTTGTGCAATTGAAGAGTGCTCTTGCTCCATCTCCATCTTCTTCTTCTTCATCTCCTTGTGTGTAGAGAGAGAGAGAGAGAGAGAGAGAGAGAGAGAGAGAGAGAGAGAGAGAGAGAGAGAGAGAGAGAGAGAGAGAGAGAGAGCATTGCGGTGGCACGACGGCGGCGAGGCGGTTGAGCGTGGCGTAGCAGCGTCTCCCTCTTCTTCGCGGCGAGGAATCCTCCACGACAGGAAGCGTAGAGCGGTGAGTGACACACCAACGCCATCTCTGAGCTTACTAGTTTAGGCTTGTTGTGTACTTGGAGCCATTTGTGGCTCGCACACAGTGTATTGGCAAGTTCCTTGCATTGACACATGCGACATACGCACACAACGTAGTATTGGTGGAGTGGTCCTCCAAAATATGTATATCTCTCTAACTCCTTTCGATCCATTGGAGAGTACTTTCGGCCATACTTGTCCATTATGACCACCTGAATACTTCTACCCCCCGGGTACGTGTAAACATACAAGTTTTTTCGGTCTGTTAATTCTTTGATGTGGGGCTCGTCACATCTGTAATAGAGTGTTTGTTCTTCATTATTGAACTTATAAAGCCCCACATATGTGTTGTCTGTGTTAAGACACTCTGTCTCATTGGTGCACTGAGTACCGCGTTTTGTTTCTCCATTTTGGGTGGTGCATCGGCCAGCTCATTATCTACTTTGTCCTTGGTGCCGATCATTCCCCATTTATCCACAATAAAAGGGTTATGAACCACTAGGTACATCATTCCCTCTTGGTCGAAATATCTATCCCCGTCATAATCAACATCTACAAGGTCTTTTAACTTGCTCAGCTTATTTTCCAACTTACACAGTAGCGGTCCATTCCATCCTTATAGATTTTGGCTTTAAGCACATTTTCAAATTGAAATTTCAAATACAACAATTTCACATCAAATGTAGGCTGAGAAGGATCTGCACCCATCGAAGCTGTTCCCTTAGGGTTTGACTTGTTAGAATCTTCATTCATGAGGCCGTATGGTCTCTCAGACAATGTGTGAGAGAAAATCTCCTCGAAAATGGGTTCCAAAGGCGGCAGTGGTCTTTGATTCACACTTTTTTCCGTTGAGTGATTAGTCCCTTGATCAAAGATGTTGGGGTTCCTATTCTGGTACAATCTTCCTGATCATAGATTCATGAAGAATTAGTAAGAAAAAATCCAAACCGAGTTACCTGATTATATAGTTTGAATCTCCCATTTGGTCTTGCTTGCTGGGTAGTATCTTCTAGTACCTGCAACCTGTTAAGAATTTGCTTGATACCTGTAAGCTTACAGCTGTTCTTGTTAGTTCTTGCTTTTGTTCGACAAAACTTAGCACACAATTCCCTACACAACCTCAACAATTTTGATCCAATTTCAATTTGAAAAAAGCACCAGGTTGCTATGGACTAGCTCCTTGTATGGTAAGTTTCTGTCTCTGTTCTGACTCAAAGGTACATGGATCGTGATCCATGTTGAGAAGCCAGTTGAAATTTTGTTACTAACATCAGATTTAACATGATTGAGAGGTCTTCCAGTACCTTTTTTTTTTGTTGAAATGAATCTCTTGATTGGAGGCTAAGTTGATTTTGTCACTTTGCCTGAGCTTTTGTCAGTTCTGAGTTGTTGGAATGGTTTCTTGCATCCAATTTCAACTCTGGAAGGACCACTAGACTCTCTGTGATGCCCTCTAGCTATGATACTAGTTTGGTATCAATTTGTGTAAGGGGAACATGGATCGCGATCCATGTTACTTTGTGTCAAAATACACTGAATTTTGTCCCACAGCTAGTCCTTAGCGTAGTGATGCTGACTATATGGTTTTTAAATGCCTTAAAGCTTTTTGGACAGACAAAAGTCAGTTTTAGGGTTTATTTCAGTGGTTTCTCCCTTGATCTGATTTTTGCCACCTTTTACCCTCTTTTTCAAATTTTCTGATAAGGGTCCCTTAGGATAAAGTGCTCCAATTGTTATCACTTCCCTGCTTGTCTTTTATCAGCTCAAACTTTCAAAAAGGTACATAGATCGCGATCCATGTTTGGCAAGATTTTGGACTGACACTTTGTGAGCTGCTTACTCAAGGTATGATGATGCTATTCCCCAAGTTTTTTTGGATTTGATCAGTTTTTTCCAAATGAGAAGCAGGATTTTGTGTCTGTTTTGTGGTTTTTTGTAAACCACTCCTTTTTTGGTATTTTGACCAGCTTTTTTCACTTTTTGTCTATGGCTCCTTTTGGAAAAGTTGTTTAACTAGTAATCAGGAGTACACTGGTCAAATCTTAACGTCAGATGTCTACCTGGAACATGGATCGCGATCCATATTGGGAAGCACTTGGGCATGAAATTTGGTTCTGTTGATTCCTTGCTTCCAGCTGGTCCCAATTCTCATCCCTTTTTGGATTTGGGCAAATAAAAGTTCAGTTTTTCTCTGTTTTCCCTTTTTTCCAAGGTTTTGGTTTGCTCACCCCAATCTTTTCTTCTAGCCCTCTTTTTCTCACCAAACTCAAGGTTCTGATGTTTGAGAGCCTATTCTATGCAAAGGAAATAATTTTAGCACATTTTGCCAAAAAGGTACATGGATCCCGATCCATGTTTGGCAAGCAAATTGGTAGTTTTTTGCACTTTTTCAACAAGTGTTTTTATTCTCTTCTTGAAAATTTTACTGGGTTTGGTCCAGTTTTGAAGCTCTGACCATCACTTCTTCAAGTTTGGTCTTCAACACCAAAATAAGGTTTTTGACAGTTTTTCCCTCGATCCTTTTGCCCACGAATGATGGTGTAATTTGTTCCTAAGCTACTCCTATAACTGAAGAGAATTTGCAAACATAACTGAACTTAACAGTACGGAAATAAGAACAACGTATGTGGTGGAACAGCTCTTTCCAAGCATGTGAAAAATCAAAGAACGAAATACTATCTTGTACTTCACTCACAAATTTCTTTGCTCTTAAGGAATAACACTTGCTAGTCTCGAACTCCAGTCTCTATCAAGCACTAAACCTACGTCTAGCTGCTTCACTGTCTATGGGTAAGCGGAACGCGTGTCAAAAGCTTGAAGGGATTTTTTTTTTTGGGTACACTGAGTCACTCACCACCTAAGGATCGGTTTCCCCGACAGCGGCGCCAATGTTAGCGGGTCACCGCGACAAACGTCTGCAGCATAGCTCTTTTGTACTAACGTAATGTCAATATGCAAGGAAGCGACTCGGGATGGGGCATGGAGACTTAATGAGAGTGTCAATCTCATCAAAGTGAACTCAGGGGCTACTCGTTCTACAACAAAAGCAAGTCAACCACTTCCTAGTCGGACAATCAGTATGCGTCCAATCTCACCTAACGTCATCACGCCTTTTCGGTATCCAGACGTCCCGAATGCCACGAAACTTAAGGAGAGGTATCACAACACTTATGGGCTCAATCCTACCAAGTTCTGTCACCATTTGGGAAGGTATATAAATCACGATCCATTACAAAAAATGTGCAGAAAAATGAAACAGAAGTACTTGGAAAGACCTTCCTTAAGCATAGAAACACTTATCCATGGTCAAAACATTAAAAAAAAACATTTTAACCCCTAAATCAATGCATTTAGCTCACAAACAATACGTCGCGAACCACAACAAAATTGGAAATGATTACACTTAGATTGTAGAGCAAGAGACAAGGAACACAATGTGCTATTCGGAATAGAATTCTGATTATCAGCTCATGAGAAAAAAAGATTACAAGTTGTAGTCACAAGAAGCCTACACAGTGTACGTTTTTTACTTCCTCCAGCTAATGATACTTTTTCCTTCAAAACTAAGGGTTTTGACTTTAAAAGTTAGGGGGCTTTCCCATGGCCATCCGACCTCTTACAAAGGTGTAGACTTAGAGAAATAAAGAGGGTATTGTCTAATCACATCATGATTACAACTCATCTTAGACTGAATTACATGGTTTTTTTGAAAAAATAGAGTGTCCATAGGGTTTGGTGTGCATACGCCTGTATGCGACTGTATCCACCAAACAATGGGTAAGCTTGGTAATACGTTTGATGCCTAAGTATTGGCTCGTATTTCTACGTATTGACTCACCATTTCGGGCTATAAGCTGTGATTTTAGCGCTGATTCCTTTAAAGGGCAAGATGCAGCAGGGATTCATCTACGTACTGGCTGGTATGATACACTAAGGAGAGAGGTGCAAGTTTGATCTACCCCTTGTGTCTTCGGGCTGATATATAGAGTTTGGCACAGAGTTTTTGGGTGAGGGTATATTGGAGTCATTGTATATAAAGGGACCGGGTCCAATGGGCCTCTGTTGCATTTGCTACTGGGTTATTGTTGGGCTGCTAGCGTATTAATGGTGTCGCATTTGGAGTGGTGTATTGTGCATTGTGGTTTGGGTCGTAGTGCATACTCTAATGGAGGTTTTTGTTAATACTGTTGTGACTGAACAGATTGGATTTAATGGTTTTTTTCAGATAAGGCATGGCTTCATTACAGTTTGTTGGTACAATTTTGGTATTTTTAGGTTTTGGTACCTCTTCCTCAATCTAATCTAGTGGATTTGTTTGGCTTGATATGCTTAGTTGAGTTTTTTGCCTAAGCCAAGCAATAAACAATTGTTTGATGTATAATACAATGTTGTTTTTTTTAGGGTTGTAATATGATGCTAAGGACAAGGCTTAGTTAAAGATGGTTGGTTGATAAGTACATGACTCGACATAGCAGGACTTGTTAAAAGATGGTTGGTCGACTGGGTTTTGGTTTTCAGTAAGCTCTGCATAATATAGTTTTGTGGTTTTGATTATAGGTGACCTTCAAAATTTGGGGTATGGCATATTAGTAGTTACCGCTTAAAATCAGTAAAATTGTGATTCTTGGTAGCTCTACAGTACCTGTTCACTGGTTTTTTTTTTGAAAAAATTGGGGTTGCTGCCGCTTGGCTTGGCAAGACAGTACTGTGTTGATAACGACTTGGCAAACTGATGGTGCTTACTATTCATAAAAAAGCTTTGGGATTGACTTGGTACTGTCTCTTAAGCATGGCATATTGATCATTGTCACATAAAGCCTGGTAAGGCCCACCGTTTGGGTCGGCTAAGTGAATATTGGGGTTTTTGACCAACTGCGCATTGATGTTGGATGTTTTTGCTGGGGTTTGTAGGGGAGTTTTTCCCTGTTGCATACCGAAGCTGTACTTGTTCATTACTTGGTTGTTTGGATGAGATAATGCAATACATTATTTGCATTCACATGGGCGAGTGTAGTTTCTTGTTTTTTTTAAAAAAAAAAACCCGTATAAGCATCTAGTCTTTATTTGGTTTTGACATTGGGAACTGGCTCGATACCACTTGGTTTGCTAAGAGATTGGATTCCATATAAACATAAACTATATCTGTGCTGAATAAACAAAAACAAGTTTGAACTATTAATGGAATTTTTTAGGCTTCTTTTATGGCTTCATATGATGGAGCCTCAATAATCTGGCAAAAAAACTCAAAAAATTGTTTGATGGGGGGATAAGGCACTTGGATTAGAAGGGGTTATGGCCTTCTAATCAAAATAATATTATATTTATACTAAAAATTAGCTTTGGGATAATAAAACATGTTTCAAAATGGAACACATAAATACTTTGGACTAAGTTGTAAAGTTTTAAAAAAAGATGTGAGATGGACATGGATAACAACTCGTATAGTCCATTGATACCTGTAAAACACATCAAGGCAAACGTATTCGTTGTCTTGGATGCAGGTAAGGATTCTATCTTATCTTGGAAAGTTTTTTTGGCTACAGGATTACACACACCTACTGCAAGGGAAGTACTTCTGTTATTTGTATATTGGAATGAAGCTTCATTCTTACAAACATTGTACAAAGATAATTCTAAAACTGAGTTGTTTTTGTACGTATCATTTCCCTTATTTTGGAGCCAGCTCTCTTTTGAATGTAAAAGTTCAATTATGTCTTATTAATTATGATAAAACAGCTACATACACATCCTAAACATAAGGTTTTTTCATTTTTTATGGAGAAATCGAGATGTTGGCTTTGGAAACAATTCTAAAACTTAGTTCTAAGATGGACCCATAGTCTATAATCCCTTGTTTGGTTGACTGGTGTTAGGTGGTCCTTCATAGACTATTTTTTTGGTCTCTTGCGGCTATTATAGTCTTTGACTTTGCCAATTTAAGGTTTACATGCCTAATCTACAGTAATTAATCCTATTTATGTTTATATATTTCCTTTCAGGACCACAAACATTTTAGAATGACAGCCCGAATGAGTCTAAAACACAACCCTGAGAATCGTACAGAGATTCTTGAGCAGATTAAGTTGTACCTTAAAGACCATAAACCAAAAAATGCCCTGGAAGTTAGAACCCGACCTTTCATTGCTAGGAAGGCCAAGGATTGTAATACTTACTACAAAAAGTAGTCATAACCTCACTAATTTTTTTGATATATTGCAGACCCTTGCTTTCTCTCAAGGATTGGAATTGACCTCTGAACCCCTCTCTGTGACTACATCTCCTGTCCTCAGATGTATTAGCAGCTTGGATGCATCTCAACTAATATATGACTCAGCTCTTACCTCATACAGAAAGATGTCTATCTTACACATGTTATCTTTTAATGATTGGGTCAAAGTTTTGGCTACCTTAGACAAGGATCCAAGGAGGGTGTGAATTTGATTTCCTAGTACATAGCCGAGCTTCTCATATTCTCTTTACAATACCAACAAGAGCTTGCCCTATTCTCTTCTTTTGGGACTGATCTGTTTAACGTTTTGAAGAAACTATGCGGTCTCAATCCATCTTTTTTTAGTACCCCAACTACCCTTACTATCCTCAAACTGGTGGTATCTTTTGTAGGGATAGTGCGACTCTAGAAGCCGTCAAAGAATTTTAGAGTAATCTTTGCTCCCTCAATGACTCTATCCTCTTGGAAATGGTACCAAAAATCTCTAGAGTATTTCCTTTCTTGCTTGCTAAGCAGATTGAAATCGAGTCTTTTGGGGTAGACCAGGAGCTTTGGGTCTTACCCAACAATGCTTTTTTAGCACAAATTTTAAGTGAAACCTGGGTTTACCTTGCTAATCTCCCTGCCTCTACTGTCGAAGACTACATACTCAAGATCCTGAAAGGTGGACAATTCCTTGACAAAGGGGAACTCATAAAAGCCCACTTCAACCTCAATCTCATTGACCATTCTAAATGCCCTTCCAATACTAGCCTCTACATCCGTACAAAGAGTAACATGGAGTTTGCGAAAAGAAACCCATATTTCTACACAAAATCCATTTGGAATGTTTTTTTCGGTCCTATGTCAAATGTGCCTGCAAATTTCTTGACCCTAAAGCCTCTCGCAAATCCAGCAGCATGTGGTTTGATCATGCCATTTGGTATATTCTCAACCTTCTTGACCTACTCTTCCCTGGAAAACCCGTGAACTTTCACCTCTCCCTTATTTGCTCTTCGTTGGGCGGCCAAGCGAAACAGATAGTAATTGCTCAGATTGCCTTTAACATATTTCATGGACCAATGCTGAATATCTTGAAGGAACTAAAATATGATGAACCCGGGATCTATCTAACCACTTATTCTAATTATAAAGGTGTAAAGATCATCACTAGCTTACTCAAGCCATGTACTGATGAGGATGATTCCCCTTCTCTGAAAAGACCCAATTCTCTTACTACTCCCAACTCTTTCACTTCTTTTTTGACACCAAGCTCTTCCTCTAATCGAGTGAAGTCTAGTAGCTACACTAGGGGAAGAGGCAAAAACTCCCCAATCAGGAATTTTCTGGAAATGTAATCCTTGATGAACATGCAGGTTGCTGCGAGCCCTTGTGGAAGAAGGTTTCTCAACAAAAAAGCTCCAAACCAAGACTTGATCTACGTACATTGTCTCTGCCATAATGTACTTCTCGACTGGATACAACCTAAAGAACTTTTTTGGGAGTGCTTTGACCTACTTTTGGTAGTCATAAATTACTTGATAAGGTACTTATTGGTTGGATGTATCAATAACCCATTAAAAACTTGGTCTACAGTAATGATTTTCTTCGGCATGAATCGGTTCATGAATGTACATGCAGTCAGTTTATCACATTTTGCAAAAACTTTGATACATATGGTATGCATGTTTGTACTTGTGATCTTAGCATCATTGGAAATATCAAACTACGAAGAATCTTGGCCAATGGGCTCAATCACATACCTAACTCTCCCAAAAACCCATATCTTGCTCTATCAGCATTACTTAGCTGCTTAACTGACCTTGTCAGTTCTCTCCAACTAGAGAATACATTCCTACTTGACTTAACAAAAGTTGTGGAAAAATATTTTTTCAAAAAATATAACAAATAACTAGAAAATGGTTATCTACTGATAGCTCATGGTTAACACCAGAACTTGCTCACGATTTTCACAAATTGGCTAAGAATTGGTTCATAGTCGGGAAAGAATTCACTAGAATTAACACATCCCTACTAACAATTACCAATAACATCTCGAGACACTTAGAAAATTTAGGCTATATTCTATAGGACACTAAACTACCAGTACTTTTTCCCACTTATAAAATACATAAACAAAAATTCAGATGGATATCTGATGCTTCTAATGATATCTTTAATGATATCTTTAATGATATCACCAAGGATATCACTCTGTGTCTTGACCTGATATTGGCTCAGCTTGAACTTATTTGTGCCCCTAAAAAAAAAATCTGCCACAACTTTTTACTAATACAATGCAACCCCTTCTGGATAACAAAAACTCTACTGAGGTTTCTCTTAACCTCCCTAAACAAATCTTCCATATTTTTTCAGCAGATATTACTCAGTGTTATGAAAACATTCCCTTAGAAGGTGATCTTGGCTTTAAATATGTACTAGCAAAGGTTATTAAAATTGCTTTTTCCAATTCTAGAAAGAAGATTCTTTTCTACATATCCCTTTCCAGAAAACCTAGATGGATAAAAAAGACATACTCCTTACACCCCTAACACTTCAATGAAGAGAAGCTATGTCTTTACATATCATGGTTACTCGATAACTGTACTATCCTCTCTGGAGAACCATGTTTTAACCAAAGCCTGGGCATCCCCATGGGGTTCTCCTGCTCTCCACTTATGTGTAATATATACCTTGCCTTCTTCGAATACAAATGGTTTCTCAGAGCCATAGAAAGTGTAAATAACAAACTTACACTGTTTGGACACATTTACAGATATATGGATGACTTACTAAGCATCGGCCTTCTTAGATGAAATCTTCCATATATATCCTAACTGCCTAAAAATTGAACCACTTCTTTACAAGAGTTCGTAATACCTAGTGGAGTTTTCTGCACTTCAGTAAAATTCCTTAACTTTTCTATTTCCATTCATGTACCCTATGTAGGAGGATATGACCGAAAATTTGTATGGAAAAGAGATCTTCTTAAACTGCCACCTTTTGAGTTCATTAAGAGGAATAATGGTAGGCCTCACAAAGCAGCTCTTAGCACTTGTATCAGCCCGCTTTACTTGATTATCTACTCTTCCTTCAATTACCTTCTTGCCTGGGAGGATATTAAGGTACTAATAAAAAAGTATTGCCTTAATGGCTTTAGTAGAAACAAAATAATCAATAAAATTATACAATCTCTTACCAACATGACTGGCCTAGGTTACACTTTAACTATAGAATTTTCATTTCTCTAATAAGGTAGAAGGCCCATTCACAATGGGCCTACTATCGACTCATTGTGTTTGGTGCCTGGGATAGGGTGGGTACACACACACACACACACACACACACACACACACACACACACACACACACACACACACACACACACACACACACACACACACACACAGTGTTACTTGCCTATAAGATTCTCTAGCATAATTGACATCCTGGATTCTACTAAACACGTTTCCTAGCATTAAGAAGAGGATGGGGTCTAGGAGGGCCTCTTTATTTGCCATGAGATTATGGAGGTGATTAATTTTGACAAATAGGTGTATGCCATGTGTGCAAGAATGGTGGGTGTGTAAGATGGTCAAGGAATGCACTCCCCCCCCCCCCCCACAAAAGGAAGTGGACAACTTTATGATTTTTGGCCTTCCATAACTCTTACATAAAATCTCCGAATTGAGCGGAGATTTTAAATCTGAGATCTACATGTTGAGCTCTTTCCATGGATATGTTACATGATATGGTTTTGCGCACTAGATTTTAAATTTCATTTTGGGGGGAAAAATTGAATTCAAATAAACTAGCCGTTTTGCTTGTTTGAATTCAAAAGCTGTCATTTGATTGGTTTCTTAATACTAGAGGTTTGACTCCCTTAAAATTCCAAATAAAGAGGCCCTCCTAGACCCCATTCTCCTCCTAATGTTTCACTATATAGGGTATCCACCATGGGATATGGCCCTTATAAATTGTAAGTAATACTAAAAACTTAAAAAAGTGGTATACTACCTTTTGTAAACCTGGCCGTGAAGGCGCTGTGGTGGTTTTTTACCTTGGTAAACCGTATCACAAGTGGCTTCGCAGTCTCGGATCCCCAGGAGGGGCTCGCTCCACTCATTACTCTCTCCACACTACACAGTGATGATGGCCTTCCTCCTTCTTCTATTTAAGAGATGAGGGTGCAACTCTACCCCTCACTTACCTTTTTGTGAGCTGATGCTTGCGTAAATTGTAAAGGACTGTGTATCTATTCTCTACTGCATCAAAATATGGAGCTTGCAACACAAACAACATAGATTGGCTACTTTGCTTGTTATCATGAGTTCCGTTGCAAACCTACTTTTTAGGGCAATATAACTGTTATGGTGTTGCTCTATCAGTTTGATGGTATGGAAAATTGTGTGGTTTTGACTCAGTGTAGCAGAACTAGTTTAAAGATGGTTGGTTGATAACTACATGACATATGGTTGATGGTTTTTTGGCAAACCTTTGACCCCACTACTGGGTTTCGGTTTTCAGTAAGCTCTGCAAAATACAGTTCCGTGGTTTTCATTATAGGAGATCTTTAAAATTTGGGGTATGGAATATTAGTTGTTACCACTTAAACTCAGTAAAATGCTAATTCTTGGTAGCTCTACGTTAACTGTTCACTGGTTTTTTTTGAAAAAATTGGGGTTGCTGCCACTTGGCTTGGCAAGGCAGCACTCTGTCGATGATGCCCTGACAAACTGATGGTGCTGACTGTTCATAAAAAAGCTTTGGGATTGACTTGGTACTATCTCTTAAGCATGGTATATTGATCACTGTCACATAAAGCCTGGTAAGGCCCACGGTTAGGGTTGGCTAAGTGAATATTGAGGTTTTTGACCAACTATGCATTGATGTTGGATGCTTTTGCTGGAGTTTGTGGGGGAGTTTGCCCTGGTTGCATACCGATGCTATACTTGTTCATTACTTGGTTGTTTGGATGAGTAAATGTAATACATTATTTGGATTCACATGGGCGGGTGTAGTTTCTTGTTTTTTTTTTAAAAGCCCGTATAAGCATCTAGTCCTTTTTTGGTTTTGACATTTGGAACTGGCTGGATACCACTTGGTTTGATAAGAGATTGGATTCCATATAAACATAAACTGTATCTATTCTGAATAAACAAAAACAAGTTTGAACTATTAATGGAAATTTTTAGGCTTCTTTTATGGCTTCATATGATGGAGCGTCATTAATTTCGCAAAATAACTCAAAAAGATGTTTGATGGGGGGATAAGGCACTTTGACTAGAAGGGGGTTATGGCCTTCTAGTCAAAAGAATATTATATTTATACTAAAACTTAACTTTGGGATAATAAAACATTTTTTTTTAAATGGAACACATAAATACTTTGGACTAAGCTTGTAAAGTTTAAAAGAAAGTTGTAAGATGGACATGGATAACAACTGGTATAGTCCATTGATACTTGTAAAACACATCCAAGGCTAACATATATGTTGTCTTGTTTGGATGGATGCAGGTAAGGACTCTATCTTCTCTTGGAAAGTTTTTTTGGCTACCTACAAGATTACACATACACCTACTGCAAGGGAAGTACTTCTGTTATTTGTATACTGGAATGAGGCTTCATTCATACAAACATTGTACAAAGATAATTCTAAGACTGAGTTGTTTTTGTACGTATCATCTCCCTTATTTTGGAGCTAGCTGCCTTTTGAATGTAAAAGTTCAATTATGTCTTATTAATTATGATAAAACAGCTACACACACATCCTAAACATAAGGTTTTTCCATTTTTATGGAGAAATCGGGACGTTGGCTTTGGAAACTAATTGTAGAACTTTGTTCTAAGATGGACCCATAGTCTATAATCCTTTTTTTGGTTGACTGGTGTTAGGTGGTCCTTCAGAGGCTTTTCCTTTCAGGACCACAAACATTTTAGAATGACAGTGCGCATGAGTATAAAACACAACCCATAGAATGATACAAAGATTCTTGAGAAGATTAAGCTATACCTTAAAGACCATAAACCAAAAAATGTCGTGGCAGTTAGAACCCGACCTTTCTTTGCTAGGAAGGCCAAGGATTGTATTACTTACTACAAAAAGTAGTCATAACCTCTCTGAATTTTTGATATATTACAGACCCTTGCTCTCTCTCAAGGATTGAATTGACCTCTGAACCCCTCTCTGTGGCTACATCTCTTGTCCTCAGATGTATTACCAGCTTGGATGCATCTCAACTAATATATGACTCAGTTCTTATCTCATACAAAAGGATGTCTATCTTACACATGTTATCTTTTAATGATTGGGTCAAAGTTTTGGCTACCTTAGACAAGGATCCAAGGAGGGTGTGAATTTGATTTCCCAGTACATAGCCGGGCTTCCCATATTCTCTTTACAATACCAACAAGAGCTTGCCCTATTCTCTTCTTCTGGGATTGATCTGCCTAACTTTTTGAAGAAACTATGCGGTCCCAATCCATCTTTTATTAGTACCCCGACTACCCCTACTATCCCTCAAACTGGTGGTATCTTTTGTAGGGATAGTGCGACTCTAGAAACCGTCAAAGAATTTCAGAGTAATCTTTGCTCCCTCAATGAATCTAACCTCTTGGAAATGGTACCAAAAATCCTTTCTTACCTGTTAGGCAAATTGAAATCGAGTCTTTTGGGGTAGACCAGGAGCTTTGGGTTTTACCCAACAAAGCTTTTTTACCACCCATTTTAAGTGAAGCCTGGGTTTACCTTGCTAATCTCCTTGCCTCTATTGTCAAAGACTGCAGACTCAAGATCCTGAAAGGTGGACAATTCCTTGACAAAGGGGAGCTCATGAAAGTCCCCTTCAACCTCAATCTCATTGACCATTCTAAATGCCCTTCCAATATTGGCCTCTACATCCGTACAAAGGGTAACATGGAGTTTGCGCAAAAAGAAACCCGGATTTCTACATAGAATCCATTTGAAATGTTTTTTGATCCTATGTTAAATGTGCTTGCAAATTTCTTGACCCTAAAGCCTCTTGCGAATCCAACATCGTGTGGTTTGATCATGCCATTTGGTATGCTCTCAACCATCTTGACCTACTCTTCCCTGAAAAACCCGTGAACTTTCACCTCTCCCTTATTTGCTCCTCGTTGGGTGACCAAGCAAAACAGATAGTAACTGCTCAAATTGCCTTTAACATATTTCGTGGACTAATGATGGATATCTTGAAGGAACTAAAATATGATGAACCTGGGATCTATCTAACCACTTATGCTAATTATAAAGGTGTAAAGATCATCACTAGCTTACTCAAGCCATGTATTGATGAGGATGATTTCCCTTCTCTAAAAAGACCCAATTCTCTTACTACTCCCAACTCTTTCACTTCTTTTTTGACACCTAGCTCTTCCTCTAATTGAGGGAAGTCTTGTAGCTACACTAGAGGAAGAGGCAAAAACTCCCCAATCAGGAATTTTCTTGAAATTTAATCCTTGATGAACATGCAGGTTGTGGCAAGCCCTTGTGGAAGAAGGTTTCTCAACAAAAAAGCTTCAAACCAAAACTTTATCTACGTACATTGTCTCTTGCATAATGTACTTCTTGACTAGATACAACCTAAAGAACTTTTTTGTGAGTACTTTGACCTACTTTTTGGCAGTCATAAATTACTGGATAAGGTACTTATTGGTTGGATGTATCAATAGCCCATTAAAAACTTGGTCTACAGTAATGATTTTCTTCGGCATGAATCGGTTCACGAATGTACATGTAGTCAATTTATCACATTTTGCAAAATCTTTGATACATATGGTATGCATGTTTGTACTTGTGATCTTAGCATCATTGAAAATATCATAATACGAAGAATCTTGGTCAATGGGCTCAATCACATACCTAACTTTCTCAAAAACCCATATCTCGCTCTATCAGATTTATTTAGCTGCTTAATTGACCTTGTTAGCTCTCTCCAACTGGAGAAGACAGTACTACTGGACTTAACAAAAGTTGTGGAATAATTTTTTTTCCAAAAAATCTCAGAAATACCTAGAAAATAGTTATTTATTATTGATAACTCCTGGCTAGCACCACAACATGCTTATGATTTTCACAAATTGGCTAAGAATTGGTTCATAGTCGGGTTGGATAAAAGCTCTAATTGTCCCACTCTTATATGCAAAAACCTAGCTTGGAAAGCTGCTCAGTTTCGGGTTTCTGGGAAAGAATTCACTAGAATTAACACATCCCTACTAACAGTTACCAATAACATCTTGAGACACTTAGAAAATCTAGGCTATATTCTACAGGACACTAAACTACTAGTACTTTTTCCCACCTATAAAATACATAAACATAAATTCAGATGGATATTTGATGCTTCTAATGGTATCTTTACTGATATCACCAAGGATATCACTCTGTGTCTTGACCTGATATTAGCTGAGTTTGAACTTATTTGTGCCCCTAAACAAAAGATCTACCACGACTTTTTACAAATGCAATACAACCCCTTCTGGATAGCAAAAAACTCTACTGAGGTTTCTCTTAACCTCTTTAAACAAATCTTCCATATTTTTTCAGCAGATATTACTCAGTGTTATGAAAACATTCCCTTAGAAGGTGATCTTGGCCTTAAAAATGTACTAGCAAAGGTTATTAAACTTTCTTTTTCCAATGCTAGAAAGAAGATACTTTTCTACATATCCCTTTCCAAGAAATCTAGATAGATAAAAAAGACATACTCCTTACACCCGTAACACTTCAATGAAGAGAAGCTATGTCTTTACATATCATGGTTACTTGATAACTATACTATCCTCTTTGGAGAACAATGTTTTAACCAAAGCCTGGGCATCCCCATGGGGTTCTCCTGCTCTCCACTTTTGTGTAACATATACCTTGACTTATTCGAATACAAAGGGTTTCTCAGAGCCATGGAAAGTGTAAATAACAACTTACACTGTTTGGACACACTTACAGATATATGGATGACTTACTAAGCATCAATAATAAGACCTTCTTAGATGAAATCTACCATATATATCCTAACTGCCTAAAGATTGAGCCAACTACTTTTCAAGAGTTTGTAACACCTAATGGAGTTTTCTGCACTTCAGTAAAATTCCTTAACTTTTCTATTTCTGTTCATGTACCCTGTGTAGGAGGACCGAAAATTTGTATTGAAAAGAGATCTTCTTAAACTGCCACCTTTTGATTTCACTAAGAGGAATATTAATAGGCCTCACAAAGCAGCTCTTAGCACTTGTATCATCCTGCTTTCCTTGATTATCTACTCTTCCTCCAATTACCTCCTTGCCTGGGAGGATATTAAGGTACTAATAAAAAAGTATTTCCTTAATGGCTTTAGTAGAAACAAAATAATCAATAAAATTCTACAATCTCTTACCCAACATGACTGGCTTGGGTTACACTTTAACCATAGAATTCTCATATCTCTAATAAGGTAGTAGGCCCATTCACAATGGGCCTACTATCTACTCATTGTGTTTGGTGCCTGGGACAGGGCGGGTACACACACACACACACACACACACACACACACACAATGTTACTTGCCTATAAGATTCTCTAGCATAATTGACATCTTGGAACTCACTAAACACGTTTCCTAGTTTCACTATATAGGGTATCCACCATGGGATATGGCCCTTATAAATCATAAGTAATACTAAAAACCTAAAAAAGTGGTATACTGCAAACGTGTTCGTGAAGGCGCTATGGTGGTTTTTCACCTTGGCAAACCGCATTACAGGTGGCTTCGCAGTCTTGGATCCCCGGGAGGGGCTCGCTCCACTCATTACTCTCTCTACGCTACACAGTGATGATGGCCCTCCTCCTTCTTCTATTTAAGAGGTAAGGGCGCAACTCTGGCCCTCACTTACTTTTGTGTGAGTTTTTCCTTGCATAAAGTGTAAATGACTGTGTATCTATTCTCTACTGCATCAAAATATGGAGCTTGCAACACAAACAACACAGGTTGGCTACTTTGCTTGTTATGATGAGTTCCGTTGCAAACCTATTTTTTAGGGTAATATAATTGTTATGGTGTTGCTCTTTCAGTTTGATGGTATGGCACATTGTGTGGTTTTGACTCAGTGTAGCAAAACTAGTTTAAAGATGGTTGGTTGATAAGTACATGACATATGGTTGATGGTATTTTGGCAAACCTTTGACCCCACTACTTGGTTTCGGTTTTTAGTAAGCTCTGCATAATACAGTTCCGTGGTTTTGATTATAGGAGATCTTTAAAATTTGGGGTATGGCATATTAGTTGTTACCCCTTAAACTCAATAAAACTTTGATTCTTGGTAGCTCTACAATACCTGTTCATTGGTTTTTTTGAAAAAATTGGGGTTGTTGCCGCTTGGCTTGGCAAGGCAATACCTGTCGATAATGACCTGACAAACTGATGGTGCTTACTGTTCATCAAAAAGCTTTGGGATTGACTTGGTACTATCTCTTAAGCATGGTATATTGATCATTGTCACAAAAAGCATGGTAAGGCCCACCGTTTGGGTTGGCTAAGTGAATACTGAGGTTTTTGACCAAATGTGCATTGATGTTGGATGTTGTTGCTAGGGTTTGTGGGGGAGTTTTCCCCGGTTGCATACCGATGCTGGACTTGTTCATTACTTGGTTGTTTAGATGAGATAATGCAATACATTATTTGGATTCACATAGGTGGGTGTAGTTTTTTGTTTTTTTTAAAAACCCATATAAGCATCTAGTCCTTTTTTGGTTTTGACATTCGGAACTCGCTGGATACCACTTGGTTTGCTAAGATTTGGATTCCATATAAATATAAAATGTATCTATTCAAAATAAACAAAAACAAGTTTGAACTATTAATAGAATTTTTTACACTTCTTTTATGGCTTCATATGATGGAGCCTCATTAATCTTGCAAAAAAACTGAAAAAGGTGTTTGATGGGGGGATAAGGCACTTGGATTAGAAGGGGTTATGGCCTTCTAATCAGAATAATATTATATTTATACTAAAAATTAACTTTGGGATAATAAAACAAATTTTTTAAAGATGGAACACATAAATACTTTGGACTAAGCTTGTAAATTTTTTTAAAAAGTTGTGAGATCCATGGACATGGATAACAACTGGTATAGTCCATTGATACCTGTAAAACTCATCCAAGGCTAACATAGATGTTGTCTTGTTTGGATGGATGCAGGTAAGGACTCTATCTTATTTTGGAAAGTTTTTTTGGCTTTTAGCAGTTGTCCAATACAGGATTACACATACACCTACTGCAAGGGAAGTACTTATGTTATCTGTATACTGGAATGAGGCTTCATTCTTACAAAGATTGTACAAAGATAATTCTAAGAGTGAGTTGTTTTGTACTTATCATTTCCCTTATTCTAGAGCCAATTGTCTTTTGAATGTAAAAGTTCAATTATGTCTTATTATTTATGATAAAACAACCACACACACACACACACACACACACACACACACACACACACACACACACACACACACACACACACACACACACACACACACACACACACACAAACTGTTGGATCTGAGCACCAAGGCAAAATCAAAGAAAGCATTTGCAGAGAGCTCACAAGCTTGGACAATTGGGGAAAATTGTGGGCGAGTATAGTGTTGCAAAAATTGGGCAACCGGTTGCAGATAACACTAGAGAGAGAGAGAGAGAGAGAGAGAGAGAGAGAGAGAGAGAGAGAGAGAGAGAGAGAGAGAGAGAGAGAAGAGCAAAGGGGGGAAACACACAATACATAGGAGGAGCGTGGTTGTGTGTGTAAGGGTGTGTTCCCACACACACGACGAAACACAGTTCGACAGTAGGCAAGAATTAAGTGAGGAAAGCAGAAGTGTGTAAGGGGTGTGTGGCTAGACACACACTCTCACTTGCAACAAAGAAGCTGCAGGAAATATAATTATTATTTTTTACTCTCTCTAAGAGTGTGTTCACACACAATTCTACTTCAAGAGCAGAGATTGAGCGAGAGGGATTCCTCCGCTTGGAGAGAGAGAGAGAGAGAGAGAGAGAGAGAGAGAGAGAGAGAGAGAGAGAGAGAGAGAGAGAGAGAGAGGGATTCCTCCGCTTGGATAGATAGATAGAGAGAGAGAGAGAGAGAGAGAGAGAGAGAGAGAGAGAGAGAGAGAGAGAGAGAGAGAGAGAGAGAGAGAGAGAGAGAGAGAGAGAAACATTGGCTCTTGTCTCAGCTTCTTGTATTGGTAGCTTTGCATCGGCTTGACTTCTTGGTATATCTGGAGCGGATTGGCTTTGAAGATCGGCATTGGTTTGCCACCGACTTGGTGGCTACAGCATCAGGCTCGGCATAGGTTTCGACACTGATTTGGCAATTAGGCTAGCAAGCTTGTATCTAGTGGTGGAAGGCAACATCAAGCATTTTTTTCGGCCTTGAGAAAGAGCAAGAGATAGCAGCTTGGCTCTCCTCCAGTGTAGCCTCACCATCAGCTCTCTTCCAAAGTGTTTTTGCTCCAATGAGCATCCCCGACACCTCGACATCCCAACTTTGATTTAGTAGGAATAGACGAGAGAGAGTGGCATTGGATCTCCTGTAGCCCCAGATTGGAGCGGCTTGGATCTATAATGGTCTCCTTGGTGCCCCCTTGTCAACGATTCTAGCTTCAACGGTTCTCCAATTTTGAGTTTTGGCCACATACTTTAGACGCATAGCGGCTCCGATGGACCATTTTGGAGCATATTTTCCACGAGAAAGCATAGCTCTTCAACAACATTTATGACCACAAGAGGTTGGTTGTTCTTTATGTTTGGTTTCCAGTCAACGTTCTTTTCGATCGACAAGGTAGTGTTTTCCACTTTCAAGGCGGTTTTCTCATAGGTTGCACATTCTTTCCAATGTAGACTATGTGGCACATGTAGTGCTCATGTATGACTGTGTTGGTCATTATTGAGAGTTTGTTAGCATGGTTTTGTGCAGTTTCATGTTATGTATGCATATGAGGATACAACTTGAGCTAGGTATAGCTCACAGGTTCGAAGATTCATAGGTTTACATTGATTTTGGATAGGTACAATCGTCCATACAGCCACTCACTCAGGAGTGAGCTGTTTTGCCAAGCTTTTGGCAGTTTGATGTAATGGATTTTTCTACCGAGACACAAAGTGTTTGCTCATGCTTTATGCTGTTTTGGTGAGACATTTTCGAGTTTTCACTAGCTTTTAGAGGAAGTTCTGTTGGATTTTCCTCGGATTCTCGCCATGTTTTATGCGTATTTACAATTTACTCCATGATGCTTTAGTGGTTGAGTTTTACTCCCACTTTGATAGGTTTTGTCAGTTGCATATACTCGTGTGGCTATATATTGTAGGCAATTTTCTTGTGGGATGCATTTTGAGTGTGTATGCTCACTACTTGCGTATATGGTTATGCACTTTACACTCAATTGAATTGTTTGTCCCATATTTGGCTCACTTGATTTAGTGATGCTATTTATGCCTATAGATAATAGATTGTCGAGCTATTTTATGCATATACGAGGTGTGATTGATCATGGTTTTTATGATTGTGTAGTGGTCAAGTGATCTCCTACTTTTGTTGCCCGTTTGGCATGGTTTATGGTTGAGTTTAATTTCTCACTTGGTCCAAAACTTTTTGGATTTGGATCACTGGCTTGAGATTTACGCCAATTCTTGAAAAATTTATACATAGAGAATTTTGGCACTTTGGCTAGGGTTTTGGAATCCAAATGGCTAGGCTTTACTTGGCAACTGGGACGTGATGGTAAGGTTTTGGCCTGGAATAGTGAAAAGGTACATGGATCATGATCCATGTTTGGCAACCTGTTGGGGCAAAAATTGGAACACATGTTCCTATCGCCTTATCCTAATACACTCGTCAAACCTTTTCAAATTTGAACAAGTTTTTTTCAAATTTATCTAATTTACCACTTTATGGACCAATTTGGTTTGACTTTGCCATAATTGGTTTTTGATCCCATCTTTGATCTCTCCTTGTAGTTAATCTGTTTGAGATTTTTCAGATGTGATGATTGAGAGTTGAAGTACAGTCCCAAATCCTAAGTGCCTGTCCAGTTTCATAGCTGGTGGGGTTTGTTTGGAATTCCAAGCCTCATAGCAAGTTTGGCCCATTTTGCAAGCATCTTTTGCACTATTTTTGACACATTGAGCTAGACAACTCTTTCAATACCATAACTTTACCAAAATCATAGACTTTGGACACTGCAGTCTGGAATTGTTCAAACTTGACATATGAACCATTTTATGCATCAAATACTTTAGTATTGACATATATTCCCACAATTGACTTGTATCACCAATTTGCACTCAAATTCTAGCATATCTGCTTTGAGGGTACATGGATCGCGATCCATGTTTTGTGACCAATTTTGACCAAACTTCATGGGATGGCGTTGGGAATTTTCCCTAATCTATTGGTCAATTTTTCTATGAATTTGATGTTGGAATTAGGGTTGCAGAGAAACGCACACAGCTTGGAGAAGACAAAGGAAGCTCAAGGCACACAATAGAGAGTGTGTTACTTAGTGTGCAATGGAAAGATAGATAGCCCTAGAGTGATGGGCGTATATACAATGCTCGGGGGGAAAAAACCTCCTAAAGAGGGAAAAAATGCCCCGGCGGTCCTAGTGTGTGCACACACATCACTACCACATGTATATGGTAACAAATCCCCCCTGAAGTGATGCGGTGAACGAGAGCTGGCACACGAGTAAAGGGAAGTGCCATGCCCTGAGGACATGATCAATCCACAAAGGGGAGTAAGCCCAAAGCTTTGCGGAAAGCTTCAAGCTTCTCATGAGATAATTCCTTTGTGAAAAGATCTGCAAGGTTGTCCTGTGTTGGCACATAAGCCAAGCTGATTTCTCCTGCTGAGAGCCTCTCCCTGACATAGTGGTAATGCACCTCAATGTGCTTTGTGAGAGCATGAAAAATTGGGTTCCTCGCAACTGCCAATGCGCTCAGACTGTCAGTGTAGATAGTGTTGGCAGTGTTTTGTCCAACACCCAAATCAGCCATAAGGCGTTTGAGCCATACACACTCAACCGTAGCGGTGAAGACTGCCCTGTACTCAGCCTCACAACTCGAAGTGGCCACAGTAGGCTGCTTCTTTCTGAACCATGATATACATGAACTTCCAAGCATGAAAAAAAACCACTTGTGGACACTCGCGTGTCAAAACAACCAGCCCAATCCGAGTCCAGAAAAGCGTGTAAGTCTGGCGGCAATGACCCCCCCTTGGGATAAACCAAGCCAAGATGTAAAGTGCCACTAAGGTAGCAGAAAATCCTCTTGACAGCCTGCCAATGCTTAGACCCTGGGCTATGCATAAATCTGCTGACCTGTGAGACTGCAAACTGAATATCTGGCCTCATGTTGCATACATAAATACAGCAGCCAACAGCAGTTTGGTAAAGAGTGACATCAGCAAGATCTCCAGCATCATGTAGACTCAACTTCAAACCTATTTCCATGGGAGTGGCAATAGGTTTTCAATCCTCAAGTCCAAACTTACATAGCAATGTCTCTATGTAACTTTTTTGACACAAGGCAATACCACCATCACACTACTTAAACTCTATACCCAAGTAATGATGCAACAACCCCAAATCTTTCATCTTGAAAGTAGCATTCAAATCAGCCTTAAATTCAGCAATATGTCTCTCATTTGGTCCAATGATCAGCAAATCATTGACATAAAGAACCACAATGAGAAGTACATCACCCTCAAGCTTTACATACAATGTGCTTTCTGTTGGACTGTTACGAAAGCCTCGTTTAACCAAATGAGTGTTAGCTTTCTCATAACAAGCACGAGGAGATTGCTTCAACCCATGCAAAGCCTTCTTACATCTGCACACTTTGTCCTCTTGTCCTTTTATGAAGAAACCGCGAGGCTGCGTTACATAAACTTCCTCAAATATGTCACCATTCAAGAAAGCAGTAACAATGTCTGATTGATGTACATCCCAACCAAAATGAGCTGCCAATGCACATATAAAATGCATAGTAGTCATACGACAAGTGGGAGCAAAAGTCTCTTCATAATCTATGCCTTTTTGTTGTGCATAACCCTTTGCAAAAAGTCGAGCCTTATGGCGATCGATCTCACCATCCGGCTTACGTTTCAACTTGTGAACCCACTTCATACCAATGGCCTTTTTTCCAGGAGGCAAATCACATAAAGTCCATGTGTCATTTTCTATAAGTGCATCATATTCTGATTGCATGGTAGCCATCTAATTTTTTGAATTCTGTGCTTCATCAAAAGACAAAGGCTCCTCAACATCATGTAAGCTAGACACAGCCAAAGCATAACAATCGATGCATGGCAAGAGCGTGAACGAGTACGACTAGACAAAGGTGCATCCAATTTACTGTCACGTAAAGTGTGCACCAAGCATTTTGGCATACCTCTAGCCTGCTCATTTTCAGCCCTTTCCTCATCAAGTACGTCATGTACATCTGCATTAGTAATAGGCTGATCCGTAACATTTCGGAAACCCCCATAGGCTGTACATTTGCCTCATTGGAACTTACATTCGTATTTCCACCACCAAAAAGAGGCAACAAAGTGTTATAAATGTCATGTGAGCTTACATTACTGTCTCTAGTACATGACAACAAGGCTAAATAGAATCTTCCACAAACACTACATCGCGTGAAACCAGAATATGTTTTGTTTGCAGATGATACAACCTGTAACCTTTGCTTTCAGCACTATAACCAACAAAAATACATTTGACAGCCTTAGCATACAATTTTCTGCGTTGTGTTTGTGGCACCAAAGCATATGCCAAACAACCAAAAACACGAATGTGCTCAATAGAAGGCTTTCTATCATGCCATGCTTCATATGGAGTAATAGACTGCAAAGCTTTTGTAGGACACCTGTTTAGTACATAAGTGGCACACATGATGGCCTCAAGCCAAAACGAATACGTCAAAGCATGAATTTTGACCATACATCGTGCCATTTCTGTAAGTGACCTGCTTTTCCTCTCAGCAACACCATTTTGTTGAGGTGTATAAGGCACTATACATTGGTGTTTTATCCCATGACTAGTCAGAAATACATTGAATTCATGAGACATATACTCCCCCCTCGATCGGAACGGAGGGTGCCCATAGTACATTTCGAGACATTTTCAGCCATAGCCAGAAATTGTTTGAAGCACATAAAAATTTGGACTTCGCTTTAAGCGGAAATACCCATGCATGCCTGGAGTAATCATCAATGAAAGTCACGAAGTACAGGTAATTGCCCAAGGACGGAGTTTGCATGGGCCCACAAACATCACTATGCACAAGATGCAACCTGCATGTGGCCCTAACTGAGCCATCCTTTGGAAACTTCAAACGCTGCATCTTACCCAAAACACAGCCTTCACAAACATGTTTGAGAGGTGCTTCAAGAGGCCGCAAAGAAGAAACCATATCAGATTTCTGCAAACGCAGCAAACTGGCAAAATTCAGATGACCAAAACGTGCATGCCAAAGTTTTGCATCTGAAATAGCCCTTGAATCTGCAACAGCATTTGCAAAATTTTGTCCACACTTGTCATACAAAGTGAGCTTATACAGCCCACGACACAAAAGGCTAGATGCAACAATTTCATCACTAAAACTGAGATCATGAACTGTACATCTGTCATCCACAAATTTGACTACAAGTCCAAGTCTAGCAAGTGCGGATACAGACAAGAGATTCTTCTCCACACTTGTCATACAAAGTGAGCTTATATAGCCCACGACAAAAAAGACCAGATGCAACAATTTCATCACTAAAACTAAGATCATGAACTGTACATCTGTCATCCACAAATTTGACTACAAGTCCAAGTCTAGCAAGTGCGGATACAGACAAGAGATTCTTCTTGATCCCAGGTACATAAAGTGCATCAACAAGTGTGAAGGAACTGCCATTTGCAGCAGTAAGCACAATCTTTCCAACTCCCTGAACCGGATAAGAGGCATTGTTGGCACAAGTGACAGAATTCCCATGAGGGACAGACTCGAGAGAGGTGAACAATTCACGATGTGAGGTAATGTGCTTTGTAGCACCACTATCGAAATACCACACATGTGAATCAGTAGCAACGGACAAGCATGCATCATGGACAGCAGGATTGTAAGTGCACTCTGTGCTAAAAGCCCATTCTGCATCGATATCAGCATCACAGTCTCCTTTCACAGAAGACTCAATAATGGCTGCATTTGTAGTGGAACCAGCATTTGCAGTGGAACCACTCTTTCTTCTTAGCCTCTTTGGCCTTCAACTTAGGACATGACTTGATCAAGTGATCATTAACTTTACAATAATGACAACGTATCTTCTTTTTTCCCTCATCACCAGAATTGTCGGACGAAGCGCTGCCAGCAGAAGCATTGGGAACAGAAGTTTTGCCACTCGTAGCAGAACCATAAGAAGTGGTTGCCCACCCTTTCTTTGAGAAGGAATAAAAGCCTGTTCAACTGCACACTGTCTAGTCCTTTTTTTTTGTTGAAAAGTGACTCTTGCAACAGCAATGTGCATAATGCATCAAACTTGACAACTTCTGGATTTCCTTGGGTCATAAGTCTCCAAGTACTAGCAAAATTCTGGTAAGAATCTGGTAAGGCATCAAGAACAATATGCACAAGGGAACTAGCTGAAATGACTTCACTTGCATAAATAAGTTGCTCATTGATATCCTTGACACCAGCAAGAAAAGTGTCCATATCATCTTCCTCATGCATAATCTTCGACTCCAGCTCTTTACGCAACAAAGCAATTTTAGCCTCATTGTGTCCTGCATAAAGATACTAGAATATCCTAAGCCTGTTTTGCAGATTTTGCTGAACGGATGTGAGGAACAATGGTGCGCTTCATAGACAACGCAATCAATGCATGAGCCTACCCATCCTTTACATCCCAACGAGATTGTTCTGCCGTAGGCAAAACAACTCTAATAGCAGTAATCCTTGCAGCAAGACCTGCAACATCCTCAACATCGCCTGCATCCTCAGAACCAGGACGTACATCAATGCCCTGCACAATATTCTAGACGCCCTTTGACAGAAGAACATGTTGTATCATGTAAGCCCACATAGGGTAATTGTCCCCATCCAACCTGTCCCTCAACAGCAAACATCTTGAACACATCTATGTTGTTGTCAGCCATGGTAAATGTTGCACCTGATGTGAAAACTGCCCGAAAAGAGGAGAAACGAAGCGGGAGCAACACATGCCATATAGCACAAACTGTAGAAGACTGTAAAGCACCTATTATGCAGAAAATGGAACTGACAGAAATTCTGCACAAAATGACGAAATTGCCTGTGCAGACCTGCTTGTAGTGGAAACAGAGGCCAAAATGATCCCGAATCAGAAATCTGAGCAGACCAAGCTCTATGAGCTTACCCAAAATATTTTTCGACCTGCGAACGCTCGCCAAACCTCACTGTAATCGGAGAAAGTGAGCAGGCGTGTGCTGGAGCAGCTGGTGACTAAGCCCGGGAGGACGTAACCTGCTCTGATACCAATTGTTGGAACTAGGGTTGCAGAGAAACGCACACAGCTTGGAGAAGATGAAGGAAGCTCAAGGCACACAATAGAGAGTGTGTTACTTAGTGTGCAATGGAAAGATAGATAGCCCTAGAGTGATCTGGCGTATATACAATGCTCGGGGGAAAAAAACCTCCTAAAGAGGGAAAAAATGCCCCGGTGGTCCTAGTGTGTTCACACACATCACTACCACATGTATATGGTAACATTTGAGTCACTTTTTCACTTCATGGATCAAAATGATCATTTGGAGACCGAATTTTTGATTTCCCTCGGTTTTTGGTTGGTCTAAGGCCCATTTTGTCCCAACTTTGCATGGCACATTTCCCAAGGCTATGTCAAACTATGTGGACATTTGTTACCACTATTTGGCATGTATGGGGACATGGATCGCTATCCACGTTCAACATGATCCCTTATTGTGATTGAAACTGTGTAAAAACGATTTCATGAGTCTTTTGCACCAAAAATATTTGACTTTGGAGGTGGGGGACATGGATCGCAATCCATGTTGCACCACCTTTTGCAACTGTGATCGAATGGCTAGATTCTACCTAGTGAAAAGAGTCTACATGTAAAAAATACTTGAATTTGGACTCCACTTGGTGTCCCAAAAATGACCTCTGACAATTTGGAAATTTTTGCTTTTGATTTGATTTGTGCAGTTAATATAATAGTGTTTGTGCATATTTGATCATACACAATTGTTCTTGCACTGATAGGGATCATACCTTAGAAATCTAGAATCTGGTAGAGTAAAAGTGGTACTAGGTGGCTGTAGCAGGCATAAATCTGGTAGGTAGGTCTAGGTCACACAGCTTGCCTCATAGGGAGACACCTCTTGTTGGTGCACAGATGATCGCTTAGTTCAAGATGCATGGTTTTGACATAGATGGACTACCCCCTTTCCAGTATTCATCGGATGCACCCTCCTTGTCTCTCACACGGACCGAGATCACTCAGCTCATTAGACAAGACTTGATTCAGTTAAACACTAGGAGGACATGGGTACAACCAATGCATTTACTTGGCATGAAGATGTCTTTCTATAGAGAGAATCTCCTTAAGCTTACAGAGGATGGTTTTGTGATCAGAGTCACATATATGGACACTCATCTATCCATGGATTACAATGTGCTATTGGACAGATGCACACATCGTCACATCAGTTAGAGATTGAGACTGGTAGATTTAGAGGAGTATCAGCAGAGGCCAGGATTTGCTCGCTATTCCATATAGAGCCATTGATAGAGTTACATCACATCTGTCAGTGCCAAGTCTACTATGAGATATGAGGTTGTTTCCACTCCCTATTTAGAGAGGTTTTTGGACCATTGGCCAAAGTTATGAGATATCAAGATCAAAGATGCCTTGGGCTATTTTAATTGGAGTTGCGTAGACACTGGGAGAGACCCTTGAGGAGACCAGATAGTAAGGGACACTCACAAAGGGAGATCACTAATTTTTTCAGACTACATGCACGCCATTTAGATGAGCAGGTGTCACAACAGACTTCAGAGTCCACTTGTACTAGAGGTACATTGACTGACAGGACCACTGAACTTGGGAGATCTAGCCGCCCCCAATTGTGAGGGTCATTGAGACATTGGTGGAAGCTACATTAGAGGGTCTAGACTATTCTGGCCAGACATGGGAGACGCCCAGTCAGAGAACTCACTGAGGAGGACATTGATGATCTCCACCAAAGACCTGTCATCTCAACCTGTCATCTCAATTTCATTTCATCTTATTCCTTTTTGTTCCATTTCACTTTAGCTTAGTTCAGTTTCAATTTTTCAATTTTTTTCAGTTTGTCAGTCTTTTACACAGACATTGTATCAAATTCACCATGTGTAAACTCTTTTGTCTCATAGGTCAATTTAGCCTTTTAAAGATGTTAATATATCATTTCATCTCTCTCTCTCTCTCTCTCTCTCTCTCTCTCTCTCTCCTCTCTCTCTCTCTCTCTCTAAAAAAGTCCAACAAAGCTCTATAAAAAACCATTTTTTCAATCATTTGGGGCAACCAGCGGCTTAGCAACGACAAGGGCTACAATTGATATGCTCAACGCTCTTGCTTTGTAGATTTGGCATTTGCTTTCAAAAAAAAATCCAACTTTTTTGGCTCTGTTTATTAAATTATGATCCTTATTAGGTTAAAAAGGAAAGAAAATTACAGAAAATTATTATTACTTGGCCAAAAATTTAGCCAAAAGTATTCCTTACACTCATATGTACATACTCTCACTCTAGGCATCTTGGCCATTGAAATTTGGCATTATGGCTCATCATTATGCCTGATTAGTGTTAAATTCTGCTAAAAAGCCAAAGCAGCAAAACAAACTTTTATACTACACACATAATATTTCATTATCTTGCAGCCCTGGATCTTGCAATAAGATGCTTCAACTAGTGTTACTACCCCCCTTCTCATTCTGAGTCATCTCGGACAAAGATTTGTGCAACATGCATGACGCGAACAACATATCTATGCAAGGCTATGTAGTGTGGCCCTATTATGCTTATAAAAGAGATGCAATGGGTAACAATATGCAATGCAAGATGCTGGTATTGAACTACTTGTTCAGTGGTTTTTATTGGCAAGGTTCCACCTAAACTGCATTTTCCAAACAAAAAAAATTGAAGATGGTACACATGTTCTTTGATGGTTGGTTTTGTGAGTATTGTTGGCGAGTTGGTGATTTGTCTTTGCCTAGATTCGGGTACCCACTTTTGTATTGGTTGTGGAGATGGTGAAGGATTTTTTGGTGTTGGTTATTTTGGTCTCCATTGCCAAGTTGGTTTTTTAGCTGTTGGTGTTTTTTTTTGAGCTAGATTTGGAAATCCATTTAAACCTGGGTTGGTTTGATGAAGAGTTAATCCATTATGTGGATTTCTTCTGCCCAGTATGTAAATGGTATGAGTGGTTGTTGCTCCTCTTAAATTTGGCTGGATTGAGTTGGAAGACTCATTTGAAGGGGTTGCTTTGGGTAACCAACTCTGATTTGGTTTGGTCGCCATTATGGATTTCTTGACCCAAACTTGTCTGAATTGTCTCCCATGGATTTTTGTAGATTGTTTGGCTTGATTGTAAGTTGTGGCTCTTGTTGATCTGGCTGTCCATTTCAAATATGATCTATGTGTGCCAAGGGTGTGACATACAAGGTATCCTTAAGTTTGTACTTCAGAGTGTCATCCTACCAATATGGAATCGCTTTGTACATACACATCCATGAAACTCCCAAGTTGATTGCTTCATTAAGATCAATGATGACAATCACATGAAATTGATGTGGATATTGGTTTCCATCAATGTTAATTGACACATTATATTTCCCTAAGCTAATCATTGTCCCTTTGTTGATTAGTCTTAGCTTGATTTTTTTTGGTGTCACTATCTCATCTGATAGCTTCAAATTTGTAATATGTTTTATTTCATTGACTCTTGCACCAGTATCCACAAGTGCTTGTTCCTTTGATCCATCTACAAGTTGGACATTGACTCGTACATCCATACCATCAAGCCAATTTGTCTCAATCTGAATTGCTTTGATAGGAGGAGATGGTGTATCCAGTTGTTGAAATAGAGCTATGTTCTGTCATTTTTTGTGTTTCAGACTCTGCAACTTTGCTTCCTCCTTTGCATGGTCTTGGATGGCTTGAGCTTTCTGCTTTTGTTACTTTGCTTGGTAAATCTTATTCAACATGGCAACAATGAGAGGAAAATTGTATTTTTTAAATCTGCAACCATTGATTTAATTAGTCATCTCCTCTCTCTCTCTCTCTCTCTCTCTCTCTCTAATGTCACAAGTTGTACGGCGTCACTAGGTGATATGCCACCAGTGATGAAAAATGGGCCATTACCTCGCTCCTTCAATTTCTTGGAGTGTTGCTTCAAGGTATAGACTAACGCATAGTTGCCTTTTTGAAACTCCTTGTTTACCATGTGTCGGTCATGAAATTTTTAATTTGCCGTTTTGGCGCATATATGGATGTAAGAGCTTTGAGTCACAATTTATCTAACCTAGTGAGCTGGGCAACTCTGTCCGACAACTCATGTCCACTCCATCCAAATTCTTCTTTTACTCAAAGTTTGGAAACCAAGAATTCTAAGGAAAACATGGCATTGATTCCATACATCAAGCAAATCTTTTTGTATAGCATGGTTTTCTCACCAAGTATAATAGTGCTTGATGATCAACAAAGAATAAAAATTTGTTTGCGAGGAGGTAATGTCTAAAATTTTTGACGGCATAGACCATTACCAATCCTTCTCTTTCTGTGGTGGCATAATTTCTTTTCTCATTATTGAGTTGTCTACTACAGTAAAAAATGGAAAAATCCATATTGTTATCTCCAGGTTGTGCTACGATGCATCTAATGACATATCTATGTGGACATGAAAGATCTTCTCCCAATCAAGAGCCTTCAAAATAGGAGAAAAAATCAATTTTTTCTTCAATTGTTGAATATTTTTTTTCACATTCTTCAGTCCATTTGAACTTTGTGATGAGAGCATAGAGGTTTTGCAATGATTGCAGATATATAGATAAACCTTTGGTAGTAGCCACAATGGCCCATAAAGTCTTGTACCTCCCTAATTTTTGTGGATCTTGGAAGAAAAACAATGACTTGTATCTTCTCAAGATCTGTGCAAATGCCATTTTTGGACGCGATATGCCCTAAAATCTTTCCTTGTCTTACCATGAAGACACATTGCTGTGGATTCAAGCAGATACAATATGTTTTGCACTTCTCAAAGATCTTTTTCGGGTGTTCAACATGTTCATTCCTCAAAAGAGAATGTACATATAAGTCATCCATGTACATTTCTAGAATTGTCTTAAATATCTTTGAATACGTGACTCATTAGCCTCTAGAACGTGACAGATGCATTGGTCAAGCCAAATAGATATGTTTGTAAGAAAATATACCCCATTTCTAAGAATTTTCTTAAATATCTTTGAATACGTGACTCATTAGCCTCTGGAACGTGACAGATGCATTGGTCAAGACAAATAGATATTTTTGTAAGAAAATATACCCCATGTTGTTGCAAAAGCCATGTGCTAATCCTCTGGCATTAAGCTGCTAAATCCATCAAGGAAGTTGTAAGCTTCCTTGCCCATAACTCTCTCAATCACATGATCTACGATGGGTAAGGGATAATTATCTCTTATGGTGGAAGCGTTTACTTGCTTGAGATTCACACACACTTGCAATTTTTTGTTCTTTTTTGGTACTACCACTATTGGTGACACCCAATCTGTGTGTTCAATCGCATACCCTCTTCAGTGAGGTCCATGGCTATGTAAGCCGGTCTTCGTTCTTCCCATGGTGTAGCTAGGATCCTCTTTGCATTTTCAGGCCCATCATACAATGTACCTGGTCCTTGAGTTCCCTCATTGGCTCTGTTGAATCACAATATGTCTATCGTGAATGGTGTACTTTCCATAGTGAGAGGGTGCATCAAACTTTTTCCTACTAGATCCCGCTCCACTTTCTAGTTGTCCAAACTTCTTTCAGAGTCTATTTTAGTTTTTAATATTCTCATTTTTGTTTAATTTTGGACATTTTTGTTGATGTTTCATTGTGTCCTTGGGTTTCTTTTTTATTTTCTTCTCTGGATTTTGTGTTTAGAGAAGCCAATATTAATGGTTTTCTTGTGATTTTGTCTCAAATAGAGTGACCTTCTCTCACAAGCATAAGATACTACGTTTTGCTCAATAATTAAGGTATTATTTTCTTGTTGTTTTCTCGCTCTTTTTGTTTGATATCTTTGTTGTCTCCTAGATTTTTGATTTGGAAAATCATAGAAGATTGCCTCATTTTGTTTTAGTTTATCCTCGTTCTTTGAGCCACTCAATAGCTCATCCTCAAGTCATTCCCTAACTCGTTACTCCACAAATCATGAAACTCCTTGTCGTCATCGTCAATAATATCTCGAATGCAAACCTCGTCCACTATTTGTTTACAATCGAGTTTCATGAGTTTCTGTTGTCTCAGTTTCCACTTTTAATTCCAAGATAGCATTCACCATCTGGAACGACATTATATCAAAACCATCCTCATTGCAAAATTTTGTGGGTGTTAGCTCATTCACACACACATCTAGAGATGCCAGTATTTGCTCCCATCCAAAGGGTTTAAATAACTCCTTTGGAAATGGCTCTTGCATGTATCTTTTATCCTCTATCGATCGCTCTAAAATTCACTCTTCCTTTCTCAGGCTTCCACATTTAGATGCTTCGCACATCCAAATATGTGTTTGTTTCCTCAACCAAGCAGGTAGTTGTTGATAAAATTTTATAGTTACGCCAAAGACTTTTACTGGAGTTTGATTAACTTCTTTGTAACTATGATCTTTTGTGATGAACCTCATTGTTACGCCTTTATGCCTCAAGTAGAGGTGGTCATAGCCCCAATCTTGAACCATTTTGATTTGACGCATAAATGGGCACCCCAAAATGTTATGCCAAGGGTAGGACCAGGCAAGGCCAAGGGCCAGGATGGACATGCAGTCAAGGGGTTCCCTATGTTTAGCAGGCTAAGGGCCTCTATAGGACATAGTTGGGTGGTGATGAGCATGCTCCAGTCTCCTTTGTCTTACATTGGTAATAGAGCTCAGGGGAGGGAAACCATGGAGGAAAGGGGGAAATCTTGGAGCTATCATGATTTCTCTCTCTCTCTCTCTCTCTCTCTCTCTCTCTCTCTCTCTCTCTCTCTCTCTCTCTCTCTCTCTCTCTCTCTCTCTCTCTTCCAATTGCATGATGGCTCTCTCGATCTCTCTTCTTGAAGAGTGGTCTATTTTCTATTGCCATGAAGATCGAGGTGGGAATTGATCAAAGATGGAGGAGTCATGGGTTGAAGACAGGCTTAGGAAGTATGGCTTCCACAGAACAAGGAAAAAACACCAAAGTGATCGATCATGGGAGCAGCCGCTAGCGTGGAAGCAAAGCCATGGCAGATCTGACAAGGGAAAGAACTGCGGGAAAGGCCTCTTGCACACACGAAGAAAAATTTGATGACCTGCACTAAACCGACAGAGATGGGGGTTGTTAGGTGCACACTGAGGAGGGCAAGCCTTTTTGTTTTTAGGAGATGATAGGGGAGCAGTCTGCAGGTCGCCATCGACTGTTCTCTCCCTCTGCATCGCTTCCCAACTTTGTCATCACCAGGTAATTGGGATTTTTTCTTAACAAAAAAAAATTCAATCGCATTTAAAATTGGGTGCGCAAGGGGCCAACCCCATGCAACACGGTTCAACCATAGCCGCACGCATTTGCATGCAAGGTATGTGGGCAACACGGTAGCATCTTCGAGTTCGCAAGCAATAAGGACTCCAAATTGGGATGCAACAACAAGACCGATTGCGTTCCATGGGTGATTGATTATTCTCAACAAGGACCGTGACATAGAAGTCAACCAGGACTATTAAGACAAGGATCGGAACAGCCTTGGTATTGGCTAGGGATCCAAGCATGGCTTGGATCACAACTTACCTACACAATTGGCAAGGGCAAGGCTATGTTTTTCGCCTTGGAGGCAGATTGAATTACAAGATTTCCATTTGTAAACTCATTCGCTATTGTAGATCTTTCAACAATATACGCATGTAAGCAAAAGTCGCTAATCTTCACTGAGGTTTTGATGGTCGAGGATATTGTCTTATGATATTTTCTCTCAGCACTGGGAAATTAGAGCACATATGACTCAGGAGAAAGGCTCCAACAAACATAACCCATACAAGGCAAGGTTGCCTAACTGTCAAAGCAAGTCATGTGTGGCTGGTGACATCTAAGATAAAGGCCGATTATCTCGAGTCAATAACGTCAAACACGGTCATGCCAACATACTGGATCCTCTAGGTACATTTTGCTTTTGCAATTACTGTATTTATTTTTCAATTTTTAGTCCGATACAGTATTCGACAAGGTCAACAATAGACAAGGTCAACAATCGACAAGGTTAATTTTTATTTTTATGTCTCGAGAACGCCAATGTCGTAAGATGCCTCACGGGAGCAAGGCTTTGTATAAGGCGACTCAAGAAACTGGTTTGTACATTATTTCTGTGAGTATCTGTTTGATGCATCTCTTCATGCTATCAAGCAAAGGGGAAAAGCAAGGTTTTAAGGGACACGGTCCCTATCTATATATGCATGCATTGGATGCATAATCACTCCAAAGATTTTATAGCTTTCCAAGGAGCATGCAACATAAGTACACAAATCATATGGGACATCACATTGACATCCACAATTATGAGTTGGATCCAATGTCTATCACCACACATATTAGATGCCATGACTTTCAATGCCAAGGACAATCAGTAAGTATTCTAATTGTAAGTTTTACTTTTGAACTTATTCACTTTTGCAAGACTTTTCTCAATGACAACTTGACAAGAAAACATTACTTTGGTCGAGTAGAGTTTGGTAGTAAGATGCAATTTGTATTCAGCTATCTATTTCACGATTGGGAGATCTACGGATTCTCAATAAGATATATGCTCGGCAAGGCCGATTTTCTTTACAAAAAAGTTTTCCAAGGCCAATTCTTTTCTGCTTTGACATATGTATGTCAACAAGAACACCTGTTAGCTATGAGCACTCAGGATACGTTCTGTCTCATCTTTTTGTTGAACTTATGAGAAGCAAGGTTTTTCTTATGTGCCAAGGAACTATCACTTGACTTTAGATCAAGGATACTGGCACACATATTTGGCATTAAGTGGATATAAGCTCACAATTTATGCAACGACGCACTGTCATGTATCCATGCCAATGTAATCGTGCAAGGCACGTATACTAGGGGATCACATAGTTGAGACTGTCATTATTGCCAAGGGAGGTAGAAAAACTTTCACCTCAGTACTGTTAAGCTTTCGCTATAATGCCAACTACCCTGTCAAGGATACGGTAAGTTATTGATGTCTACAAACACTTTTAATTATGTTTATTCACAGGCAAAGTGCCATACCTTAGTCACTTTGGTACAATCACGACCACATACAAGGTAGGTGGGTCAAGATGTGACTTATGTTACCTCTCTCCTACGAGAGTGTTGTACAAGCACACTGTTGTACGCTTATAGGATAAGCTACCACACAGCCACTCTCTGCATAGAGGCATACACAGGGGCATTCAATCAAGTAGAATACGGATTTTTTCTCAGCCCAACATTCTCTCTCTCTCCTTTCTAATTCTCTGCGGGAAAGGTGAAATTAGGCACGATTTTTCTATGATGATATGGTAACACGAAAGGCTAAGAGGCAACCATTTTTGAAGGGCTAAGAGCCACCCATTCTTGAAGGGCTAAGAGTCCCCTATTTTGGAATGGCTAAGAGCCATCTATTTGTAATCCATAAGTTATTACTTTCAAGATTGAACAATTCTATCCAGTTGAGTACCCATTGATTTTAATGGACAAGAAAGAGTTTTGCCATTACTAATTTTTTGGGGTGTTATTTTAGCACTACACACTTTGAATGTGAAGATCAAGTTGAGTTTTTGAACGTCTTAAACTCGTAATGGCTTATCTCTACCAAGATGTATAGATGAAGCCAACATTTCAGACAATACGATTGTTCACAAAAACCCAAGATTATGGATTTTTGGGTCTAGAAAAGATCCAGTTGTGCATATGATTCCAACTTGAGTGGATCTTCTGTATTATCTATAGCACTGAGAGTGTCTATATGAGTATAGTTTTGGGGTAAGACCCAGCTTGTGATTACTAAATCACTTATTCAGTGTTGATGGTCAATTCTTGGAACCATCACACTTGCGCTTTCAAGGAAATAATTCCACCAATTGCCAAGGGATAGTGGATAATTTTAAGCTTCCAAAGTCATAAGGGCAAACCCAAGCACAGACACAGGCCCAGGTCCGTGGCTGCTAGTTGAGCAATTTTCCTACAAAAGTATAACCAACGTGTTTGGATTGCAAAGGCAACACCCAGGGTTATCTGTGTACTACTACTTGAATTTCACTGATTTTCAGTTAGTGTTTCTACGCCTTTGCAGGCGGGAAATTTGGGCAGGTGCCTTTCACAATGAATAAGTGAACACTATGTTCAACCTCCAAGTATGCATCTGGTTTTTTTTTTGTTTCCTTTTCCAAGAAGGATGCATCAACTTCTATGTTTTCATCCCTTTTTGCTCTTCAGCGAGATGACAAGGTCATGTAAGAGCCAAGAACTTTTTGGGTTGTAGTGTCAAAAATAAGTTTCTGCATTACGCAGTTATGGACCCACTTGTAGGGTTTGATTTGGCACATGTTGTCACATGGGATACAACATGATCTAGGAGCTCAAAGAGTTTGGTTTAGCCAGTGTGGAGCAAGATTCATGAGGGTCCCTCTCACGGACGTCGCATCATGTTTGCAGTTAGCTCCACACACTAGTACATCTCGTACTTGAAGGATGTTCTTTTTTTAGACATCCTTAGTTGAGACATATTCCACATGTGGAGAATATGAGTCTCTAGGACTGACACTGGCACCGCTACTTCAATTATGTGTCACGACGATTTCCCTAGGTGCTGGTCAAATCCATTTTCTAGACCATTTTCAGCACACCTTATCAAGAAAAATTTTAGTGGCCAAAAATTGTCGGATACGTAGAACGACTTGTTAAAGTTACAAGTGCAGTTAAACAACATTAACGCATGGTTGTTTATGCATATAGCACGGCTATGAGTTGTTAATGAAAAGGTTTCATTGTTTGTACTTGGAAGTGATTGATGTTTCACCTTCTATTATGGTTCAAACGTTTCAATCAGGTTTGCAAATGATTGCAGAGCGGAAAGTATTTAGTTTCTTTTTAGAAATCTTTACACTACTTTTTAATGTGTGCTAGGAGCAACACATTTGCCATAATTATTGTCAAGTATGATCATGAATATGCAAGTTCGGATTTGTTTTTGCTAAATGCATGCACACTAGGTGTTATGGGCCCTAGTGTTTAGCAAAGGCTGATTTGGAGTGGCATGCATATTCATCACATCAATTGCTTATGAAGCATTTTACACTTATGTGCAGTAACTCTCTGAGATTACTTTTGGATCTACCAATTACCAATAGAGGTCATGGCTCGATTTGGGTGCTTGTCAATCTTTCAAGTTAACCAAGATGGTTATGCAGGTTATTGTTGATTCCTCAGCAATATTGTGATTCCCGTTTACCAGTCACTTTAGACGACTGTTTTTAAACTGTGGGGAAACAAACCTTAGTACAGTCAGTTATCCAAAAGGGATATGCAGATTACAAGTGTAATTTTGTGCTAAAGAATATGCAAAGCGTGAATGCTAGCACCAAGCAATCCAATTAGCAAGAATGTATCGCTCTAGTTGGAGTTTGCTTATAATAAGGTAAAGCATGTTTGTGACTCAATTTAGTTCCTTCATGTTTAAGTCAGGTTTTCAACCTTTAACACTAGTTATGGTGGGGTTGTATACTGATGAAACTTGAGAACAAGTCAAGGACTTATATGTAAAAATTGCATATAGCACGTGCGAACAAGAGGTATTTTGTCATAAAAACTAATATCTGATTCTCCCAAATAATTTTCTCATGTTAAACTGATCATTTAATATGGGGAGGTACCGAGGGAGTAAAAGCTAGAATATTTGTAAGGCTTCCAGACCAGTCTCAACAGGGATCCAAAGGAGGGAAAATAGGGATCCAAAGGGGGACAATATGAAAAAGTGCAATGTGCATAAATAAAGCTTAAAAGACCTAAGGTTCAACTCAATTAAGACTTCCATAGGATAAGGTTCCAAAATTTAGGTTAAAAAGTCCAATGGCCAAAAGTGGGGAAAATTGGATGGTTATGGGAAGATAAAAAAGTCTTCCCATGTCCCCTAGAAAGGAGGGGGCGAGCCCTAAAGGTAGGGGAAGAGAGAGAAACACACACACACACACACACACACACACACACACACACACACACTCCCAAGCTCTCCCTTTACACAAAGGGAAATGGACACATGGCAGGCTCCTAGCCCATTTGCGCCCAATCTCCCCTCAAATCCTATTGGATGGCCATAGAGGTGGACCAATGAGAATTAGGCTAGAGTAAAATTAGTCTAATCAATTTAAAAATTCTTGATAAAAGAACCAATAGAAATTAAGCTCCCTAGAAGACTATTGGACAATCTACCAAAGGGTCCAATGAGCATCAAGCAGCCCAATGGCTTGCGAGATTCCTATTGGCCAGAAGACTAAAAGTCCCAATGGGAGTTTAAATAAACTATTTTAATTATATAAAGATCTCACAAAAGGGGAAAGGGGGACACTTTTCACAAGACTATCAACTATACTTCTTAATTGCTATTGGCTAAGCCCTGCAGGAGCCAATGTGAAACCAACAAGAGCAAATGGGAAGAGGGGTCGACCAAGAAGAGGGAGAGTTGGCATTTTTAGGCTAACTCATTTTGTTACACACACACACACACACAAATCATGTGTTGAGCAAGAACTCCATCTCCTTCTCCAAGCATTGAGAAGTAGAGGCCTACACCAAATCCAACCAAGATCCAAGCTTCAATGGCATGCTCATCTCCTCTACCATGCTAATTACTAAGCTAAGATATGCTATAAGAGTGATTATTTGAGGATAATACTTCTTTCTCGTAAGATACATCTTCTTCTACTTCATCTTTCCTCATTTCCTGCTAGCTCTCACCATCTTCAAAGGTGTGTGAGGTCTTGAGACTAAGGCGAGGCCCTCTAGGTGTGTTTTTCAAGCATAATTTGGTACATGAATCTTCCATCTTCATGGCACCAACAAGTTTTGTCAAGGACACAGATTGTGTTGTTAAAAAGTCTCCCTTGATGGGGGAAGCTATCATACAAAGCCTTTTTGGAGGGGGGACCGCCGGCTCCATGTAAATCCGATCCTCAAATGTTGTCAATTGTTCTATTTCTCTCTCTTTTTAAGTATTGTCTATGCCAAACTAGCTAGGCGTAATTGCTATGTTTCTTTCTCCAACCAAGTACTCTCTCTATGCTCATTAGGAACTTGTTTTTCACTATGTTATCATTTTTTGCTACACACAAGTTACTAGTGCATTAAATGTTACATTGGTATCATAGCTATTGGTTTCTCTTTTCTTGCTCAAGAAGAGAGGTCCTCAAGCTTGCTACAAATGGTTGGTGTTATTAATTGCCAAAGAGTATGTAGAATAGTGATTTTTCATCCTCAAAGCACGCATGCTTTATGAAGTTAACGGGGATACCGTCGAGAACTATGGTCTTAATAATGGAGTCCTACGAGGCTTGCCGGCGGCTTAACCATTATTAAGCTATTAGAAGCTTGATGGGAATTGGTGTTGTCTCCGCTCTGTGAAACCCTCTCTTCTATTCCTTGCAATAAATAATATTCGAGCCATGGGTATAGATGCTTGAGAGCTTGTCTTTGAAGGTAAAGAGGAGTAGCAACTAGGGCATGAAGTGCCAAAGTACAAGTAAAATATTACATAAAAATTTTTCTAGTATGGTTGACAAGGGTAAAGAGATTGAAATGAATGTTGATACCTTTGATTTTGCTAATGCCAGAGCAAATAATGATGCCCCTATGCTTGTAAACTATCTTGTTTCTAGGATTCAACAAGCCCTAGGCAATCCATCCCTCCAAGGTGAAGTGCTACAACAATTGCACACCCATGGTATTCTCCAAACTCCCCACCAAGAAGAGAGAGTACCTAGGAAAGCTCCTTGTGAGACTTCCAAAATAGGACTCTCTTTGATAAGGGAAGAAGAGGAGGATCTGTACGAAGGGCTCAAAATCTTACTACTTGATGGGGCATCTCTCTCTCTCAAAGGAGAGCCCAAGTTTCAATGGTAGAGCCCCCACCAAAATAACGAGAAGGAGCGAGTCTCTTGCCACCTCGGCGGAGATGGCTCCATGAAGACGGCATGAAAAATGCTCTCCAACACCCCCTAAATGGAGAAGACCATCACATACTCCTCCTCATCACAATTCAAAGAGGGAGGAGAGGAAACAAGGGAAGAAAAAGACGAGAAAGAGTTCACCCTCTTCTCTAGCTTCCTCATCCTCTTCCTCTTATGAAGAAAGTAATGGTGCAGAAGAGGAGGAACATGGGAAGAAAAAGGCGAGAAAGGGGTCACCCTCTTCTCCATCTTCCTCATCCTCTTCCCCTTCTGAAGAAAGTGATGGTGCAACTCTCGAACTGCCCAAGAGAAGAGGCCATAGGAAATCCTATGCCGCCTAGAAAAGGTTGTCCAAGCTCAAAAAGTTCAAAGAGGGAGAAAAGAGCATCTCTTTCCTTACCTACAATGACACCTTTGGTGCTACGGACAAATTCTTGGCCTTTATCCAACAATTCGATGTGGCATTTGGAGATGAGGGCTTCACGGAGTCCTCTAAGCTACGCCATGTAGCTATGCACTTTCAAAAGTCCGCCAGGCAATGGTGGTCTAGCCCACAAGAAAACGGTGAAGCTCCACGAACATGGAAAGCTTTAAGAGCTTCCATCATGAAGCAGTCTTTGGCTAGCGATGCCAAAGACAAAGTACTCACCGAATGGTGAATCTTGAATCTCTCTCCCTATGAATCTATTCACAAAGATGTAGACAAGTTTTGGGATTTACATCTCAAAGCCATTGTCTTTAAAAAGATGGAATTTGGAGAGCAAGAACAACAATTTTGTGTCGGTTTATCTGAAGATATGGCAAAGTATGTTAACTCGCACCATATCTGCGATCATACACCATACCATGGTGGCTTCAAGGATCAATTTCCAACAAGGGCTTAAGAGAAAACTTAAGCCCATGGAAAGCAAGGACCATAGTGAGCCTAGGGGGAAGGACAACGTCCAAAAGTCTCCCAAAGGCAACTTCAACAAGAACAAAGCCAAGGAGAAGGGAGTTTATAAAGGAAAAAATAAACTCTCTCCGGAAGAGCTAGAGCGTTATTGAAAAGATAACCATTCTTACAAGTGCAGGGAGCAAGGGCATGCCTATCGTGCTTGCCCCCACAAGAATACACGTAATGAGCCTCCTAGAGCTTCCATATTCAAACTTCAAGAAGAGGATGCTCATCACAAAGGATATCCTCTATGTCATGCTTGGGGAAAGGTAAGAGAACATTATGCTTTCATTCTCTTTGACCCTGGTTCTACTCACAACTTCATATCCATGGAGTTGGCCACCAAGCTAGGCATCCAAGCCTATGAGATGGGAGATGTCCTACCTGCCAATGGTGCTTTCAAGGGAGAAGAAGACTCAGTCACTCCCTTAATTGGGAAATTGAGGCTCCATGTCCAAAGCTATGTGGACAAGGAGGATTTCTTCTTCTCTTCTCTCAAGCATGAGGATGTAATCCTAGGGGCACCATGGTTTGATCGCATGGCAGCCAACTAAAAGACAAATCTACTTTAGGTACATGGAAAAAGAAATGTACATAGATTCTAAGGAGTTGGGTAGCACCATACCCATTGTATATAAGCAAGATTTTGATAAGTCAATAAAGAGCTCTATTTCCGTATACATGATTTTTGTTAAAGACTCTCAAAATGAACCTAACGTTTTAGCAAAAGACGATATAGGGGATAAAAAGGAATTAGAGTTATCTAATTTCCTAAATGGATTCCAAGATGTTTTTATTGACGACAACCCTTGTGAGCTACCTCCCAAACGAGGGGATGACGACCATGCAATTGAGCTTCTTCCAAGCAGCTCGCTGCCTAATAAACCTCCTTATCAAGTTTCTCAAGCTCAACAAGAGGAGATTATATGGCAAGTGCATGAGTTGGTTGAGAAAGGCATGGTTAGGCCTAGCTCATCTCCATTTTGTTCACCAGTTTTATTAGTGCATTAGAAAGATGGCACATATCGCATGTGTGTCAACTATAGAGCACTAAATAGGATCACTATCAAGAATAGGTTTTCCATTCCATGAGTAGAAGACCTATTGATAAACTACATGGGTCGACCTACTTCAGTAGGATTGACCTAAAAAGTGGTTATCATCAAATAAGGATAGTTGATCAATACATTGTAAACATTGCATTTCGCACTATGTTTGGTCTTTATGAGTACATTGTCATGCCCTTTGGCTTGACCAATGCACTAGCCACATTCAACCGTCTGATGGAGAAGCTATTCAAGACTCATCAAAGCTGTACTGGAGTGTTCTTTGATGATATAATCATCTACTCTAATTCATTACACAAACACAAGCAACACCTCCAAGTAATATTTCAAGTTTTACAAGAGAATAAGCTTTATATAAATCGAAAGAAAAGTACATTTTCTTACAAGAGATTCAGAATTTAGGTCACATTCTCTTGAGATGGCATCCACATGGATGCATCAAAGTTAGAGGTAGTAAAAGGATGGCCTAATCCAAGGAATTTGCATGAACTAAGAAGCTTTATAGGTATGTGTGCATACTATAGACACCAAGAGTGAATGCAGTATCCATAGCAACTCACAATGATCTATCTTCTATGATAGATGAGTATGCTATCGATCCCGATTTTAAAGATGTGATTTTAGCCCTTGCCCTAGAAAAGAAGGAAGAACCATTTACCTTATAAGATGGTTATCTTATCTATGGCAATAGGCTATGCGTTACTAACTCACTACATGAGAAAGTAATGTATGAATCTCATGCTCCTCCTTATGCGGGGCATAGAGGGATTCAATCTACCCTAAGTTCTCTCTCTCTCTCTCTCTACATTTTTTGTTGAGCATTGTGTTTTCTTGAAGACATTGTGGACCATGGATAGTGTTTTTTCTAGGAGCATTGTGGATCATGCATTGTGTTTTTTTTGTACAGTGAAATAAGGAGTCCCGTGTGAAAGTGCACTATGGTAGTGGGATGATAGTGGTTTAGCTAGCATTCTTGCATCCGATAGCAAGCCTAGGAGCTCCACAAAATTGGGCATAAAGTCTAAAACTCTCAGTGACAAAATAACTGATACATATCAAATCTTTCTCCTCAATTGTAGGAAAGTGTTTTTCAATGATAGTTTACGCTGTCAAATTTGGTTTGTAGCAAGATCTTCCTACTGGAAGGCTCAATACCCCAAAGCAAACTCAATTCTGCTACACACGAGAGGAGATGCATGAGGAGTATGTCTTAATCTTGGAGGGAAATCTCTATCAGTAGCTCAATGAGGCCGATGTCACATGCTAGGATCGGTTGTCAATCTTTATGAAGAAAAGGGAGAAGGGATGCGACCAGAGTTTGTAGACGAGTGCAAGTTATTGTTTCACAAAGTCTACCAAAGAATGTTGGCCAACAAAGAGATCAAACAAAAGTTTGCAAATTGATTTTTGTATGAGCAATGCCTAGCTGCTCAGTAGGATCTTGTAGGTCAAAAGTTTGCATGCATTGCATTTGGTGACAAGTATTGGACCATTGCAAGACGATTTTGGGTGGCATTGACAGGAAAGTAAAGAATTTGCTAAAGAGCAATGAGGGGCCATCACTTCAGTCCCATCGTGTTGATGATGTTGGGGCAAGAGGAACGAGTGGGAAAAATTCTCTCTTCTCTTGCACCACTCCTCTACTTAGTGCCTCCTTTATAAGCGAGCAAGTAAAAGAACATGTGGAGTAGATGCTAGATGCAAAAGGGATGCTTTAAAGGTTTTGAACAAAACATTGGATAATATGAGAGTAGAGCTACAAGATAGAAACCAAAATATGTGGAAGATACATGGAACGTCCTCAGCTACGATAGTGTGGTTGTGCAGGAGGTATGGAACGCGGGCATTTGTCTGTTTGGCAATTGCTTGCGCAGTATACAAATGAGAACAAAGTTGTCGTCCAGTATGGAGGAGACTGTGGGGCGTTGGTTTTTTTGGAGAGCCAGATGGGTTGTACGATGATAATATTCGAGAGCAACAAAGAGTTCTCTAGCAAACTACCCACCCTTTTGGAAATGCAAGCCCGTCAACTTAGAGAGATGTAGGAGCCACACAAGAGGCATACATATGAGGTGGATCGTGCCCTGAAGCAGCATCTTTGTTGGGGACGGTTCCAAACATGCCGCTATCAAACATTGTGGAGTTAGATCCACCAGCCATGACTTAGAGTAGGCTACGCCTCGCATTGTGTATACAAAGATCTTATTTGTAAACCAATATGAACGGTTGCTTTTAACATGCTTTTGAATAGAGATATGTTTATTCTCAAGTGGTTTGATCTTGTAATTAAGTGGATTTTTTATGTTCCTGTAACCCTTTTCATGAACTATGAGAGAGATATATAGACTTGACGTGTGCCAGAGAGAGAGAGAGAGAGAGAGAGAGAGAGAGAGAGATAGATTTAATTATCGTCCACGGAGGTCAAATATAACCCATGGGACCAAAACAAAAGCATTACATGTGTTCTTTTAGGGTGAAGCGTTCGATACATATCAGTTAGGGACTGAGGGTCCAACAGGGATAAAGGAGAAAGGGGGAAAAGGGAAGGATAGGAACGAAACAAAACAAAACCTAAGGGGGTTCATGTTGAGGGGGAGCTAGCTTGGGAGTTTGAAACTCTTGAATGATGGCTTTACCGCCACGGTAGACTGCCCATTTACCTTGTCTACGAGCTTCATGCATCTTTTTGAGCTCGCTTGCTTTACGCTTGAGTTGATTTGTAGTCAATTCCTCTGCAATCCAAAACTTTGTCCCCTTGAGGTGATAGGATTGACGTAGCAACCTCATCCGTTCTTCTTTGTTCTTGAAAGTGAGGATGCATTGGCCATGGGGCACACGCCTATGTGTGTCGTTGATCCAAGAGATAGTGTCGGGCTCGACGTTGACTGGTTAAAGAAGGTCATTGAGTTTGATGATAGATTCTTCGAGGGTATCCTCCTCAGTGCACCATGGTGAGGGGAGTCCTCCAATCCTAATCTTTAAGGCAAGGGATTCTTGTATCCGGCATTCTTGTAAGGCAGCTTGTATTTCGGTGTCAATCTTTTTATGCGCTGCCTCATTGGCTTCTTTCTGGGCTGTCTTGACAGTCTCAGTGAGAGACGCTTCAACTTGGAGTTTCTTTGCAAGCAAAGTTTCGCTCTCCTTAGCCTTGGTATCCTCGAGCTTAATCAAGCGTTTTTTTAGTTAAGCATTCTCCAAAGAGAGTTCTTGGATCTGAACCTCTAAAGCTATGATCCTTGCGTCTTGGCGAGCAGCGGGATCCTTTCTGGGCGCAGCTGCCACAGCAAGAAAACTCTTGCGTGTGCTGGAAATTGGTGTGTTGAAGGAAGTCATGACTATGCGGAAAGCTTTGGGTATGTGGCCAAGCTCTGCTTTGTGAGAAAAATCTGTTCTGCGACCCCACTCTTGCAGACTTTCAAAAAATGACCTTAATGCTTAAGAGGAAGGGATGGTTCTGCGTCGTGACTTCTGCAGGCCGACCAAGGCTGTTGGGCGAGTGACGGCAGGTGTACACACACACACACACACACACACACACAGAAGGGCTTGTGCCCCCTCTGTATTCGAGAGAAGCTCGGCTCTGTATTCGGCAGCAGCCCGCAGCTTGGGCGTCACGGGTAGGGTTTGAGAGAGACAAAGAGAGAGAGAGAGAGAGAGAGAGAGAGAGAGAGAGAGAGAGAGAGAGAGAGAGAGAGAGAGGATTCCTGCTCTGTCTTTGACAGTAGAGCTCACGACGACTCTGTGTGTCGCGTTGGTACTGAGGGCAAGCTCACGAGGACTCCGTTCGGCCGCTCACGGGGGCTCTATGTGTCGCGCTGGAGCTGGGGCATGGCTGAAGTCTCGACCCCCCCCCCCCCCCCCCCCCACAGGGCTGCCCTCGCCCAGGGGGAGACGTGCTCGATGCAAGGAGGGAGGCTTAGGGTTTGCAGGCAGTTGAGGAGAGAGAGAGAGAGAGAGAGAGAGAGAGAGAGAGAGAGAGAGAGAGAGAGAGAGAGAGAGAGAGAGAGAGAGAGAGAGAGAGAGGAGAGAAATTGAGAAAGAGAAGTTACATGGAGTAGGTGATGAGTGGCTATCACTCATTCGACAGAGCGAGCTTTTGCAGAAGATTAGGGAATCCAGCACAAACTTGATACAAAGAGCTTTTTCAATAATTTTGCCAATCGGTCCATTCTCCATAAAAAGCTCGCTCCAAAAGCTCCCTCGGTTCCCCTACTCATCCTTTGGAAGCTCAAGGAAGTTGAATTGGAGTAGAGTCTACTTGCTAAGTTAGAACTTGCTAAATTAGGACGAACTTTGATAAATTTTAAACTTACCCTTGGGCTTTGGAGCTTCACCTCTTCTGCAAAACCGTAGCAACGTCCTTTGGAGGTACTACGAAGAAGCTGGTTTTGAAACCTACTAAATTTAGACTAACTCTTGTAAGAATTGATTTTACCCTAAAGCTTCCCAGATTTCATACTTAAAGTCTAATGAGTAAATTTGCACATTTAAATTCTATTTTTTAGACTCCTTAAATTGCTCTAATTATCTATGTTTGTCTAGTACTTTTGATCAAGGTTGCTTAGGATAGATTTATCCTTTCTTGATGTGTACCTATGACTGTGTAATGGAAATGGCCTAGGAACTTTGAGAGTAGAGGAAATAGGAAATTAGGTGAAGCACTTTTGAGAGATTACTTTGTGAGCATAGCGGGTGAACTTAATCGATGGTAGCAGCATAAACATGGTACTTAGTTAACTTGGCATGAACAATAATTTTTCAAGAGAGAGAGAGAGAGTTTAGACAAAATGACAATAGTTGAGGACCGGATTCATATGGAGCCGGTCCCTCCTCCACGGTCCCTCCTCCAATAGGCATTTGTATTATAGTTTCTCCCATCAAGAGAGACTTGGTACTATACAATCTTTGTGTTCCTTGTAACCTAGGTGATGCAATGAAGATGGAAAGCTTCATGCATCACAAGCATAACATAAACTTGAAGAAAGAATTAGCTATCCCAAGCCTCAGTCCCAAGGCCTCAAACACCTTTGAAGGTGGAGAGAGCTAGCGGCGGGGAATGAGGATAGGGAAGAGGAAGAAGAAACATTCCATAGGAGAAAGAAATAGTTCCTCACTTATCATTACTCTTCTTGCTAGAATACATAATAGCATAGTAATGAAGATGGAGAAGATGGCAAGCTTAAGAATTGAAGCATGACTCTTGGTTGGATTTGCATTCCATAGCCAAGAGTATTGGTGTAAGCTTTCACTCTCACAAGCTTGGAGAAGGAGGTGGTGTTCCTCCACTTTCACCAAGTGAGAATCTCCTTGTAAATGAGTGTGTGTGTGGAGTATATCCCCCTAGCACCCCCCTTCCTTGCTTTGGACGAAATTTATACATGCTACAAGCTCATTGGATCCCTCTCCCCCTAGCCAATCACATGCAACCTGTAGTCAAGCACACGGGTAGGCTTTTGACAAGTGTCCTCCTTACCCCTTAGAGAGAGAGAGCTTGAAAATATCTAGATATTTGTTAGATGGAAGTAGAATCTCATTGGACCCCTCTTTAGCCCAACCAATAGCATTCAAGCACACCCTGTGGTTAAGCTTAGTGAGAGTCTGACATGTGTCCCATGTGCTCTTTTAGAATTCCCCTAACTTTGAGATTTTTATTCATAGAAATTTTCTCAAGCAACTTCCTCATTAAGTGTGTAGGTTCTCTTTTTGACTCAAGCATCTTACCCCCCATGTATAGGAAGCTTCTCAAGCAAATTCCTCATTAAATGTGACAAGCACCTCAAGTACCTTAGTCATCAAGCATGAAAAGCACCTTAGGTGGAGTTCCCACCTCAAGCACAGCCCTAGCTTGCTTAAGTTTAGGTGGGGTTCCCACCTCAACCACAGCCCTAGCTTGCTTAAGTTTAGGTCGGGTTCCCACCTCAAGCACAACCCTAGCTTGCTTAAGGTTCCCACCTCAAGCACAACCCTAGCTTGTTTAAGGTTAGGTCGGGTTCCCACCTCAAGCTCAGCCCTAGCTTTCTTAAGGTCAAAGGACTTTTAACACTAACCATTGGAGGTCTTTAATGAAGCTAACCCTGAGGTATTTTAAGCTTCATTAGTTAACCTTGCTCTTTGACATACCATCTCTCATTTGGGCCCCTTTTCGATTGGCCCCGTGTTGAGATAGATCCGTAAGCACATGTCTATATTCTAACCCTTGTTCCCATTTATTATCCCATATTAAATGATCAATTTAATATGAGAAATCATTTGGGTTAGTTAGATATTAGATATTTAATGAAATTACCTCTCTCTTGAAATTATAGTCATCCTCGACTATGAGGTAAAAGAGATAAAGTCATAGTCATTAGTCAATTTGTCTTAGCGGGTAGAGGATCCCTTTTTACCCTACGACATCATTCCAAGATGGATGACTAATCCATTTGGTTCTTGGGAGACATAGCTGCCACAAGAATGTCTGCTCTTTAGTCCATTTCATCCTCCCAAGTAGAGTGGAAAATTCTACATGGTGTTTGAGAGACGTCGTCATCCCAAACATGATTCTTAGTATGCATACTACTAAATTTGTACACAATAAAGAGAGAATAGTCTTATAAGACATAAACATTGATCATTTAAAAGAAACATGTACATTTGGTTACTCTAATGTAGCATTGTAAGCGTTCACAAGGTTCATACTATCCTTAAGCTGGATTCCTTGCATCCATCTAGCATCTTCAAAAGGATAATTTTTGAACTTAATACGATACCGTCGGATAATCTTACCATGTCGTAGTACCTTGTCTTCATGCCAAAGGATAGCTTCGGGTTGTAGTACCTCGTCTTGATCTTTGATTTTGGGAGGGTCTTCAATAATTGGTTCATTTGGAGGCTCTCCTTTGTAGGGCTTGCGTAGGCTCACATGAAAATCATGGTGCATGAGCCAATGGTTGGCCAACTTTAATTAATAATCCATCTCATTGATTAGCTTAAGAATTTAAAAAGGACCATCATATCTTTTTGCAGTTTAGCATAATACTTTTGATGACCCGTTGGATTTTTGCCCGTCGTTTTCCGCAATCAAGCCTCAGGAAACTTAAGTAAGACCCAATCATTTTCCTTAAAGGCTAAGGCTCTTCTGTGCTTATTAGTAGAATCCCTTTTTTCCTTTCCTGTGAGATGGATATAACCCCTTTAATCTTTGGAAAAGATTCTTGTAGGTCTCGGCTATATTCATCAGCAGCGGAGATCTTCCCATGTATTTTAAGTAGTAAGGGACTTTTGGATCTTCCTTCTTTAACCTCAAAAGGTTTTTTCCCCATACAAGTATGTACAATATCATTGTACACATACTCTATAAGAGGTAGGTACTTCTATCATTGAGAACATTGATTTACTTCCATGACATAGGCTTTTAGTAGATCAAGAATTGTTAGATTAGTTATTTCACTTTGGTCATCCGTTTGTGGATGATAGGCTGAAAGAGAAATTTAATCTACTTCCTAGATTCTCAAAGAGACCCTTCTAGAAATTACTGGTCATTCTAAGATCTTTGTCCGACACTATGGGTGTTGAGAATCCATGATGCTTGAAAATTTGAGTTCTGAAGAGGGTTGCCATTTGATGTGCCTCAATAGTCTTTTTGACAGGCATAGAGCGTGTTTTCTTGTTAAGCCGACGACTGAAACAATCCAAGTTGCTTTCCTCGATCAAATTTCAACTTTTGGTATACCACACATTTTGAAACATACTCTTGTATGTTTACTTTTCATGGTAGACCAACAGAAATACATTTCTACTCCTTGAAGAGTAGATTATGAATTTCCTCTTTGCCCCGCATAAGGAGATGTATGGGATTCATACATGACACTCTTATTGTATGGGTGATTAACACATAGCCTATTGCCATTTGGAAGATAACCATCCTTCAAGGTGAATGGTTCTTGTTACTTCCCTATTGCAAAGGATGTAATTACGTACTTAATGTCTCGGTCAGTAGCAGACTCATCTATGATCAAAGATAGATCATTGTGAGTTGCCATAGACACCACATTTACCCTTGGTCGTTGTGAAAGTGCATCAACCACTTGATTGTGCTTGCCAACAATGTGAGCAATATGAAATTTAAATTGCAAAAGAAATTTTGCCTACCCCATTTGTTTGTCGGAGAGCTTGGTTTGCGTCATGAAGTCCTTGAGGCTTTGTGATCCATTCGTAGGATAAATGAGTCCCCAAGAGATAGTGTTTCCACGTGTTTAGGGCATATAGAATAGCTATTAGCTTTTTTTTGTATTTTCCCAATACTCACTTATTGAAATTGAGTCTTTGACTCTCATATGCTATGGCATGTCCTTCTTTAAGAAAAATAGCTCCAAGGAAATCACCACAAGCATCAGATTGGACCTCAATTGGCTTTGAGAGATGTAGTAGTGTGAACACACATTGAGAGATAAGCTTCTTAAAAGCTTCTTGCACTTTTGTAGTCCATGAATACTTAACGTTCTTTTTTTGTTAAGTCATGTAATGGGCCTGCTATTAGAGAGAATTTTTTCTATGAAGCATCTATAGTATGTGTCATAATTTTTTCTATGAAGCATCTATAGTATGTGTCATAATAATCAATATCTAATTCTCCTAAATGATTTTCTCATGTTAAACTGATCATTTAATATGGGGAAGTGCCAGGGAAGAAAAAGCTAGAAATTGGTAAAGCTAGCAGACCGGACACAGTAGGGATCCAAAGGAGGGAAAATAGGGATCCAAAGGGGGGGCTATCTGTTAAATATCCATGTGCAACAATGGGATTAAAAGACCCTAAGGTTCAACCCATTAAGACTTCCAAAATGCTAAGGTTCCAAAATTCAAAGGTTGTGTCCAAAGGTCAAACATTGGGGGAATTGGATGCTTTGTGTGTGTCTCAAAAAGTCTTTGTCAATCCCTACATAGGAGGGGGCGAGCCTTGCAAGTAGGGGATGAGAGAGAAACTCACACACACACACACACACACACACACACACACACACATACAAAAGCTCCCTTTACACAAAGGGAATGAGGGACACATGTCAGGTGCCTAGCCCAGATGCCCACAAGGTGACCCAATTCCTATTGGATGGCCTTGGAGGTGGAACAATGAGAATTAGGCTAGAGTAAATCTAGTTTAATTAATTTAAAAACACTTAATAAAAGAACCAATAAGAATTAAGCTCTCTATAAGACTATTGGACAGTCTCCCAAGGGGACCAATGAGCATTCAACAGCCCAATGGCTTGCCTGATTCCTATTGGCTAGGAGGCAAAGGGGTCCAATAAGAGTTTAGTTGAATTAAATAATTACCTTGTGCGCTCCTTGCCGCACTGTCGAAGCAAGGGACTTGCCTAACACTGTGTGCGAGCCACAGACGGACGGCTCCAAGCACACAACTAGCTTAACTAGTAAGCTCAAAAAAGGGCAATGGTGTGTCACTCACCGCTCTATGCTCCTGCCGTGGAGGATTTCTTGCCGCGAAGAAGAAGGAGACGCCGCTATGTCGTGCAGAACCACTTCACCGCCGTCGTGCCTCCGCAATGCTCGATCACACACACACACACACACTCTCTCAAGTACACACACACACACACACACACACACACTAGTACACAAGGAGATGGAGAAGGAGATGGAGCAAGAGCACCTTTCTTGCATTGCACAAATGAGAGAATGAGTGAATTTTAGGTTTAGTTGGCTTTTATATGAGCTCACCCCATTCACACTTGGGCGCCCATGCTTAGCCAACTAATCCCTTGAATGTCCCAGTTAGAGTGCGCCTCTCATCGGCGATCACTCTTACCCTTTTCCTATTGGACCGACAAACCCGGTACTTGACTCTACCAAATAAATAATACAATGTCCACCATAGGTTACAACGTCCGTCTCGTAGGTGATAGGGTGTCCGTGATTCGTGAGGGTTAACATGCCCCCCTTCCTGATGTAGATTCCGTCCTCAGAAGCTATTGAGTTGAAGCTCGTTGGTCGAGGTGGAAGAGCATTTGAGATGAATGTCCTTAGCCTTCTTCAGTCACTGCAAAATCAAACAACATTGCACAGTAATTGCATTCTCATAAGCGATTAAAAAGCATATGCAATTTTAGGCAGACAATTGATTGGTAACAGAATTTTAAACAATTTGTCAGCAATAAGCATTAAATTGCAATGTAATCAAATGCATAAACAGATGTAAAGGTAAAAAATTAAACAAGTCTGGGGTCGCTAATTTAACGGTCGAAAGGCACTATAGATCGACTATTAATACCATGGGTAATCTTCTTAATTTTCTCTGGTTAATTAAGTTGTTTAATCGCGAGAGCCAAGTATTTCATGTTCGAGGGCTGACTAGAGGCTAGACCTAGAGGACCTTGTAGTTAAGCTACGATAAAAGGAATTTCTCATGAAATCATCGCCTGACCGATTACCTTTGCTTTGACCCCCAAAGTCTTTTCACAATGATTCAATTTTGATGTGTGTGCTTATTTTGTATGCCTTGGGTTTTTTTCTTTTCAAGGAAAAGCGCCCACACTGGGAACCTCTAGGGCTCTAGTACCATAGGCGATACATGTGAGTGGAGTACCAATTTAAGCAGGGATTTCTCTTCCAGCTTAAAATTTTACATTGTGGCACTTTGATATTTTTTTGTGTTGTTTGTTTTCATCATTTTAATTTTGTAGCTTTGGGGGGTCATATAACTCTGATACACCTCCCCGGGCTCATCACACTAGTAAACTCCCTTTATAATACTTAAGCTAAAGGTCAATAGGGTCAAGCCCACTAGAAAGCCCTAGTACATTTCACACAATGCTGCCTAAATCAGATTAAGAACCTAAGTAACCATTGCTTGTTAGGAAGGAATTCCCCATGGTATTAAGATAACACCTAGCTTGGTCAAACTAGCTTAGTCGAACTGCTTGATTTTTAAACCTCGACAAGTGATTATGACAAAAAAATTACATTGAATTAGATGTTTGATACTAAGCAAATGCGGTGAATATTAGGCTACCAATCACAATTAAAGCAGACAAACATGGATGCAAAATAGATCGGGGCAATGCTAATGGACAAAAAACACCTGTTTGTGTTGATGGTCGCGCTTGATCTGAAGTGTGAACGAGAGAAAGGTTCCATGAAGGTCCAAATCCTATCAATAGCAACACGCTCCTGTACACACTAGGAAACAAAAGGAATACCTCCAGGAGGCACATTAGTGGAAAAAGGTACCAACACTTATTGAACACAACAAAAAACATAAGGAACCCTAACCTAATTATTTGCACTCCCCCTAGAGAGTCAAGGGAATAGGATATTGTAGAGGTTAGGGGGAAACCCTAAGGCTAAACCCCTATCCTCGTCGTCGAGATAAACAAAGTCATCATCCATAAGACCATATGTGCCATCCGTGTAGTCCTGTAAATTTTCTTCTTCATCATAGGTGCCCATGTTTACTAAGAAGGTCACTAGACGCCTATAGTCATCTTGGTCAAAAGGGTACGCTTATGCAATGGGAGAAACGCTCTCTACTAAGTATGGATCAGACGTGGTCAAGAGACGTATCAGCCATTCTAACTCCTCAAAATTCCTCTCACATGCTAGCGTACCTATCAAATCCTATTCACATGCAAGCACTGGAAAGACCATGTGAAATATTTGTAAAAAGTAATGAGGGTACCTCTCACCCAAGGCAGGAGTGGATGACTCTAGCGTACTAGCCATATATGTACACGCAAATAGATGATGGTTAGAGTGCAAATATTACAAGGGTCGTGTTCTTGTGCATACTTTGTTTTTATGATTTTGTGTTATGGCTCTTGCTCTTTTACTTTTTTATCTTGTTTTTGTGAGTATAAGGCTTTATATATACATTCCCTAAGATTGGAGATTAAGAGGTTAGGGAGAAAGGTTGAGAGGGAAGCAAGTGAATAATGGATGTCCACAAACACTCCCCCCTTCCCTAGGTAGATCATACCGTTTGAAATGATGTCGTCACCCTTTGAAACCAGTTGTTCCAAGTTGTTATAGGTGAAGATTTTTGCCATTAGTTTTCTATTACCTTAGGTGCCTTGTCGAGTTGCAAGGGTGGTAAGGTACTCTCCCAGGATCGAACTTGAAGTGGTTCATCAGGTGATTCTTAAACACTGGAAGGTGTGGATTCCTTTGTAGCTTCATGGAGGTCCACTATTGTAGGTGGAGGCTTTGTAGAAGCTTTTACCTCTATGGATGTATTACATGAGGAGCTAGAAGCTTCATGGAACTCCCCCCTTCCTGAGCTAGGTGGAATAAATTGGTTTTGCCTTGGAGCCCAAACTAGCTCTGGACTAGGTGTGTAGCATTCTGTGATCTTTCCCTTCCCACGGTCTGCCATTGGCTTTAGCGTTACACTATTTGACTCATATGGGTTTATTGTCGATAGGGAAGGACACATTTTATGTTTAGGTACCCAAATTTGCTCATTTCCATCATAGTAGCCTCGGGCTTCTAATAGTCGTTTTGGAATCCATCGTGATTTGGTCTTGACTCTCCTAGAGCGCGCTCTTGGTTTTCCAGGGAAATTTTTTCTTGGAATGGATGGGAGGGTTGAGGTAGTTGGAAATAAGGCCTTGGGGACCCATTGATATGTACTCTTGGGTCGTGCATGTTGAGTACTTGCAATATTACTGCTTGCTGCAACTACAAGTGTTGAAGTGCTAGGTTCATGGGTAGCCGGCAAAGACGAGTTAACCACCTTGGCTTGTGAATGTTGGCTATCCTTCAACTTTGCTAGAGTTTGCAACGTAGGTGACTTTTCTTGAATGATAGGGGTAAGAGTCGGTGGTCGCGTCGTGACACTACCAGTATCCCAATCAATAGTGCATTTGGTTGCCAACATCCATGTGCATCCCAGGTTTACGTTGCCTTCCATAGCTCCCGCGGGCATGACTAGAAACCTCTGCACTATGCTTCCATTGTCATAGACAACAGGGGTCTGAAGGACTCCGAGAATAGCAGTTTTCTTTTTATTAATGCCCTTGACTTGCATCGTACTCAGGGATAGGGTCAGTTTTCCTAATTGACACCAAACTCCATAGGATAACAAATTGTGTTTAGCTCCCGTATCTAATAAGGCATTGTATAGTACTTTCCCATAGGGGCTATTTAGCTCAATTGGGTATCGTAGGGGTGGCTCAGATTCTAATGAGTCATCATCTGTGTCCTCGAAAAATGCTTGCGTGATTCCCAGATTAGCCTCTCGTTGGCGTCTAAGACGTTGTTGTCGTTCTCGAGCCTCAACTCTTGCTTGGATTTTTCTAAGCTCTGCTTGTTCCTTGGTAGCCTTCTTTTGATGGATGGCTTGCAACTCTTCCTGGCTTAGAGGATCATAATATCTTTTGAATCTACTCCCATTAAGGAATCCAATGGTTTCAACTCCATCTAGAGTCTCCACACGAATGGTACCTTGCGGGGTAATTTCACACACTTGATATGGTCCCTTACCAGCGTATTTCAATTTCTTCTTTTCATTACGTACCCCGTACATAAGAACTTTATCACCAACCTTGATGCCTTTATCCTTTAAATGGCTATCAAATCGCTTCTTTCTCCTATCCTTCTCCACTAGATCATTTCGCACAGCTAATTGCCTCTCTTCATCTAGCCTTTCCAGGATATATAATCGCTCCACTAAGGGGTTACCATCCCAACCTTCTTGAGAAGCTACTCGAAGACTAGGAATGACAAACTCCCATGGCATAACTGCTTCTTGGCCATACACCATTTTAAACGGTGTGCAATTAGTAGTAACTTTATACGCAGTACGATAAGCCCATAAAGCTGATGTAAGCTTTAGGTCCTAATCAGTGCGATGAGCCTCAACTGTCTTTGTCAAAATGGAGATGAGAGTTTTGTTGGTACTCTTAGCTTGGCCATTTGCTTGGGGATAATAGGGTGTAGACTTGTGGTGAGATATCATGAAGTTTGATGTGAGTTCTTTTATTACTTCATTTATAAAATGAGTTCCATTGTCACTCACAAGTTCAAAGGGGCATCCAAAACGTGTGATAATGTTCTCAAAGAGGAACTTAGCTGTTGTTTTTGCATCTGCCTTTCGTGTTGCTTTTGCTTCAGCCCATTTGGTTACATAGTTAGTAGCCACAATGATATATCATGATTGCGTGTTGCGTGCAGCCGGACTAATCGGTCCTACAAAGTCTAAGCCCCACTTTTCAAATGGTTGGGTTACCTTGATGGGATGTAGAGGCATCCTATCCCTTCTTTGTGGCTTCTTGAAGCGTTGGCATTCATCACATCCCTTTGCAAAAAGTGATGCATCCTTAAACAGAGTGGGCCACCAATAGCCTGACTGTAAGATCTTTCGGGCAGTCAACTTTCCTGAAAAGTGACCACCAGCTACACCCATGTGTGCCTCTTGTAGAATATATAAATACTCATCCTCGGGGGCACAGCGTCTAAGAACATCATCTTTTCCTCTCTTATAGAGAGTTCCAGCCAGTAAACAATAGGGTTCGCATTCCTTGATTAATTTTCGAGCTATATCTTTTCGCAGCTCTTTGGGTGGAAAACCATTAACTAAGAAGTTAACAATCTTTTCACTCCATTCAGGCATTGTCTCAACAATGAACAAAGGAGTATCAGGTAATTCATCATCAACCCCCGTAGGAGCTTCGCCATTAGGGATACGAGATAAATGATCCACCATGACATGTTTCCTCCCAGGCCTCACAACAACGGTGAAGTCAAACTCAAGAAGAATTAACAACCATCGTGTAATTCGACCTGTGGAACACGGCTTGTTTACCAAATATAGCAATGCTTGATCATCAACATAAAACACAAACTTGGTAGCAAGAAGGTAATAGCGAAATTTCTTTACTGCGTAAATCATAGCTAGACCTTCGCACTCTGTAGTAGTGTAGTTCATCTCGGCATCATTTAATTGGCGACTTGCAAAGCTAATAGGGTAGTCCAATTTATGTTCTCCTGGTTGAGTTAGAACACATCCAATAGAAAAGTTTGATGCATCAATATGCACATGAAAAGGTACATTCCAATCAGGTGTTCGCAGGATTGGAGCACTTGTTAGGGCCTTCTTTAATAACTCATAAGATTGATGACATTCTTCCGTCTAGTGAAACTCGATAAGAAGCTTGTACAATGGACGCGCTATCTCGGCAAAGTTTAAAATGAACCTTCGATAATAACCAACATGGCCCATAAATCTTTGAACTCCTTTATAGTTCGTAGGTGGTGGCAAATCGGCAATGGCTTTAATCTTACTCTCATCTGTGGATATCCCGTTCTTGGACACTATATGCCCTAGAATGACTCCATGCTTAACCCAAAATTGGCATTTGAAAGGGTTCAATGAGATGCGATAAAATTTGCACCTTTCAAATATTTTTCGTAGATATAACAAATGCTTCTCCCAAGAAGAATAAACACAAAGGTCGTCTAGGAAAGCTTCACAAAACTCCCTTAGAAATTCTTTAAACGCAGTGTTTATTAATCGTTGGAATGTAGCAGGGGCATTTGTTAAGCCAAAAGCCATAACACGAAATGCAAACACTCCAAACTCTGTGATAAAAGCAGTTTTAGCTTGGTCCTCTAATGCAATTTTGATTTGATTGTAACCAGAGTACCCATCTAAAAAGCTATAAGCTTCCTTGCCCGCAACTCTTTCAAGCACATGTTCTGAATATGGCAAGGGATAATGATCTCTCCTAGTGGCTGCATTAACTTTCTTGAGGTCCACGCACACTCTTAGTTTCCCATTCTTTTTTGGCACAATGACTGTTGGAGAAACCCATTCTGAGTGCTCAATAGGGTATATGAATCCACATTGGATAAGTTTTTCAATCTCCTCTTGTACAATTTTGGCGTACTTAGGATTCATTGGATAGGGTCGTTGTTGGACGGGTTTAGCAATGTTGATCATGGGAATTGTATGTTACACCACAGAAGGTGGAACGCCCTTCATGTCATGATATGTCCAAGCAAAGATATCCTTGTATTCCTTGAGGAGCTCCTTAAGTACAGCCTCTTCAATTTCGGTAAGGTCTTGAGCAATAAAGACTGGTTTAGACTCCTCACCTGGTTCTGCTAATTCTATCTCTTTAACTACCGCTGAACCATCATAGACTCCACTGCTTCCATTGGTAGGTATTCGTTGGGCTTTGGCATACACAACCTTTCGCTCCCCCGTGGTATAAGATTTAAAATGTTCAGGAGCCATATGTAAGTCGGCAGGCTCTTGTCCTGATAGAGACCTTTCTTTTAGTTCTGCCTCCTTTTGTTGTTGTGCTAAGTCTCGGTTTTGACGTCTTCTTATAGTTCGACTCAATTTTGGCTCTGTATCCTCCAATTGAGCGAGGTCAATGGGTCGCGGGCTGCACCACATGACACTCTGGAGATGTTCACCCCAATTGTCTACTAGCTTTCGATGAGCATCACATGCCCCTAGATAGCTAAGCCATTCTGTAGTAGATCTTTCCTTGTTTATCCTAGCTCTCACATTTGCTCGATATCGTCGTCTCTTATATGACCTTTGTTTCTTGTTAAGGTTTTGATTTTGGTAAATGTTTGAACTCGACTCGCCTGATAGGTCTTCTCTTGTATCTTCTTCACTCTCATATAAATTACCATAGACGGCCGTACTAGGCCTTGAGTGTTTAGTTTCTATACTTGGTTCACTCGATGTTTCCTCAGGTTCTGAATCCATTTCTCCCTGAGATTCCGTTTCTGATGTGTATTGGCCTGAAGCCTTTGAGGAATCATCAGTTTCACTCTCAGGTAGGTGTGCCTCTTTCTTATCATCGGATGTTACATGCGCTACACCTAACATGTTTACTGGTGCAATGTGTGGTATCTCTTCCCCATCTGGTGTTACCCAGGTTGTTCCTCTAGCTCCCCATGTATCTATAGTTGCTGCTAGGTGGACCCAATCCACATTGTCCGACTCAGTCATCCCAGATAGTACATCCATATAAGGAGAGTTCTCCCCAATATCCGTGTCTTCGTTACACGTGTAACAATACTGTAATGGAGCTGAGTGAATTGTTGTGTCTGATCTATTATCAATGATGAATTTATTTCCTAGAGGATGCGTTTGACCACTTAAAAGATCAACTCGAATGACAGAGTCTTGGAACTGTAAGTAGACGTGGTTTTTGGACCAGTCATGCACCATTTTTGCTTCCCTCATGAATGGATGCCCTAAGATCATCTCAAATGACATAGGATGCTTGGAAAAATCCATAACAATGAAAGTCTGCCTTACCTTGTGTCCCAAGACCTTGATCCTGAGATCCTTTAGCATTCCAATAGGCGTAACAATAGATCCATTAGCCATTTTTACCACTACGCTTGTGGCTTCAAGGTGAGGTCTCCCCATAGACTCCCAACAATTTTTAGTCACAATGCTAACCCCAGCACCACCATCAAGGATTCCCTTCACAGTTAATCCCTTAGTAGTGATTGGTATAGTTGCATTAGATTCATCACCCTCAAAGTATTGTCCCAACTTGTTAACGGGTATTTCTATAACAAGGTTCTCATCTAGGTTGGGTTGTGGATCTAAGTGTTCCTCCTCTATTGGCATCTCCCCAACTCCATCCATCTGTGCAAATTATGGAAGCCCAAACTTTAGTTCTCCATTGAGGAAGGCTCGAAGAGCTGAGACTAGCTCGGGGTCTTTATATAGTTTGGACATGATGGTGGTTCTAACTTCTGAAGACATGAAATCCATCAATTTGGCAATGTTTAACGGCACCTTTTGGCCTTGAGTCCCTTGACGTGGGGAAGATGAGATCTCCATTTCTTCGATAGGATCAGGTAGTCCCTCTGTAAACATTCTTTCCATCAAGAAGTGAGTATGCTCACTTTCCCATGACTTTAAGTCACTTTCTTCTTGGATGACACTAGGCATGTCCAAGGGTCTATGGACTTGGTGAGGTTGTTGTTGTGTAGGGAACATGGTGTCTGTAATCCGGATCTTCCTAGGTGATGGTTCTAGATCCCTTTGGGTATCTTCTACCAAATTCCTTAATTGCTTGACTCGCTCAACCTCCTCTATAGGGTTTGGGTAAGTTCCTATCTTCTTTTTGGATCCTGGCCATTGTGGCTCATGAAGATCTTCCTTGTTGGTTTCTATGTTAGTGGTCGTTTTGGTCTCCATGGTTTCACCTGAATCAGAATCTTCTTCAGCGTCGTTCATATATACGGGGTCATCACCAGTCCCTATGTTGGTCTTTGAGCTGGGGTCTGACTTCGCTGCTTTTTGCGATCTCTTTCTTCGTGTTTTCTTCTTTTTCTGAGATTGGGCAATTGATGCTGTGTCTGTTTCCTCAAGAATATAATTTTGTTTTTGGAGCATCGATCGTGTGAGTGCGTTTATTGGTACTATGTTTATAGTTGGTGGTGTCCCATCAACAATCTCTATTAAGTTCAATGGTGTGATTTTCTGTGCGTTTGGATTGTTAGGACACTGTGCGATCAAATGATCTATGCCACAACGATTACAAGTGAGTATTGGCGTTGTCAATGCACTCCCTTGACTTGTTTGTATTAGTGCAACATTCTTTTGCATTCTAATGGGGCACTCAGCTACTCGATGTGGTCCACCACATTCGTAGCACTGAAGAGGTGGTCTCCTGGCAGAACTATTAATGTTTTGGCCTCTTGCTGCTAGCGCAGTAGCTTGATATACCGGTTTGATTTGTCCCCAATGGTCATAGGTGTAACTCTTGGATGAGGGGGTTGCGGTCCTAGCACTGGAGGTGGCAACGGTGTGGTTTGGACCACATTTTGGGTTCTAGGGACCATGTGCTGTAATGGCAATTGTTGCTCCATGGGTGGGGTAGGCATCAATGCAGGAACTCAAGGTGAGTCTGCCCAAGCTATAGGTGGTCTATTTTCCATGATGCGTTTAAGCATTAGGCAATCCTTCGCTTGATGGCCATACCTACCACACGCGTTAAAAGTCCCATTAAACTTTACTCTGAAAGTAGGGCATTCACTCGTAGTATGTGGGCCCAAGCAAATTGAGCACCATTGTTGCTCCCTTCTTGGATACATATGAGTGTTTTGTGGAGCACGATTACCCCTAAGGCTTTCTTGGATGGCCTTGGTGAGATCTGCCAAAGTCATCTCAGATATCGTTTGCTCTTTCACGATTGGCTTTATCTTCATTGGCTCATGCCCTGACGTTTGGGGGCTACTAGACTTAGGCTCGGCAGACACTCTTTCTCCTGCAATCATTAAATTATCCTCCAATTGGATTGCATTCATGGTGACTTCTTCCCAAGTAGTGATACCTCTAATGACTAGGCCATTATAGATACTTTCATGTCGTAGTCCCCTAATGAATCTATCGAGCAATTGGTTGTTGTTGAATCGCTCATTTGGATTGCATTGAGAATTCAAATTCTTTAGGCGACTAATGAAGTCTCTCACGGATTCACCTTCTTCTCGTTGGGCTTTCTAGAGCTGAGAGGCTACACCCCAAAGTACTCCCTCTCGTATGTGCTCTTTCAAGAACAATCTCCTAAGAGTAGAGTAGATCGTTTTCTCTTCTACTCTTAAGGTTCTAAACCAATCTCCAGCCTTTCCGCTTAGGGTCAAACTCAAATTCTTACACTTATGTAGCTCGTTGTGCTCTTCCAAGGAATCGCACACATGTTCAAAGACTTCCATATGCTTTCTAGCATCTCTGTCTCCACTGAATTTCTGTGTGAGCTTAGCTACTTGAACTGCCTTGCTCCTAAGCTCTCTATCAGGTGCACTACGCATGTTTTCCGCAATAGAGCGACCAATAGTTTGAGCAAATGCTGCCAAATCTTCTATTTGAGCAGGTATAATGGGTGTATGTGCTCCTGGAACCACATGTGAGATGGGAGTTGGCCTTGGTCTTGGCATACGCGTGGCTCTTGGGTCCCATATTTCGTATGGTGGTGTACCAGACGGTGGTCCAAAGTTTACAGGCGTGGCCCTAGGCATAGGGGGTGCCTGATATGGCATGTTATTATTAAATGGCATGGCTCCACTTGTATAAGAGCTTGGATAATTCCATTGTGGATTGTAAGCTCTTGGAATAATCGAAGGTGTAGGAGCTACATGAGGCTGAGGTATGACAGGTGCACATGATTGATACATACATGTAGGTATAGTTGGGGGCACTGTGCTACTAGGCATCGGCGCAGTATTAACAAATGAACTCCATGGTGTACTTCTTGTCATGCTCACCACTGGGATATGCATGGTAGCCGTAGTGTCATTAAGAGAAAGATGAGCTAGATCTGGGAAGGTAAAGCTGCCACTTGTGGGCTCAGATTGTACTGAGGCTCCCGGCGAAACAACATATGGAGGATCAATGGGGCTCACTGAGGGAGTCTCCATTTGTGATAGGGTTGGTTGGTTGGCCTTTCCCGTATCCAAGAATCTCATTAGGCCTGTTGAAGGCATGTTGATCCCTGTGTTCTGTCTTTCTAACTCGACAATCCTATGGAGGACATCACAGACTTTCTGTTGTTGCTCATCTATGCTAGTAGCACCCGATGTGGATTGTAGAACATCTAACCAACCCACATGATAGGTGTCTCCTGTGTACCGATCAGTTAAATCTTCTGCTTGTAGGTCATACTCCCAATTTTTGTTTAGGAATATCCCATCTAGGCCTGGCGTGCTGGAGGTTTCCCTCGAAGTGGAAGCATTATTGCTCCCCATCGCTTGCCCCTCCGTGACTGCTACCTTGGGAGCACTCGGTTGCTCGGCTGGCATGATTGTTGTCATAGGAGTCTTTGCTTTCAGGGCTCGACTTTGTTCTAGCCTTCGTAGGTTCTCAATTTCCCTCTCCCTTGTTGCTTGCATATAGCGTTCGATCTCATGTACTTCGGCAAGACTCCTACCATCGGGTAGTAGAACCTCAGAGGGAGATAGTCCTAAAGGATCAGGAGGTGCAGTGGATGGAACATTCACATGCACACTCTCAAGAAGCATAGGGTCTATTTTAGGCATGAATGACAAATTTACTTCCCCACTCCCTTCATTTATTTCATTACCCGCATGTTCGGAGCGAGTAGCTCTACTAAGGGTCTCTTTTAAGCGGCTAAACACGCTGGACCCGGGCCGTGGGCCCATGGCATGCATGTCTTGACTTGAACTATCAGGGTTTGGTGTAGGATACCCCTCCATGACTTCGTAGTCAGAGGAAGAATCACTAGACGCGATATGAGGATCTTGGGTCGCGCTACCTTGAGTCCCGGCCGAAGGTCCAGAAATTAGGGTGGAGGAATAATGGGTGCCCGCGTAAATGGAGGCACTACCAATATGCTCGTGCTCTAACACTCGTCCAGAGCATAGGTTCATATGACTTGGATCCCCTAGAAGTGTCAGTGAGTGCCCGTGAAGGCTGCTCACCTAGTATTTTTGGGTGTTTTGCAACCCAAGTCTTTTTTTTTTTTTGTCCTTTTTTTCTGACCCAGCTATAGAATAGAACGTATGATAGCTCAAAACGAGCGTCTCGGTCAAAGGGACGTGCCGTGCTTTACAGCCCTCCATTTTAGTCACTTTATGCCCTCGGAATCCCTAAAATCGTCAATTTCTAGTAGGGAACTAGGCCCAAATTAGAAAGTCTAAGGGTGCAAGTGGGAAGAGGAGGGAGGAGAGTGGAGGACTTGCCCCACATGCTCTCATTTCCTCTTGAGGGGGTAGGGTATATATATAAGAGTGAGTCTAGTATATATCATAAGACTGAGGACTGAGGCCTCGGCCTAGGCTTGGGCTTGGGCTTGGGCTTGGGGAACCGATCCCGATCGAAATTTTAGTGTAGGCCCCCAGTCACTCACTCTTAAATAAAATAACTTTTTTTCTTTTTTTTTAAAGCAACGACCGCGTGCGGTTTAGGTGACCCTTTCTTGGCCACACACACTGTCAACACCTACCTAACCTCTCTGTCAATAGCTCACAGCTCACTACCTTATCTACTTACTAACAGTGCTGCTAACCACCAACTAATCTGTTAACCACTCTACTAACTGCTTACTGACAGTGAGCTAACTGTCCACCTACTTCCTCTCTCACTACCTTACTGTGCAAAGACTGCGTGCAGGCAAACCTTAATAGAAAACTGTGTACAGACTGTGTGCAAACAGAAATTGCTAACTGTCTACCTACTTACTCATTCACTGCGAACAAGCTAACGACTACTAATTGTGCAAAGACTGTGTGCAAATAGAAAACACAAGATTATGCAGAAATCACAGAACTTGCAGACAATACAGAAATTAACAACTTGCAAAAAAATAACTCATTCCTCTTCCTCTTCCTCTTCTCCCCTACTACAAACACCTCATAGAAGAAGCACAAAGTGCCTCTTGGGCTTAGTGTAGGGCGATTCCCCGGCAACGGCGCCAAAAATGTGCACTCCTTGCCGCACTGTCGAAGCAAGGGACTTGCCTAACACTGTGTGCAAGCCACACACGGCTCCAAGCACACAACTAGCTTAACTAGTAAGCTCAAAAGAGGGCAATGGTGTGTCACTCACCGCTCTATGCTCCTGCCGTGGAGGATTCCTCGCCGTGAAGAAGAAGGAGATGCCGCTACGTCGCGCTCAACCGCTTCACCGCCGTCGTGCCGCCGCAATGCTCGATCACACTCTCTCTCTCTCTCTCTCTCTCTCTCTCTCTCTCTCTCTCTCTCTCTCTCTCTCTCTCTCTCTCTCTCTCTCTCTCTCTCTCTCTCTCTCTCTCTCAAGTACACACACACACACACTAGTACACAAGGAGATGGAGAAGGAGATGGAGCAAGAACACTAAAACGGGCTGAAAATTACAGCACACTCACACTCCAGTACACAACCATCTGCAAGCACATTACTCTCTTGCAATGTCTCAGATCTGATGTGCAGCCCTCTCTCTTCTCCTCCTCTAAGCTTGAGCTTCAACTCCGCTCAAGCTCCGAGCTCAAGCTATGGCTTAACTCTCTGCTCCCACCTGTTGCTCTGATACCAATTGATGAAGCAGGATCTATGAAGGAGAAGTTGTGGGCAGGGAGAAAGAGCACACAGACACACGTATGGAAGAGGGTGAACCAAAGATTAAGGCCCCCAATTATAATGTACACATATATTGAAGAGTGGCTCAAGTGTACTATACACTTGGTTTAGTAGCAGCTAGATGGGCGGCCGGACATGGCCAGCATAAACCCAACAATTTTAGAGATAGCTCACTAGGGATGTCATTAATGAAAACATATTGGAATCCATTTAGGAAATAAGACAACTCTAATTCCTCTTGATTCCCTTTATTGCAGGGATATGGTATTTCCCAACTCATAAACATCTATGTGCATGCTCTTTTCCCTGTAGGTGAAGTAGATTCTCCTTTCAAGGAGCTTCATGTTGGAAGCCGTGCATTTAAATCATGGTGCCCCAATGATACATTCACATGTTTGAGAGGGGAGATGAAGAAATCCTCTTTGTCCAAATATCTTTGGACATGAAGCCTTAATTTTCCAATGAAAGAAATAACTGAGACGTCTTGTCCCTTTATAGCTCCATTGGCTCTCAATGCATCTCCCATCTTGTGGGCTTGTATGCCTAGCTTAGTGGCCAACTCCGTGGATATGAAGTTGTGAGTTGAACTAGGGTCAAACAAAATAAAGGCATCATGCTCTTGCATCTTTCCCCAAGAATAGGAAAGGAGAAATCCTTGGCAATGAGCATCCTCTTTTGGATCTTCAAACATACAGACTCTAGGAGTCTCATTGCGGGCAATTCTCTTGGGGCAAGGACGATAACCATGGCCTTGCTCCCCACACTTAAAACATTTGTGGTCCTTACTAAAAGCGTCTAGCTCTTTAGGAGAGAGTTTATATTTACCTTTGTAAACTCCCTTCTCCTTGGACCAATTGTTGTTGTTGTTGGAATAGCCTTGGTAAGAATTTTGGGCATTGGTTTTCCCCTTGGCATCATTTTTGTCTTTATTTTCCATGAGCTTGACATTCCGTCTAGCCCCTTGTTGGAAATTGATGCGCGCAGCAGCCATGGTGTGGTGGATTACTTTGGTGATAGAACCAGGCCGTTGAGAATTGATATACTCAGCCATCTCTTTGGGTAATCCCGCACAGAATTGTTGCTTTTGCTCGACAAAGTCTATCTTTGAAAGATAGTAGCCTTGAGATGTAAATCCCAAAACTTATCCACATATTTGTGGATAGACTCATGAGAGAGAAGCTTTAAACTTCACCATTTGGTAAGCACTTTTTCCTTTGCATCACTTGCAAGGAATTGCTTCATGATGGAAACTCGTAGAGTTTTCTATGTCTTTGGGGCTTCACCGTTGCCACGAAGTCTAGCCCACCATTGACGAGCCAATTTTTGGAAGTGCATAGCTACATGGTGTAGCTTGGAGGACTCCATGAAGCCCTCGTCTCCAAAGGCCCATCAAATTGTTGGATGAAGGCCAATAGTTTGTCAGTAGCACCAAAGGTGCCATCATAGGTGAGAAAAGAGATATTCTTTCCTCCCTCTTTGAACTTCTTTAGCTTTTGTGATCTTTGCCATGCAGGGTAAGATTTGCGATGTCCTCCCCCCTTGTATTCTCTAGAAGAACAGCCATATCTTTCATCAGTAGAAGAGAAAGGTGAAGAAGAAGGAGAAGAGGGTGACCTCTTTCTTGCCCTTTTCTTCCTTTGCTTCCTCTCTTCCCTTTTGGAGTGACGAGGAGAAGGACTATGGGTTGACCGTTTCCTCTTGGGAGGAGTTGGCGATCGTCTAAACCACCATCTTCATGGAGCTACATCTTTTGAGGAACTTAGGGAGTCATCAATTTCTCGTTCTTTGGATTCCTCCTCTCGTATGGGAGAGAGTCTTCTTTTGGGGGTCTCACCAAGAGGCCTCCTAAGCTCTCTCTCCTCTTTGAGAGGAAAGGAAATCCCATAAGCACGAAGTTGTTGAGTAACTTTGGCTTGCAAAGAGGGGTTGGCCATAGCTTGTTGCAACCTAATAACAAGATAATTAACAAACATGGGTGCATCATCATTAAAACCTTCATGTGCAAAATCAAAGTTATCAATGTTCATTCTACTCTCTTGGTTATTGTCAACCATGTTAATTAAACTTAGGTGTTTACTTAGTGTATGCTTTGGTAATTCAAAAACTTAGTTGCTACTCCTCTTAGCCTTTGAAAATAGGCACTTAAGTATCTACACCCACGGTTCGAATTGGTTAATTATAGAGAGTAGTGGAGTGAGTCTAACATAGCGAAGTTGCCGAGGGATAGCTCCTTTAGAAATTATTATGGCTCAATAATGGTAAAGCCATAGGCAAGTCTAAAAAGACTCCATTATTAACACCAAAGCTCCCGAGGTGTGCACCATATCCCACATAGTGGGCTCAACAAAACCGATAATAGATCCCAATCCCACTTACCCTAATATAATTAACAAAATCAACCATTAATAGGCTACTTAAGGACCTCTTTTCTTAAAAGAGAAACCAAACGCTCTGATACCAATGTAATGGAAATGGCCTATGAACTTTGAGAGTAGCGGAATTAGGAAATTAGGTGAAGCACTTTTGAGTTACTTTGTGAGTGCGGGTGAACTTAATCGATGGTAGCAACATAAACATGGTACTTAGTTAACTTGGCTTGAACAATACTTTTGCGAGAGAGAGAGAGAGAGAGAGAGAGAGAGAGAGATTTTAGAGAACATGACAATATTTGAGGACTGGATTCATATGGATCCGGTCCCCCCTCCAATAGGCATTTGTATTATAGTTTCTACATCAAGAGAGACTTGGTACAATACAATCTTTGTGTTTCTTGTAACCTAGGTGATGCAATGAAGATGGAAATCTTCATGCATCACAAGCATAACATAAACTTGAAGAAAGCATTAACTATCCCAAGCCTCAGTCCCAAGGCCTCAGACACCTTCGAAGGTGGAGAGAGCTAGCGAGGAATGAGGATAGAGAAGAGGAAGAAGAAACATTCCATAGGAGAAAGAAATAGTTCCTCACTTATCATTACTCTTCTTGATAGCATACATAATAGCATAGTAATGAAGATGGAGAAGATGGCAAGCTTAAGCATTGAAGCATGACTCTTGGTTGGATTTGCATTCCATAGCCAAGAGTATTGGTGTAGGCTTTCACTCTCACAAGCTTGGAGAAGGAGGTGTTGTTTCTCCACTTTCACCAAGTGAGAATCGCCTTGCAAATGAGTGTGTGTATGTGTGTGGCGTATATCTCCCTAGCACCCCCCTTCCTTGCTTTGGGCAAAATTTCTACATGCTACAAGCTCATTGGACCCCTCTCCCCCTAGCCAATCACATGCAGCATGCAGTCAAGCACATGGGTAGTCTTTTGACAAGTGTCCTCCTTACCCCTTAGAGAGAGATAGTTTGAAAATATCTAGATATTTGTTAGATGGAAGTAGAATCTCATTGGACCCCTCTTTAGCCCAACCAATAGCATTCAAGCACACCATGTGGTTAAGCTTAGTGAGAGTCTGACATGTGTCCCATGTGCTCTTTTAGAATTCCCTTAACTTTGAGATTTTTATGCATAGGAAGTTTCTCAAGCAACTTCTTCATTAAGTGTGTAGGTTCTCTTTTTGACTCAAGCATCTTACCCCCCATGCATAGGAAGCTTCTCAAGCAACTTCCTCATTAAATGTGACAAGTACCTCAAGTACCTTAGTTGCCAAGCATGACAAGCACCTTAGGTGGATTTTCCACCTCAAGCGCAGCCCTGGCTTGCTTAAGTTTAGGTCAGGTTCCCACCTCAAGCGCAGCCCTAGCTTGCTTAAGTTTAGGTTGGGTTCCCACCTCAAGCACAACCCTAGCTTGCTTAAGGTTCCCATCTCAAGCACAGCCCTAGCTTGCTTAAGTTTAGATCGGGTTCTCACCTCAAGCTCGGCCCTAGCTTGCTTAAGGTCAAAGGACTTTTAACACTAACCATTAGAGGTCTTTAATGAAGCTAACCCTAAGGTCTTTTAAGCTTCATTAGTTAACCTTGCTCTTTGACATACCATCTCTCATTTGGGCCCCTTTACCATTGACCCCGTGTTGAGATAGATCCGTAAGCACATGTCTATATTCTAACCCTTGTTCCCGTTTATTATCCCGTATTAAATGATCAGTTTAATATGAGAAAATTATTTGGGTTGGTTAAATATTAGATATTTAATAACAACTGAGATAATAAAATAGCTATCATTAGCCTCTTCAACGCCCTATCCTCCCTATTTGCACATGATAATCATATTGATCCATTGGTTTTTCCGCTCAACTTTGTGTTTCCTAGAGCTATTTAGAGTTTTCTCACCATTGGTTGTATCTTGTCATATGGCTTCATGTTGTACATTGTATTTGGCAGTCTCCCTCGTTTTAATATTTTGAAATATTAGCAAGGTATAAGGCCTACCATTTTGTGGGGGGGTCCCTTTGGACCCTTCTCTTTGCTTGTGCCGTTACCTATGATGGCACCTTCACTTGGATTTGATTAAACTACATCATGTCTCTCTATTTGAGTAGCTTGGAGTTTGGGCAACAAACAAGCATACTATGCCCTAGTGGGGTGCCAAGAGAGTGGCGTGTAGGAGTTGATCCTTGAGGTACAAATCTATCAGTTCCAACATGCCATGGTATTTCTTGAAGGGGTATATTCGGGGGATACTAGTGTCAGTCTCTTCGTTTGCAAAGTGTGTGTATGTGTGTGTGAATATTTTTATCAATTCAAAATAAAAAAATAAATTAAAATTATTTGTCGATTAGAGTAATGAAATAACTTAAAATTATTCTCGACACATGTTTATCGATGGGGAGCCAATTCATTTCCAAGTGGGTTAATAAGTTTTATTAGCACTTGCGCATAGGTACTAAGAGTTGCATCCTGCTGGGTGAGTGCAGGGCATAGACTGCAAAGGCCCTTGCACTACATGAGCTACAAAAAAATAAGAAACAAAGCAAACTTTGTAGCGCATGCAAGGTGACGAGGCTTAATTTAATGCAAGCTTTGCACTATATGCTCCACATGTGTTCAGCGGGAAGGAGCTCTAAATATTCTAGCAACACAAAGAGGACTTTGAAGGCTCTGAGAGCTCTCTCCAATGTTAGGGAAAAATGTGTCTCCGCTTAATTTTGTGACGTATTCAATTTCAAAAATGTTGGTTGAGGGCAAGGGGAAAGGGAGAAATTCCGCCCCAAAATAGAAAAAAAAATAGAGTAAAAACCCGCAAAATAAGCCTAATTTTCTAAAATTTCCTTGTGGCAAATTCAAAGAAAGGAATTTTGTATGTTTGGGGAAATGATTTTTCGAGAACACTGGCGCTCTCTCTCTCTCTCTCTCTCTCTCTCACTCACACACACACAGAGCAACACGTGTCTTTCTTTTGAAAGTGCATGCAAACGCACGGTACGCGGCACTGTCACCAAACTTGGGTACGTGTCAGAAATCTGGGATACGTGCCAGAATTACATTCAACGCAAATCCGAAAAGCCAAATCTTTATAATTCCATAGCCTCTCGACAAACATGAAGTATCTCCGTCATTTCCTGCATTTCTTCCATCGCCCGCTTCGCACATTCAGCTTCCCCAGATCTAGAGTTGTCTTGCACAATATAACCGCTTTATTACTCATACCTCCATTGTGTCGCTATGGCCACAGCCACCTTCGTCGAAGTCCTGTTGGCAATCATTCTACCACCTCTCGGGGTCTTTCTGCGATATGGATGCCATGTAAGGCCTGGACTTTGATTGATTTCTGTGATGGATTTGTGCATGCATCTTTCTCTGGGGTCGAGTAGCTGTCGGTTTACACCATTATCTGAGGGTATTGTGTTTGCTGTGATAGATTTGTGCAAGCGTTTTAACTCTTGTGAAGGTCATTGTGGGTTTTCTGATGCATACTACTAGTCCTAGGTAGCTAGGTATGTGTGAGTAAGCAGTCTCGATGTCGCATGCCATTGGCGAGGATGTGTAGTGTTGCACACTACTGTTTATTGCTATCAGAGTTTGATGTGTTTCTGTCTTTTGTATTTCTTGTGAATATATGCAAGATGGGTCCCATCTCACATGCAAATGTTTTTTTCTGCATCAATGAAACCTATTGCCAATCTATCTTCACATCAGGAATGATTGTGCGGACAATATGGGAATTTGTATCGTCTGCGGCACACCAATTGATGCACGAATTGCAGTTCTTTGTGTCGAATTTTGCATGTGCACGAACTGTTGGTTCAATTGCTGAACTTGTGGTTTGAAATAAACTTAGGAGGCAATCATTTCCTCGTTTCTTTCAATCTCACAAATTTTTCTCTGATTTTTCAGGCTGAATTTTGGATATGCTTGCTACTAACAATCTTGGGATATATTCCCGGAATCATTTATGCTTTGTACGTGCTCGTGGGTTGAAGACCTGGGTGATTAACGATTTGTGAGCGAGCGATCGAGCGCATGTACATCAATGGATTTTTTACACTATTCCCTGGCAGATTTATCTTTTTGTACATTCTTCCTCTCAAGTTGTTGGGCTTGTGATACTCTATATGCTCATTATTCTGCACGACACAGGATTTATTGAAGGCAATAATATGAAGAAAACAAACAGCTAATTTGAGCATTTGTGTATTTTCTAACAAAAAATAGATATTTGTGATTGGCTCTTGCATGCTGCATGGCTCTTTGATTAAAGTTGTAAGGGAGAACAAAATAAGTGTCTTGATGAAGTTTATCAGGTGTACGTAGGACATATGTCACTCTATATCTATAGACTTCTAACTACCCCAACAAGGTTGGGACTACTTCGTTTTGATTGTGATTGTGATTGTAAGCTAAGTCAATATGACCATGAGAATTCTTTCAGGAGGAATGCTTAGCGCAAACTTTTTTCTTCTTAAGCTTAATTTCTCTTTACAAGAACGAACTCTACTACTAATAAAGTTTATGGGCAAGTTGAACCATCCATCGGGAAAAATGTGTCAGCATGCGAGATGTGCGAGGAACTATCAGCCTGTGGTTGGGAGTAGAAATCCGAGCAGTCGAAGTAGCACTGGGGTTTGAACTCAAGACATGATTCTAGATTTCCTTATATACATAGCCTCCTGTTGTATATTCTAGATTTCCTTATATACATAGCCTCCTGTTGTATGTTTCATCCTGGGGAGAGAAGGTGGAGCACTTTGCTCCGGTTGCCTCAACCCAACACCCCAACCAAACTTAATATCGTGCCGTTTTAAATTTCAAAAATGCCGGTTGACAACAAGGGGAAAAGGAGAAATTCCGTCCCAAAATAGAGAGAAATAATGTAACAACCTGAAAAATAAATATAATTTTCTAAAAAGGAATTTTTTACTTTTGGATAAATGTTTTTTTTTTTTCTCGCAACACCCGAGAACCGTGGGTCGCTTTTGTACATTTCCTTTGTAAATGGACATATACCGCTTGTGAAAGCGATGCCCACAATGATGCGACCTCCATGTTGTACATTGATTATGCCTGCTCTGTGCATGCTTTTTCCACTAAAACGGGAGGTAAATATTATGAAACAAAGTAACAGAGCTGGAAAGAAGTGGCAAAAACCGTTAAAATTCAAGAAGCATCATCAAAATCTCAGTTTCCCACCGGAGACTACTTTTCTAATGTTCATGACCACCATATTTTGTCCATAGATATAAAATGCATAGCTTCGTGTGTGAATGGGAAATGTTTCAAAAGTGGAAAAACTGTTTTGTAAGCAATCAAGTCTTTGCGCATGAATGCTGGCTTCTCATCAAATGTCTGCTTCAGTTTCTTTAAAAAAGAAGGATATAACTCAGGCAGCTTGCCACAAACTTGAGCAGTTATTGCTTTACATAGAAATTTTAATGTAGCAAAATAAGAGTTGTTAACATGAAACTTATAGATTTCCTAGGGTGGACTCTTAAGAGACTTCAAATCATAGCATGGTCTGGAGTAACCCACTTACATGGATGACGCGCTGCACTTGGTTGAAGCGATTGGTCATGGATTAGTTATTATGACTTAATTGTCAATCGTTCAAAATGGTCACAATTTTTGGAATAGCCTTGGCATACCGTTTGGCAAAAATACCTTTCCGGGGGGTTTTGATCTTTTCTCCCATACCCAGGTGTTAGAACAAGGGAAGTGGATAGGCGGTTTCCAAGTTTTTGGGCTTTTCAAATGATATGTAGTTCTATCCACTACCAAAAATTATTGTATTGATGACGAAAGCAATATTAAATGAGCAAAAAACACAGCCATGAAAAAGACACCCTCATTGAATAAAGAGGTGATTGTTTTCAAGGCCATTGGAGTATACATCTGCAATGACTGCCAACATTTATGTGACATGAATGACAACATTTATGTGACATGAATGACATTAAGAGAGAGAGCTTACTTCTTTTTGAAATGTCACATAAATGTCCTTAAAGAGAGTTTACTTCTTTCTGAAATGGATTTGTAAAAGCATTGGAAAATTTCAACAAAAATTTTGCATATGCTTTTTCATGTAAACTTTTTAAAAAAATTATAAGGCGGAAGTAGTTTGTGTGTAACAACTCACAAATACACAACTCACAAAACAAAGTACTAGATGGTGATTTTCGAGAAGAAGCATGTAACCTTCTTGAGAATAGCTGATGTACTCTCGACCCATAATATTTTTAATAGCAACGATCTAGTCTTCAATGAGGAAATATTGCAAAAAAATACCTCCTATAAAGGTTTCAAGATTAGAAAGTACTTTGTTAAGATGTTATGCCACCATACTATGTGAAAATACAAGTTGTCCATGCATTTGAAGGGTAAAGAAATGGTGCAATTTGTTGCTCCTAGTAGCCCTCAACGCGCACAAAGAAATTATTATTGATGGAAAGTGAAACTTTGATATAGAAGCTTTGAAGTATTAACTTCCATGATGTTGAGATAGACATGTCTTTTTTTAGCGATTATGAGAAACACCTCTACATGTGCATACCTTTTGCTATTGGCATTTGTTCTATGACTTGTAAGCTTCTAAGAAGTGCCACATGGAGAGTTATCACTTCAATTTCTAAACACCTCCGTATGTGCATGCTTTTTGCTATTAGCATTTGTCCTATGAGTTGTAAGCTTCTAAGAAAGGCCACATGGAGAGTTACCAGTGGGATAGCCACTCCAACTTTATACATTAAAAAAGCCCAAGGCTATAATAATGTACATACTATGAAAAGTAACCTTATGCTATGAAAGTACTATTTTGAGTATTGGACTTGCAATTCTATTTTATAAAGCTCATCGTCTATTAATGGAATCTTTTATCTTCAAGCTTCCTTGAGCTCTCTCGCCAATGACACCTAACAACTAGTATCAAAGCTGGTTAGCACCACTACAAACTTAGCAATCCCGTCAGCATTGCAGAGAATCCCAATCTCATCTTTCAAGTAATTAATCACCTATTAAGATGTGATTAACCACATGCAAGCCACGTCGAGTTGTCTGTGAGCCGCTACGAGTCAGGTCGAGCCACCCCTTGCCTTGCATGTGGCCCAGAGCCTTGCCCAAGAGCTTCACCATCAACCTACTATGAACTACCTCACCCACTTGCATCTGTCGAAGCTCAACTGCAACCAGCTCACTTCATTTGTATCACCCCTCATCCTATTGTTTTTGCTCGAGCCCACACCAAATTGCTCAAAAGACTCATATGTCACTGTTGCGCTCAGTGTCAAGACAACTCCTCGACGGACCCTCTCAATCACCCACGACCACTTGACTTTTATTTTCTTTCAAAAAATAGGGTTTTGTAAGCCTCTTTAAGGGTTGAAGCCCGCAGCATTCACTATGACACTTCCAAGCCCAAGCGAAGATTCCCACCACTACAAGAAGCACCAAGGCTTACAAGCCAACTCTCAGCTGATTACCAAAGCAGCTCATCAAAGAGGGAATACGACTTCAAACCTTCATCTCCAGCTTCAACAAAGAGCTTCAAAGTTTTTCGAAGCCTTTTGACTCCGTGCACTCTCAAGTTTCAATCGTTTCAAAAGCTATCAAAGTATTGCACATGCTTATTTTGCATTTGTACAAAAGCATTGCATACTTCTTGTTTCATTATACATTCTATTTTTCTTTGCACTCAAAGCATGATAACAAAGTCTTCCTTTACATTATGTCTGCCAAATCTATCTTCAAAGGATGTGAGAGGACTAGACATTGCCCTAATTATATCTAGAGGTAAGACCTTACTCCAAAGAAACCCTTATGCTGTCATCACTTGCACGATGTTATGTATGCCAAATATCTTTCTCAAGAAAAAAACCAAAGGTGAAATTATTGTCGACAAATATGCACAGCCTGCAACAGTGGCAGCAGCAGACCATATCAAATGATGGAGACGAATAGGAGCAAGGGGAGGTGCTACTAAGAGCAAACACTGACACTTACAAATATGGTTATCTTTCTCCTTTCATGTTTAAGGGGAGGAATATTTAAGTTTATATGGCACCTTGTTTATTTGAGACCATGAATGAGTCTGTGATTGCCATAGTTTGCGTGGCTACCTCAATCTGCTTGCCTGTGTGGCATCAAGTCTCAACCCAACTTGCTTCAGTATAGTCCATGCCTAAAGGGAGGATTGTTGAGATAGGCATGTTCTTCAAAAGCGACTATACGAAACACCTCTACTTGTGCATACCTTTTACTATTGGCATTTGGCCTATGAGTTGTAAGCTTCTAAGAAAGGCCAAATGGATAGTTATCAACCGGATAGCCACTCTAGCTTTATACATAAATAAAGCCCAACCTTATAATGTACATACTATGCCAAGTAACCTAAAGCTATGAATATACTATTTTGAGTATGGGACTTGGAGTTCTATTGAATCTTTCATCTTCAAACCCCCCGTGAGCTCTCGCATCAATGACATGATACAAGGCCAAACTATTACTACTGCTCACAAAGAGCATGTTGTCAAGACCGCTGATTATTGGTTGACACTACTTGTTGGAGATATTGATCTTGGCTTTAAGTCTATAATTTTTCACATCTACATTTTGAAATTTCAATTGAAAAATAAGATGGCTAGCTATCTTTTTCATGGGGCACATTTCCTCCTACTACTTGCAATTCATCGCCATCTCCCCTTTCTCTCTCTCTCCCTCTCTCTCTCTCTCTCTCTCTCTCTCTCAGGAGCAGAAATCATTGCAGAGCTCTGCCCATACTCTCTCTCTCATTCAAAGGAGCAGAAATCATTGCAGAGCTCTACCCATACTCTTTCGACCACTACCGACAACTCATGGACCAAGCATTGGAGCTACAACGATCCAAACGGCCAAGATTGAGGAGAGGGACTACACAACATCGACAGAGACTACAACAGAGAATTCGAGCCTTACTCTCGACATCCAGAGTGCAGACGAGGGTGGATTCTACTAGTAGTATCTTTGTTCTAGATCTTTTTTGTACCCTTCTTTTTGTACCTAAACATGATATCAAATACACTTTCTGTTAGTTTGGTCTCATAGGTCATTTTGGTCTTTTGAAGACGTTAATATAACATTTCATTTCTCTCACACAAAACTGCTCAACATTTTTCAAATTGTAATGATTCAGAAGCTAAAAGATCAACAATCAAACCAAGATATATGACCAAAATCAAACATCCACAACTTCATCCATGAGCCGCAAACAAGTGCTAAAAAAACTTGAGCAAAGTCAGGCCACTATGGTAACTGAGTATGAAGACAAAACATCATTTTAGAGCAGGTCCAAACGCACTACTTGATGCATAAAGCCAACATAATCAGAACTAAGGACAAGTTTCCCAGATTTTTTGAGCCATTTAATAAATATTAAGCACCTTTAAGTGAGACCAGCGACGAGAATACTTTGCAAGTACTCAAACCACAAAATGAGGGATGAGAGAGAGAGAGAGAGAGAGACCATGGAACCTCACTACCATCTTACCATTTCCAAGGGCTCAACCCAAAGCAAGGGAGGCTTCTTGTTTGATGATTAGACTGTATGCTTATAACCTTTCATATCTCTCTGGATTAGACCAGCTTTAACCCACTTTTCTGGGCAATGCTGCCTTTCAATGAAAATGACTGGAGCTGCTTACAATGTCCCACTTGAGAGCATTAACCTTTTTCCTTGCAGACGTATACATATGGCCCTATCAGATACATAACTAATATTTACAATTGCACGCAACTTGATGGTAGGCAACAACATAAGCACCCTTGATCTGCACTACCGAACCGCCACTAAAACATCCGGCACATCCACGTCATTGTCCGAGGCATCGGAACAAGAAACTGAGAACACCACTCGATTTTCAGTTGCCGGAATGGTAACCTTTGCAATCGTTGTTATAAGATCCAACAACGTTAGAGGCATTCGCTCCTGGAGCTTTTTTCTGGGCACAAATTCAGCATAGAGCAGACTTTTACCATATGATAGCATTGTTATCTGCAGCAAAACAAATGATGTGAATACACCCAAAATAAAACGGAGGAAGTATCCAGAAAGCCATGAATGATGCAAAGGTTTTAAAGTGACGTGATTGAAATCACAGACATACATTTTTTTACCATGCCCAGGCCCTAGAACAACTATTTAAGCATACAGAAACTTAAAGAAGAGCTACTAATGGCTCAAGTAAATGTCTAAACGGAGAAGAGCCACTTAACAAAACTTGCATATCAAGTAGCAGTAAAAGAATGATGAACCAATCCAAGAAAAATGAAGACTGCTACATCCATAGCTCGGTAATTGTAGGAACCTATTATGCTATCCAGCTAAGAGAGAATTAATCCTTGAAAACTACGTAATATACAAGAATTCCAAAAGGCCAGAAATATTTATCATTCGTTTTGTTACACTTTAAAAAACAAAAAGAGATCAAAAGAGCTGTCTGTGATGCCATCTACCTCAAGGCCGTATTGTTGCTTGAACTCCCGGAGAAAGGTCTCCAATGACATTCCTACACAGCTCATCTCAAACTTATCCCATAGAGTCCACAACAAGGGAGGATGATCATTTCTCTCAACCTGGCAAGGAATCAAAAAATTAAAAAAGGCGACAGAAAGGGATTTAAGTATCTGACAGTGGAAAATGCCAAGATATAAAATGCTTCAGAGAAGTTTGTTTGACAAGAGCCTAGACAATACCCTGTTTACGATGGCCCTGATTGGTTCTGCTGTTGCAATGAATGGTACAGCTAGATTGACATATGAATGCTTGAAACACTCCAGAGGTTTTTGCAACACCAATTTGTATAGTTCCAGACACATCATCCCTCCAATAACAGATGTAGCTGTCACAACAGAAGGAATTGCCCTTCCTCCTACAAGTCGAGCCTGTAGATGATAGTAAATACGAGTCAAGAATATATTCAAAGAACTCGCCTCAATTTCAATTCACCATACTCGCATCAACTTCACAATTGTAATGGTACAAACAGGTAAAAGAAAACGCATGTACAGCACTCCTCTTCTCTCCACATCCCACACAAACCTGCAACAAATCCGAAGTCGGAATGCCATAATTCTGAGCCCGCAAATTTGCAGCAGCCGATACAAACTCCACATGGAAATTCTGCTCATCATCCTTCTCGAACTCTATAGGCGTTAACCTGTATCCCTGAATAAATAGAATGCATAAATGAGTTCAAAGCACGAAGCAAAGGAGCCTGGGCATTAGAAGCCTCTCTTTCACATTGTCCTGAGTATCTATCCAAAACGTCATATAACTACAAGCCATCAACAGGCCATAAGAAAGTGTATGCCAGTGATGGCCTTTTTAAAGTCCAGATCCGTCGTCACTTACTGCCAGAGACGCGGGAGTGGGTAGCTCTTGCATCAAAACATCACACCTTTCCACGGCATCATTATCTTCTGAGCTAAGAAAACTCTTCTGCTGTCCACCACTCCTCAAATCACCGTCCGAAGTAGCTATCTTGATGCCTTCCTGAGGGCACGAGAGAAAATGAGCTCAGACTGAGCGCTAATAGGAATGATCCTTCATCAATTACTTACCTTGGGCTGAAAAGCTGGAACATTAACATTTCGCAAGACATCCAAAAACAACACCCGATCTTGGCATCCCTTCAACCCGTACACAGTAGCCTGAAGATTGGCAGCTGCAACAATAAAGTTGTAGTGCAAAGGCTCCATTACATTGAACGTGATAGGAACAGGCGCACGTTTGGTTCCACTCCAGAATGGTGCACCAGCTGTTGTTGTCATATCCTTGGGAAAATTGAAAGAAAGCTGACACACGACAAACCATACGTTAAAAAGTCAGAAATTTACTCCTTTACTTTGTCACAAGGCCAAGCGCATAGAGCTTTCCCGTGACATGAGAGTATGACCAAGTTACAATGAAATCAATTTCAGCAACCATAATAACCATCAGCTAGTGAGTGTCAGTTTCTCAAATCAAATGCAAACCTCCTAATGTACAGGTAAGAAACACCTGCTCCTACAGAATTCTCTCTCTCAGATTAGTTCTTGCATTACACATGTTAGATGTATGATATTTTGACGTGATTGACTTTAACATGCAGTTAGTCTACAGGCAAATTAAACAATAAATTAAAAACTGTGACTCATAACTGCTCGGCAGCTATGAGTCTTCAACATGCAGTTAGTCTACAGGCAAACCTGCAAGCCCTAATTTTTCAAGCTGAAATTATAGTAGGAAACCCTACAAGCCAATTACTCACCTGCTTGATACTATTTGAGAAGAGATCTTCAAACTGCAACCTTGCCCAATGTATGCAAGCTGCAAAACTACAAGCAATAAAAAATGTAGTCGCAAATTTATACATGTATTTACAGTAGCTTTTTCTTTGAAAAATACATAAAAGTAATAAAAGCTTTTAGACAATGCACAACTCCTACACAACATATCAGAGTGCAGCAGAAGAAACCAGCTAGTTAAAGCACCAAGAGGAGAGAGAGAGAGAGAGAGAGAGAGAGAGAGAGAGAGAGAGAGAGAGAGAGAGAGAGAGAGAAATGAAATGAAATGTTATATTAACGTCTTCAAAAGGCCAAAGTGACCTATGAGACCAGGAAGTTACAATGCGGTGTATCTGATACAAAGTCAGATTAACAAAATAAATTAAACTGGGATAACAAGATATAAATACTGAAGAATCCTAAACTAAGCTGATAGGTGTGAAAGGTGAAAGGCGCGAAATGTGTGAACTAAGCTATACAATGTGTAGACAATATGGGAGGGAAGTAGAGATTCATCTTCATAGAGATCCATCTTCATCTACACTCTGGACGACGAAAAAGTATGGCTCGAATCCTTTGTTGTAGCCTCCTTCGAAACTGTGTAGCTCCTCTTCTCCATCGGGGTCATCTAGATCTCCCTAGCTCCAATGCTCGGTCTATGAGAATGCCAGTAGTGCGGGTAGACCTCTCCATTGTTGGCTGCTCCTCTATCTGTTCTTCTGGGTGTACAATATCTAGTGTAAAGAAATCTGTGATCTGTCTCTGGGGTTGTCTCTCTTCAGCTCTCCTCAGTAAAGTTTCTCTATGCCTTGTGTAGCTCAAGTAGATATAGCCCAAGACATCTCTGATCCTCATAACTCATGACCCTAGATAGAGGCCCAAAACCTTCTCTGAATAGACAATGAAAACGGCCTCGTATCTCATAGCACACTGTGCAATGACATATGTAATGTACCTGTCTCTGACTCTAGATGGCATAAGCGGCATATCCTGCTATCTGTTGGTGTCCCTCTGAATCTGTCAGTCTCAATCTCGAGCTGATGTGAGGACGTGCGTATCTGACCAATGGCACACCGCAAACCATGAGAAAGATGCGTGTCCATATAGCTAGGTCGAATCACAAACCCATCCCCCGTGAGGTGGAGAGAATGCTCTTTATAGAAAGCCATCTTTGTGCCCAACTCCTGTATCGGCTCTATCCATGTCCTCCTCGTGTCCAGCTGGATCAGATCCTGACGAATGAGTCTATTAATCTCTACCCGTGTCAAAGACCTCAAGGGTGCTTGTAGAGAGTATTGAAAAGGAGGCAACCTGTCCATGGTGAAACCATGTGTCTGAAACCATGATGCCATCTGTGCATACCAGCATGATTATCCCCATTAAGAGCTAATTGTCTGGAGGACTCTAGAGCCACCCTGGCATATCTATCTCTGGTAGTATCCCACAGACTGTGTACAAAGGAGACTGATCTAGTAAGCGCCTCAATCTCCATAGGGGGGGCAGCTAATTCCGCTCGAATGATACCATGCGGTACAAAAGCCTTGGCTCTAATCAACCGAGAGACCATAGATACCAGGGGCTTCTCCATACGCCTCCAACCATCCTGGCCTACATAAGATCCCCAAACCTGCACCCCATATAACATAGTGGAGGCAACCAAAGTATCAAAGAGCCATAACTTTGTCCTAGGTTCTTGGAACTAAACCTGCGAACACATCCTCTCCATTCCTTTCAGAGCCGCACCAGCTCTAGTTAGTCTAGTCTCTGCTGCTCTTCTCAAAGAAAATCTCAGCCCAGTAAAGACTACCCCCAGGTAAGTGTATGCATTTGTATACTCCACAATCTCCTGACCATATTTGAAAGTAGGTACTGATCTCCTGACCCATTGCGGTGTGGTGTTAAACACCATAACCTTGGTTTTACCTAGGTTTACACACAATCCACTATCCTCAGCAAAATTGCGTAGTGCATCCAACTGTCGTTGCATACCTTCTGGTGAGTCGGATATCAGCACAATATCATCAGCATATAGCAACAACGGGATCCACGTCCCTGCCAGCTGTGCACCTCTGTCACCCTCTCTGTCGATGTAATCAGACACCTCATCAACATACATACCAAATAGAGTAGGAGACAATGGGCAGCCCTGTTTCACTCCAATAGTAGAGTGAACTAAATCAGATACCCCTTCCGGAGTGCGTACATGTCCCATCACTGATCTGTACAAAGCCATAATCCCCCAAATCACCTCTATGGGCACCCCCATCTCCTGTAGTCTGCGCATCAATCGAGCTCTTGGTACCATGTCAAATGCTTTGCGAAAATCCACAAAGCTACAATAGATCCGTCTCCCATGTGCTCTGCCCTCCTCACTGATGGCCCTGAGTGTCAGAATATGATCAAGCCTGGAGAAACCCCTCCTGAAGCAGAGAGAGAGAGAGAAAAACTCTGCACTGCCGAACTGGGGCTTTGTGCGTGTCAACCCTGCTGCTAACCCTAGCCCCCCTCCGATCTAGCCCTCGCATCCAACCAGCACTTCCATTGGCTCACCTGCATGCCATTGCACTCGGATGCCCTTGTACACGCACTGCCTGTTTCAACACGTTGCCTTTAGCGTCACAGCCGCATGCATTTTGCCCACGCGTGCCTTCCCGCTGCTGCACACCTGTGCGCTCTTCACACAGCAGGCCTTGTAGCAGCCTACAGGCTGCATCCAGTAGCCATATCAATTAGCTCCCTCCCTCCCCGCTGCTGCGCACTCTTCACACAGCAGGCCTTGTAGCAGCCCTGCATCCAGTAACCCTATCGATAAGTTCCCTCCCTCCCATACCCCACCCGTGCCACTCCGCCACACTCCTTAGCCGTTCATCCTGAGCACCAGATCGTTCCAAGCTGTGACAGAAGCAAAGTGCAATCAATTCGGCCAAGATTTGGGTGTATCCCCCACTAACCACACCTTTACAGCCCATTCGCCAACCCTATCAGGAAGCCAACACGGTACAGCCGATTGGAAATCTCACTTCTGGAGACCTAGGTGCAGCTTTGTAGACACACCCTTGGCATCATTGTTTCATTTCCAGATCGTCTATGTTGAAGGCAAGAAGAATGTGATTGAAGATGCAGTATCTTCCAAGCCATAAATTTCATATCCCATCATGAGTTTCTTGATATGAGGGAGTAAAATGCTTTGGATCCAATTTGCAATTATTTTTGACACATTGCAAAATAGCGATTCGATTTCAGGACTCTCTCTCGAGGGTAGGTACGTGATCTGTAGGGCAAAGTTGTGAGACAAGCCCTACGCCAAAAAATTTTGACAAAGTGTCATAATCCATTGAGGCAACACTCAAGGCACTAGAGAGCTACTCCTATTGGCCTCGTCTCAAGTCAAATGTGAATATCTTTGTACGTACTTGCATGATATGTCAAAAGATGACGTATGACAGGCACAAAATGCCTAAAACCTTCATCGATTCCAGAGCGACCACCACAAGAGAGTATTGCCATGGATTTCATCTTTGACCTGATGATCTATGTGCACTGTAATGAGTCCATCTTTTATCGGCTCGCTTTGTACCAGCGAACAAGATGATCAAAAGCCGACCACATTGCTAAATTGTTCATTGTACAAACCTTCAAACATCATGGAACTCTACATTTTTTGTGTCACAAACAGAGACCCGAGGATGACTAGTTTGCTCTAAAAGGCATTGTGTGAGAACTTGGGTACAACACTCAAGTTCTCTTCGTCATTCCATCCACAGACCTATGGGCAGTCAAAGATTAACAATTCAATAGTGTTAAGACTTGTTGAAGTGCTACGGCTCTGATCACAAGGCCCAATGGGAAAAGCTTTGCCATTGGCAAAATTTGTCTACAACACCATTGTTCACACGTCTACTGGGAAGGCACCTTTTGAGATAGTAGAGGGCGGCAAGAAGGTTCCACCTATCCTGTGCACCAAGGACAAGATCTTTCAAGCACATCATAGCGGATAAGTGTAACGGGACGGCGACACATGCCAACTGAAAAGGAACAGACTAGAACAAACTTTTACACTTCAAAACAACTGAACAGAAAGAGAGAGAATCTACACAAGACACAGAGTGGCCGAATTCCACACCCAGACGGCACTGGCCCCAAACCCTAGTGCCCCTTTTCGATACTTCTTTATATTGCTCAACAAGGTACAAGCTCTAGGAACTCTCCTATGATTCTCCATGCGGTTGAATGCCAATGAGAGAGCCCACGCAGCATATTTAAAGGCCCTTGGCTTGTCCAAACGCATCTCACATTAAAAGCAAAAACTAAAAAAGCTACTAGGCACCCTTGTGGCTAGTACAGTGATGCCACCTCATCAACTAGTACTGCAATTGCGGATATATCCGTACAGTTCAATCATGTCATCATCTAGTTGTGTGTTGGGGTGTTTTTAGGGTTTTAGGCCCCTCAGCCACTGATCTGTAAGTTGGTCAGGTTAGGATTTTTAATCCTAACCCCTTTTGTCTTTAGGCCCCTTGGTCGGCTTCAGTCAGTTGGTTAGAACTTCTTCTATTAGGGTTTAGGCCCCTCGGCCAAGATTTGCAAGTTGGCTTCGGTTAGAATCAAGGAGTCCTAACCCCCTTCGTCTTAGATGGAGGAAGGAGATTGGGTGCTCAAATTCAAGAGGGCCAGATTGGTAAAGATGAAGGGACAGGAGAGGCTTTACCCAAAGCACAGTATGCGATACTATAGACCCTTCCGAATCTTGCAGAAGATTGACAATGTTAAAATCCCTACAAAGCACTCTTTGCACCAATGGTTATACAAGGCGCAGAGGCAAAATGGCCCGCGTAAGTATAGTCCAGTAGACGCATATTCACCACCGCATACTAGCCCAAAGCACGCAGCATGATGTATCAGAGCATGTGCATGTATTAAAAGGTATATTTGCAGGTACACTTCGTGCAGGATCATCTATGACACTTGGCACTGGCAATTTAAAGTCATTTTTAGGTGACTTCCTCGAAAATCTCTCAAGGAAATAAAACCCTAAAAACCAATATAAAGAAGACCTTCATACCTCAATTCTTACACAAATCGAATAGAAGAAGCAGAGCAGAGAAGGACCCTCAGCTTTCCAGCATTTTTGCAGCAAGCCCTCATTTGGCCGCCTCATCTCCCTAATCTCCCTTGTGCTTTGGGGAATCAGCCAGCAGCACTTGTCTGCTACGGCCTAGGTGACCAGTTTGCTTGCAGATCCATTGCAGGAACCTTCTCAGATTAGCCTATCAGACCAGCGTTTTTGGCGCTTCAGCATTCAGCCAGCAAGGGCTACACAGATTTGGAGCATCTACTGCGGAGAAAGCGCCAGATTTAACCCTTGACCCGTTGCATTTTTGCAGCTACAGTTAGATCCCAGAATTGACCGCATTCAGCCCACCTTTGACCAGTAGAATCTCGCCCGAAGTGGTCAAGAAGATTGCAGATTCAGTTCAGTTCATAACTTCACCAGATTCCAGATTTCAGCGAAGGGGACAAAAATTCAGCCTAGTAGATGCAAGATCTAGACCCTAGAAGACGTACTAGATCAGCCTTAGGAGGTGCCTCGTCGTAGAAGTTGCCTGGCGCCATCGTCAGGCGCGAGATTGGAGCCTCAAAGAGAGCCAACAGCCGTTGCTCAGTCTTCATTTGGTTGGATCTGCATAGTGATTAAATTTACTGCTATGAATGAGACTTTTTCTACGGAGCGTCTATAGCATGCACACATTCCTATAAAGCTTCTCAATTCATGTAAATTTATTGGTATAGGCCATCCTTTTATTATCTCCAACTTTTCAGGGCCCATTCGGGTGTGTGCTTGGGAGATAATGACCTATGTTGCTTCAAGAAGGGCATGCCATAGCATACACACGTAGGAGATTAAATGACCAAGAAAAGAATCTAGACATAAAAAGAAGAGTTGTTGGCTATTTACATGCTTTAGATGCATGGAAGCATTATCTCCTAAGCACTCCATTTATTTTGCGCACAAATCACCAAAGTCTTAAGTACTTTCTCACGCAAACTAAATTAACTAATGAGCAAATGAGGTGGGCAAACACTCTTTCACAGTTTACCTTTCATAATGCTCACATAGCAGGTAAGCACAACCAAGTGGCCGATGCTCTTTCACGAAGACCAAAGGTGAATGTTGTATCAATAGCTACTCACAATAATCTGTCTTATATGATAGGTGAGTATGCTACGGATCCAGATCTCAAAAATGTAATGCCAGCTATTGCACTAGGGAAGAAAGAGGAACCATACAATACACAAGATGTTTATCTTCTCTATGGCAATAGGTTATGCATTACAAGCTTACGTGAAAAGTTATGTACGAATCTCATGCTCCCCCCTTATGCGGAACATAGCAGGTATCAAGCTACTCTTAAGAGACTAGAAATGTACTTTTATTGGCCAACAATGAAGGCAAACATACCGGATTATGTTGCCAAATACATTGTATGTCAAAAGGCAAAGTATGATAGAGGGACGCAGCCTTGCTTGTTTCAGTCATTGCCTATACCTAATTCCCCATGAAGAGTATATCCATGAATTTCATCTTTGAATAGCCAAAATCTATTCATGGGAATAGAGGGATATGGACAATAGTAGACCATTCAGTAAACATGCGCATTTCATACCAATAAAAAAGTCCATTAAAGCACATTATATGAAAATAATCTTCATATCACAAGTCTTTAAGTATAATGGTTTTCCTACATCTATAGTGTCCGACAGAGATCCAAGAATAAAAAAGGTCTCTGCGAGAATTTTGGTACTAAGTTGAATTTCTCTTCGACCTATCACCCACAAACGGATGGCCAAAGTGAGATAGCAAATTCAACTATTATTGATCTACTCAAAGCTTATGTTACGTAAGTAGATCAAAGAGATGAATGGGAAAAGTATTTATGCCTAGTAGAGTATGCATACAATAACATTGTCCATACTTCTACAAGAAAAGGCACCCTTTGAAGTTTGAGGTAATTGAAAAAATACCCAAGCTCCCATTGATAGTCAAGACATTTGGAAAGATCTTTGCTTCCTATGAGTATAGTAGAGACCTTAAAGAATCCTTTAATAAGATTAAGGAAACCATATCCATCACGCAACAAAAGCAAAAGGCTGTTGCTAATAAGCATAGAAGAGCCTTAACCTTCAAAGAGGATGATTGGGTATTGCTTTAGTTTCCCAAAGCACACCTAAGCCATACAACGGGCGAGGGGACACAAGCACGCCCAACTGGTCATCGAAAATATTATGCTAAGCTAGCAAAAAGATACTATGGCCCATTCCAGCTCCTCAAGTCAATTAATCAATCAGCCTACAAGTTAAGTTACCTAGCAATTGTCTCATTCCTAACGGTTTTCATGTAAGCCTTTTGAAGCCTTGTAAGGGTGAGCCACCCAAAGAACCGATAACCAAAGAGTACCCCAGTTTGAAGGTCAAGAAGAGATCTTGCAGCCCAAGAGTATCCTACGACATGTTGACAAGGTTTTAAGTAGTGGTAAGACTATCCGACGATATCTTATAAAGTTTAAGAATTATCCTTTCAAAGATGTAAGGTGGATGCAAGGCGTCCAATTAAAGGATAATGCAAGCCTTATAAATGCTTACAATAACTCATATCAAAGGTAAGAACCACGTATAAACAAATATGTTTTATAAAGAAATTTGTCTTGTTTTGAATCTAAGAGATCTTTCAAATGTTCATAAGTTTTTAAGTGTATGCATACAATAAATCATGTTTGCGGCAGCTTAGTCTCCCAAGCACCTAGTAGAACTTGTCAATCTACTACGGAAGATGATAACGGCTAAGTAAAAACATGCTTGCGACAACTAAGTCTTCTAGAAGGATGTCAAAGGGTAAAAAGGGATCCTCGACTGAAAGTAAAAAGATTAGTTATGACTTTATTTTCCCTACTCTATAGTCGAGGACGACTGTGATTTCAAGAGAGAGATAATGTCGTGAAATTAATGTCTAACTTTCTAAAGTATATTCCATCTTAATTTGGCCACTTAAGCCTGGGAAAATAGAAGAGAACGAGAGACTCATTAAAGTGCTTATAGACCTAGCCCAATCAAAGGCTTGGGACTAAAGAAAAGAAGAAGAGCAAGAATAATTGCTATTTAATTATTTCAAGTCAAAGGCTCGGGTCAAGGCAAGATAAGTGTATCTTTGATCAAAGGTACAGAACAAAGGGGGCTAATTAGATCATAGGAGTTAAAAAAAAGAAACTAGCTGTGTAAATTATAAGAAATTAAATTAAATTTACTCATAGACTCCAAGTATGAAATCTGGGAAGCCTTAAGGTAAGATTAAAACTTACCAAAGTCGATCTAAATTTAGCAGGTTTCGGGACCAGCTTCGAGATACCTCCAAAGCACTATGCCAAGGTTTTGCACAGGCGGTGAAGCTCTAAAGCCGAAGGGTGAGTTTAACCTTTACTAAAGTCCGTCCTAATTTAGCAGGTTCTAAATTGGCAGGTAGGCTCTAGCTCGAGACAGCTTCATAAAGCCTCGAAAGGGTAGTGCAAAAGGTCTTGCACATGAGCTAGGTAAATTAAAGGAAAACACCCCTTTCATTAAGCAAGAAATCGATAGCAACATATGAACAAAAACTTCAAAATCACTGAACTTTGAGAGAGAGAGAGAGAGAGAGAGAGAGAGAGAGAGAGAGAGAGAGAGAGAGAGAGAGACGACACAGCACGGTGGAGTTCTGCGCCCCAGAAGCAATGGCCCCAAAGATCAGTGTCCCTTTCGGTATTTCTTTAATATTGATCACTACAAAGTACAACTCCAGACAGTCCTCTGCTCTCAGACTCTACATCCAGATACTCTGTAGAGTGAGAGGCTCAAGGGCTCTTTTATTCTTACAAGGGATAGCCAAAAGCAGAGCCCCAATAGCATCAGATTAAAAGCACTTTAACCCAAAAGTATCTCATCCTAGCGCTAAAGCTTCCACGTCATCAACCCAACGCAAATCGCGAATCCGTACAGTCTGCCACATGGCAACAACAACACAAAATGTGAAAATCCGGACAGCCTACCACATCAGCATGTCAGCGTGATTTACGGAAATCTCTCTCATTGTCCAAGCTTCTATCTTTTAGGATTTCTGGCCCCACGGCCGGTGCTTCACAAGTTCTTTCAGTTGGTTGGCTCGGTTTCTCTTGTCCACTCCACCATTTCTCTTCCAGTTAAGCATGCCACGTCATCACTTTGTGACATTCCCCCTCTAGAAAGAATTGTAATTGCCCTCGATTACACCTGTAAAAACAGCCAAAGGACAAAAACTTTCTTCAATAGACACTGACTCTATGTACTCATACACCAGACTCCACCAATACAACATTTCTACAAGGACATCCGTCACTGATCAATCACATTTCTATAGAAGGTCTTGAAGGAAAATCCTTGTCATTGTAACCAATTAGCAATCACATCCAGACCACACTGATCTTCTCACGGATGTCTTGATCTACTAAATCTTGTTACATATCTTTTCATTTCACATTTCAATCAAGTAAACCATGCCCATGACCATCTCCAAAAGACAGTAATCCACATAGCAAGCAGTTCACAAATCACACACTTAGTTCACATTGAACACTTGAGTTTCGATCATTCAATCTAGTGATCTCATTTCGTCCAAAGCTCTTGATGCACGTAGATCACTATGTAGTCGTCTCATCCTTTCGGAACTCTTGATGCACTCACAACAGAATCCAGTCATCTTATCCAGATAGACATCTTGATGCACTAGAATTTCATTCACTTAGGCATCCCATCCATATCTCACCGATCTCTAACAAATGTCGAGATGCATTAAGTTCAAATCACATTCATTCTTCATTCACTTAGCCATCGCATCCAAATCTCACCGATCTCTAGCAGATGTCTAGATGTACTAAGTTCAAATCATTCATCAAACAAAATGTTGCAGACATTTCATCTTTCTCTATGTGTCTCTAACACAAGTTTCAGTTCAATCAAGGAAATTTCCAATTCACTGCACACAGTTCATAAAGTCATTCCGCAAAATACTGTCAATCCGCCCGTACCCTCACATCTCAAAGAGAAACTAGTGGCTTTATTCAATTGAGGCAATTTGTGACAAAGAGTGGAGTGGCTCCCCTCTTGTGCTATCCGCACTGCACTGGATTCAACCTTGTTGATTCATCCATAACCTTTGGCATAGACACTACTAACAGCCCAAAAGCTTCAAGGTACAGCTCTCTTTGAAGATAATTTGCAAGGCTTTCCTCCTCCATCCACTTTGCATCGAGGGCCAAAAAGTACCCTTGACCAAATTATCCGGTGGATCTAGCTTACCTTCTATTCTTTTCTCGTGCCCTTTGACCTATTGGTAGCCCTTCTAGCCTCCCTATCCTTGACACCTCAATCTGGATCTAGTGAATTCTTTGATCTACCAATTGATTCCCTTTTCTTTCTTTCCTTAAGCCATGGGACCTATGAGTAGCTTCTCTATCCTCCCCATAACTTGCATCCAATTCCCTTAGTTCATCGGAACCCTCGGATGCGCTCCCATCTGATTCTCATACTACTCTAGAATCCTGTGATGAGCCGTCATCATGTTCCCCTGATTCACTAGCAAACTCTTCCCCTATTGAGATGAATACTATCCTGTCCGTAGGGTAAGTCAATGAGCCGGCATGCATTTCAAATACATGCTTAGCATGTCCCATAAGTCTCTGGATAGAGTCGGACTTCTATATACCTAGATGAATCCAGGATAAGCCCAGATTCACCCTTGAAGGAAAGTGCAAGGTATAGACCTATGGTAGTCACCCACAAGACAATATAACCATCAGCTCCATCATGCATAGTATTGACTAAATACCACGACATCCCCACTAACGTCGTCAGTGCCCAATAGTGGGTGTAGAACTACGTACTAACATATGCTCCCCAACACGACACACACCACACCCACACACACATAAGCATACATCAACACAAAGTTCAGCGTACTGAGTTTCTGTCATGACTCCGGAGATCAAGGGCAGACTCAACCATAATGAAGCCTAGCACTAAAAGAAGCATTAAATCGAAAAAGTTTAGACAATACTCTCGAATCTCTTCTGGCAAACCACAGCAAAGCCGCTCAATCTGGTCTCTCAAAGTAATCTTCTGAAACGAAGGCACTGGCAAATAAGTATTCCAAAACCTCTGGCAGTAGTCATCCAATGTATCTTTCTTAGTCATTCTCAAGTGATGCCAGCCGTGATGACATCTCTTCTATATTCATCTAATATCCAAGTTGACGTGAAAATTTTCTTGAATTTTAACCACGTCGCAGGTGCTTCTCTACATAACAATAGAGTAGACCACCAAGTCTGTGCATTTCCTTTGAAGTAAGATGCCGCCCTTCGCACCTTGGAGTATTCCGTAAACCAATCTCCAAGGAAGGCGACATCAAATTGCTGTACAAACTCAAGGGCTCGAAAGGTGTCCTGTTAGCTTGAAAACGTCTCAAACCTGACGACTTGACCCCCCTTCCTTGAGCTCCTTGGTCTCTTGCTTATTTGTTCACTGTCAAGAAAGGACGAGCTCTCCTTCTCCGAACTGCAAGATGGCCTCCCATGCCTTTCTCCACTTCTTCCACCTTTTCTCATCCTCTCTAGATCTAGAGGACGACAAACTGTCGGAGCTCTCTAAAGATGAAGAAAAATCTGAGTCACCCTACGAGCACGCTTCTTGGATCTGCTTGCCACCTCGAAACTCAACTTCCGGCCCAAATAACCGGGGAAATCCACCAATTTCCTCTTCTTTCGAGAGTGCTTCAAGCCTTCCCACTGAGAGGTGACATCTCTGTCAGATTCTCCACGAGAACCCATGTGTACTCTTGGATTCTTTATGACTTATGCCCTTTAAGGCATGCACGACGGACTAAGGGTGGGAGTGGCTAATAAATTTGGGGTCAAGACACGAAGATTCTTTGTCAAACAAAGTCTTCTCTCTCCTCGAGAACCTGTGTGTGTTGCAGAAGGGATCGGATCCTCCGTAGAAGAAGAATCTTTTTCAGCTCTGATACCACTGTTACAGGCTTGGACACTCCAAGCGAGAAATCAATGGCACAGAAACTTCAAAATCATTGAACTTTACTAGAGAGAGAGAGAGAGAGAGAGAGAGAGAGAGAGAGAGCACATGGCGAAGTTCTACGCCCAATAGCTCTGGCCAAGACTGGCGCTCCTTTCGGTATTTCTTTATTATTGATCATTGCAAAGTACAAGTCCCAAGGGTCCTCTACTCTCAGAATCTGCGTCCAGGTGCTCTGTAGAGTGAGAGGCCCAAGGGCTCTTTTATTCTTACAAGGGATGCCCAAAAGCAGAGCCCCAAATGCATCAGATCAAAAGCACTTTAACCCAAAAGCATCTAAGACCTTCATACTTTTGTCATTTCCATCTATTGCACTGAATTCATATGTACATTTGATGTGCTAGCTCTATCATTAGCCCTCCTTTGCACACGTTGGGTTGAGGCATAGGTAGGTTGTAATCCAAAGGCTTCAAGGTAAAGGTGCAATACATTTGGTGACTCTGAAAGTTCATACTCTTCCATCCACTTTGCATCCATAGGTGGATAGTTCTTGAACTTCACCAAATAGCGTCTTGCAACCTGTCCTTTAACTTTTCTGTCCTTATGTGCCAAAACTTGCTCAGATACCAGGATCTTATCAAATTCCTCAACTTCTGGTTGATCCTCATCTGGCGTATCTTCTGGCACATCACCCACGAAGGGTCTTAGAAGACTCACGTGAAACGCATTATGAATCTTCCACGCATCAGGCAATTTCAGCCTGTAAGCCACATCACTGATCTTGTCAAGCACTTGAAAAGGCCCATAGTAACGCATGTTGAGCTTAGGAAACAATCGTTCCTTGCCCTTCATCTTCTTTAACCTTGCCTTCTCGAACCTTAGCAGAACCCAATCACCAGGTGATACAACAATTTACGACGGTGACAATCAGCAACCTTTTTCTATTTTGCCTGAGTCTTCAAGTCAACTTTAATTTGCTTATACATTTCATCCATGTTTTCAATATATCGATCTACCTCAAAAATCTTGTCCTTTGTATGCAAAATGGGAGGAACCTTTTTGCCGCCTTCACAATCTCAAAAGGTGCCTTGCCAGTCGACAAATGCACTATATTATTGTACGCATACTCAAGCATAGGCAAATATTGTTCCCACTTGCCCTTATTATCTGACACATAACATTTCAGCAGATCTAAGACAGTAAGATTAGCCTCTTCTGACTGTCCATCAGTTTGTGGATGAAACGAACACGAGAACTTGACCGTAGTGCCCATGTTCTCAAACAATCCCGGCAATGAAACCTTGAAACCGGCCCAGGGACGGTAGGCTTTGGCTTTCAAGAAAGTGGCAGCTTTCCTGACCTTAAAGGCTTCTGTAAAATTCCCTCCTGCATAAGCTGTATCAAACTACTGGAGGAGAGTGAGAGCCTTTGCCTTATCCTCGAAGCCGCTGAAAGTGCTAAACTTTACAGCTGCACCACCTTCTTTGTAAGCTTTCGGCTTTTCCAGTGCTCCCAAATTGTCATAAGTAATTGTCTGCAACATGGGCAATGTAGTAGGCATCATTGGCACATCTTGGCCATTAAAATTTTGCGTCAAGAGTGCCATATCTGGTTGCTGTCCGGAAAAACCAGCAACCCCAAACTGCCCCTGGTTGCTCTGAAAACCTTGCTGCATGCCGATGCTACCATACATGGGGTTTGGCATCATGCCTTGCATACCCCCAAACACTGTTCCTGGCATGTACGGCTGGCTTCCAGGCGCATAACCAGCCATACTCTGGAACACAGATCCACCCCTGAAATACCCAGGATGTGCCGTGGGTGGTGGAAAAACTGGATGCATTGCCTAGTAACCAGTTCCCTGTCCATTCAAGAAAGCATGCGGGCTCTGAAAGGTGGCGGGTTGAACTGGCATAGCCTGTGGAATAGGCGTCCTAACCACCTGTTCAAGGACGGGAAGAACCTGTTTTGGAGCCCCTGACTCCGTAACATGCGAGTGTTCCCTATCCTACTGAGACGCATGAAGTACTTGGGCCTAAGCCTCAACAAGCTCTGTTCGTGGTGTAGGTTGGGCGCTTGTTGCAAGAACTCCATAAACCTTGGGTTTTGCACCAGTTGCGAAAACACATTCACCGCGGTAACTAACTGAGTCCTGAACGCATCATCCTCAAGTTGCCCAATCATAAAGCCCTGTACTGGAGGGACATTCACATCAACAGGAGGTACAGACAGTGGCCGTGAGCTCTCACCAATCTCAAACACCATAGGAATTTCATGTCTGCCCTTCGAAGAGGAACCCTCTTCCATAATGCCCTTCCCTTCGTCGGCCATAGTGTAATCCCGCGTTCCTGTACTCTATGTCTTTACCCAAAACAACCGAGGCTCACTTCTGTGATTAATGTCTCGGCAACTGAACCTTGAAACCGGCCCGTGAGGCGGTAGGCTTTGGCTTTCACCCGAAATTCTTTACTTTACTTTAGACACACACACACAAAGAGAGTATTTTGCAAAGGGAACTGCGACGGGAATGACCACTTAAGCACACACACGGCTCGGAAGCTAGAATGCTCCGAGCAGACGCCGACAACTTGTAGACCCCAAAATTGGCGCCCCTTTCGGTATTTCTTTATTTTTTAAGAGGGTAGATTACAAAGAAAGGTCTTGGGAATTCTTTGCATGTATCCAGCTAGATACCACCTGTTTTGGAAAAATTTCGATAACATAACAGCCCCATAACTTGTCCGAAACCAATTCCCTTGCTCGAAGTCACTTCCATTGGCATAAACCCTTTGATTTCTACCCTAAACAGTCCCCGAACTGTCCTCGAACTCACTTCTATTGGCACGCTGTATTTACTGGTTTTTGCCCTGTTTTCAGCCCTAAACAGTCCCCGAACTGTCCTCTAACAGTGGGGCACTGTTCCCAATAGTTCTGGCGTCCGTATGGCTGAAAAACAGTCAAAACTCAGTGCATAACCAGCGCTAAAAACGCACCTGTACGGTGAGGTTATCACCCTCACCGGTGTCTGCTTTTGGAGTAGCAGTTAGCTACTCCTGTTCCTGCTCAGAGAGGCTCTTGCCTCAGCACGCATATAACCACACAGTGACTTCCTACACCACACTGTACATGAGAGGGAAAGCTTGCAGTCAATAGCTCTTAACCTGTGACAGGAGCTTGCAAATGAAGCCTCCCAGCTAGAAATCGAGCGCTACTTCTGGCTGCATGAGGAAAGTGCACCACAGTGTGCCATTTGGCACATTTATAAGCAATTTCCCGCTTTGGGCTTCCCGCTTAAAAATCTCCCGATTGGTTGCCCAGTTGACTTTGCAACAGAGTTCTAAAATGTTCCTCTTGTCATTCCGGAGGTAATGACGCGAACAGATTTCATGGCCCAAAATAGCAGTTCCCTAATTTTTAGGAGATGCTTCCGTTTGGCTTCCACTTGGACCAACAGTCGGGTACTTTCCTTTGGTGAACCCACCTTGGCTTTATGCCTTTATTGAGTTCACTTCCTAGTATCCACCAACTTGCTAAGTGCGACGGGGGGACCTACATGACCTTGAACTAAGCTAGCCATCCTCTTACTATACGAATTCCAGTACGGACCAACTTCCCGTTTGCAAGTGAAACTCCCGTTCACATTGGTCATACAATGTCCGACCATTTGCAACTTCAAAAAGAGGGTCTCAAAAATAAAACAAAAATCATTGGAAAGAAATCAACAACTAAGGTTAGCAGTTGCCATGTCCTCGTGACATAGTTAACAGTTGCCACGTCCTCGTGACACTATGGATACTCCCTTTCCGATGCCCCCCGTCACCCACCAAGTGACGCATAGGAATACCCACACCTAGTCCTTTCCTACCGAACTTACGGTACAATCTCCTTCGCGATGCTCTATGTCACCCATCCTATGATGCATCAGAGATGTCCCTTCTTGGATGGTCGAATACTTCTTTTCGATGCTCCCTGTCACCCATCCGATGCGACGCATCAAAAGTACCCATTCCTGATGGCCTTACAAATATTCCCGTTCACAGTGCTCCCGTCGTTACTTTGAATGACGCACTAGAAATATCTGTACTCGGATGTCTCCAATGAGAAGAACCCTCTTACTTATAATTCTAATAATTCATGTAGAATTATTCTATCAAATAATTAGCAACGTTTGTTGCACTAGTTAAGACCCAAGCATAACTCTTTTTGCAAAATTTGTGTTTCTGCGCTAATCTGACAGCATTGGCAGGTAGCATTGTAGCCTAAAACTTGTAGCATTGTAGCCTAAAACCAATTGCGACCTCTTACCAATCAATAACATGGAGCATGTGAACTGCAAGCATGTGCATTCATCATCTCATTGTCCTTTTATGAAGCTTCAAACTTGGGATAAACGGGACGTGTGTGTGTGTGTGTGTGTGTGTGTGTGTGTGTGTGTGAGAGAGAGAGAGTGAAATACTCCTGATATGTATGATAGCACCACATGCAATTCACATATGTTGCTTGTGGAGGGACGAGCATGGGATCATCTCCTTGCTTCTGCATAGATGCTTGATGTTGCTATCTTTATCCCGGTGCCTTGGGATTTACTTTTCAGCATGTTGCTCATTGCTCATATCGGGCACGGCTCGATAGATGGTATGTACTCAACATACAGCTATATGATGATTTTGTATGTGATATGACAATGGATTACACTTTGCAACTATAGGCGAATCATCATCCGGTTTTATTGAATTTGTACTTTGGGCAATCTCTTTGTGATAGACCTCTTTCACCAAGCGTATGCTACATATTAACGATGCTTATCTTACTCATGAGGCCTTTCGAGATATGATTTCTAGACTTATTCCCCCCTTGCTTGCTCACATGCATCTAGATCTTGACGTTGCCTGGTTTCGGTTTGTTATGCGAATGCAATGTGCTATTCGAGATTATGGTAAGCAGTACATGCATCGGACTCGAGGTAATGTCAAGGATACCAAGTAGTTTTGTCAACATATGAAAAAATTGGCTAACTCATGTGCTTGTGAACAGGCTTTTGTGGATACACGCTATGCTTCCAAACAATTTTTCAAGCATCTGCATCACACAAGGGTTTCTCGGGACATTAAGCATGTAAAGCTTCCTTTAGGCGCTTGGACATCATCTAAACAAGAACTTGTTGATGCCATGGTCTCGCATTATAGACAGGTGTTTGTTGCTCTTCCTCGAGCATCGGCAATAGTTTGTCAAGCACGATTATTGTTGCTCTCTCATGTACAACCAATCATTCCTTTTCAAGATGCACAAGGCCTTGAGAACCCTTTCATTGATTCTGAATTGCATTGTGTGTTGCTTTCATTGGGCCGTTGGCAATCCCCTGGCTAGGATGGGCTTACTGTGGAGTTCTTCATCTCTTTTTGGGAGGCTCTAAAAGAGCCGTTGCTATTCATGATGAATGCCGTACGGGAGAAGCAAGACCTGCAAGTTTCATGGGAAGAGGGCTTGCTTAAATTGTTGCCTAAGCAAGCACTTTGTGAGCACTTCTTGCATTGGAGGCCAATTACATTGATGTATATCGTGTGTAAGACATTGGCTAAGTTGGTGGTGAATCGGATCAAATACCACCTTCTTACAGAAATACATCAGGCTCAGTATGGTTTCATACCACGTCGCCAAATCAATGACAACTTGGCTAATGTTCTACTTGGCATGGAATATGCAAAGTACATGCAGCAAGATGTACTTGTTATGAAAGTTGACATTGAAAAGGCTTTTGACATTGTGCAATGGGACTACATTGCAGCTACAATGCAATGTCTTGGGTTTGGTCCTAAATTAGCCAATATCGTCTATTTCTTGTAAGCTTGCAGTTCGTCTTCGGGGAGCATGTTCACTTAGATAGGGATGCCACCTTAGTGCATTGTTATAAGCTATTGCCACACCGCTTCGATTGGAGAGTCTTCACTGGAGTCGGACATTCTCTCTTACTTTGGTCGACCATTCGCCTCGCCGAGCATACTCTCTCTCATCATGGCCTTCGTGTAGTTGATGTGGTATTTTACAGTTTCCCCTTGCTCCTTGTCATTTCGGATTGGGTATGCATTACCGCCAGCTCTGGAAAGAGCTTTAGCTCATATTGGTAAATTTTTTGCCCATTCCACATTTGCTTGCTAGAAATCACATGTTTGATTGGCTTCTCCGGGACAAGCCTTTTGAGGCTATGTCTGCTAGTAAGGTTTATGCTCTTCTTCTACCACAGCCCTGGATTGCTGACTATTGTAATGCCCTATGGTCAATGCACAAGTCTGATACCTAGTGGAAGAAAGCACTCTCTGCCCTTTGGAAGAGCCACTTGCCTCAAGAGGAGCGATTGTTTCTTTAGCGATGCTTGCTTGGAGTTCTACCAGTGGGCTCTTTTCTCAGTGCACGTCATATCTTGTCCTCTCATTGTGTTCATTGTGTTCATTGTTCATTTCTTCGCCATATAGCAGCTGGAATGCGGCTCCGCCTCCCCTCAGTTTTCCACAAGAAGTTATGGGCTTTCCGCATTCTCCCGAATTCCTTACGACGATTTGCGGTTTTCTTTATGTGGGTCGGCTTATTGGACCTTGTGGCGTCAATGCAACAGCTGCATGTTCTCTCGCTTTGATGTAGATCCCTTTCAGTTCTTTAAGCTTTCCCTTTATGCTTTGCCGGGGAAGTTGGTGATATCACTTCACACATGCATCAGCTTTCTTATGAATGCTTTTAGCCCTCTTTCACTGATGAACACTTCTGTGTTCGCGCTTTTGTATATGATCTTTTCTGTGGGTTTTCCTCGTCTTGAGGTTTCCCATTTGTAAATTAATCCCAAGAATTGACCAAAAAAATGTGTGTGTGTGTGTGTGTGTGTGTGTGTGTGTGTGCGCGCGCACGTGCGCGTGTGTGCACGCCGTGCACGTGCGTGCGCATATATTTAGACACATGCATCCATATATGTATCTCTTACTCTCCCTTTTCAATTCTCGATCAAGCTCTTTGATCTTCTGAAGTGGTGATTAGCTTGTAACAGCTGCTATGAGTTACAATACCCCTCTATGATATTCTATGGAAAAAGAGAGACTGACTAATAAGGGATGATGCAAATAAGATCATGAGACAGGGTTTTCTTAGGTTTGTGATCATAATTAGAGCCTAAAACTTCACTCACACTTCCAATGTCATTCTATTGCTACATAATTGTTTAAGTCTAGCTCTTGGCACTCTCAAACCATTTATATCAAATCAAGCAGTCCTTCTCACGTGTTAAACTGCCTGTATAATCAGTCTAGAAAGCATGCCCCAAAACCAAAACTTGCACAATAGATGTGGAATATTTTTTTAAACTTCTGAAAAGGGGGGTGAGTATATCACTACAAGCAAGGTGCTTCAAAAAGTATGAGCAAATAAACTAAGAGGTATTCTCCACTGTATCCTTGTAGCAGTGCGCTCATTCTCAATCTGTATACCTTCCATGCACCCCATGTTAATATTCTTCTTTCAAAGCACCATGTGAAATCAAACATGTTGCATTGCCCTTCTAAGATAAAACCGCACTCAGAGACTTAATCAGGAAAGAGAGAATAGTCATACCTTAACGGTTTATGCCTCGAAAGAGCATCGCAGAGCGTTTCAAGAATTGGGAGACGAGCTGAAGGATTTGCTTTTTTTACGGAATCTTGAAAATCCCTATTTGACAGATAAGCATTGACATCGAGAGGCCTCTGCTTGAAGAGAGACTCAAAAGTATCTACAGCCCAACGGAGAGTGTGCTCTGTTGAGTAGGGAAAATTTCTGAGCGTGCAGATGGGGCTCTCTTTGAACTCGGGAGGGTCACGTGTAGAAGCATACATCTCTGACTGGAAAGGGATAAATACCTATGGACCACACAAGCAAGTGATTAAAGAATTGTGGAAAGAAAGTGCAATAAAGGAGATCAACAATATGGGCAATCACCTGTACACTGCCCTTCATGCCATGCTTTCCACCATCGATCAAAGGCCTGCGGAATGTGACACAGCGCATGTCTATATACAGGCGTGCTGATGCAGTGTCCACGGCAGAAAAAACACCTGCAATGTAGCCCCGCAAACAGGCCCTGTAAGTTTTTTTTCATTGTAAGCAGAACCAGTCTCACTTAGTCCCAACCACTTTGTATACAATTAGCATCTCTCACTTTGCAACAAATACTCTGTCTAAAAGAGCAACAATTCTGCAAAACATAAATCACGAAAATAGCCCTCCTTCCAAAAGTTGCACTTGTGCCCAGCAATAACAAGTCAAATCTCTTGAAAAAGGGTAAATCACTCAACACACAAATCACCATAGCAACCTGAAACTGACTGGAAAAATGCAGAATCAAAAATGTTCTCTGTCTCGACATCAAATTTCTCTTGAAAGGTATGAACTTGAGCTTGAGGATTTATCTTCCGTAGGGCTCGTCCTGCTGTGGATGCCTTCTGCTTTCCCAAGTCATCAATGTGGTACAAGAGCTGGTCACTATAATTTGGCTTTGAAATACGATCCATGTCAGCAATGCTAATGCTCCCACTTGAATTGCAGCCTACTCCCATGAGAACAAGATTCTTTAAGACTTCACAGCCAATACCACCAGCACCAACAACCAGCCACTGTCCCAGAGAACAAGCATTAAATCATATGATGAGGTGAAACAAACAACCGTTCCTATTAATTTGGAAAATCACAAAATCACAATTCAAATAAAGCTCTCTGATTTGACACCCCTAAGTTTGAATTGTCGCTTTGATAGTAGAAAAATAATAATAGACTACTTGAAATCCCCAAATTTCTTTGTGCTTTGATCCATGAATCATGTACCTTGGGGCTGTATTTATAAAATTGACTATCATGACAGCATCTCAGTAAAAAAAACAGTAAGTAGGCATAATTTGTTCTGATGCACCTTGGACTCCAAAATTTGAGGTTAAAACAGCAATCACAGAATATATCTCCAAGCCAATAGCCCTTCAAGCATTATCGAATCGGCACCGAGACAATCTTTCCTAGATAAAAACTCCACATACAACATTACTTCATAAGGGCTGAAACGCAGATGATGATGGCGCCGATAACGGGCAGCAATGGGAGCACTAGATCCAGTGAGGGAATGGCCGAGAAGAGGCTTAATGGGCTCCTGAAGGTCCGGGCTGCAGAAGAGAGGTTAGCGTTAGCAAACCCACCGCATTTTTGGCGAGGAAAGGGGCTGAAAATTGAAAACGCTGGCCTGCACCCCTGATCTAGCACAAGTCACATGAGGATGAACAAAACGCTGGGCTGCCCTGCTCTGCTGGCGGTGGGGCATCAAAAACACCAGGGCTGATTTCTACAAAAACGTTGGGGCTGCTCTAGCGCTGGCTCATTTTTCTCCAAAATGCTAGGCACTCTACTTCTTTAATAGGGTACGGTTACTTCTTAAGAACCCCTTAAGACTAGGTAGAGCAAACCTAGAAGACAGTTAAAAAAATAAATCATTTGAATGATTTATTAAAAAGCTTGACTAGGCAGAGTTCTCGGTGAAACTGTCGCACATCTACCAACCTGGAAATTTGATTGACGCAGGGAATGGCTCGTTGGATTCCTCTAACCTAAAACTACATCCACATCACTCCAGATGCCACCATAGTGTAACAACATTTGTCAAAACACGTGTACAAACCATTTATGCAAGAGGGTTCTAAAATTGGAAAACGTAATCTAATGGACTCGTATAGACATGCAGTTCCTACAAGGAGGCTCACAAAATTGCTAGTACTAATCCTCCTAGGATTCTAGTGCATAATCCTGCGTTGTTAGTCCAGAGGGTATTAAACCTCTTGTGTCCTCCCACATAGGGAATGCCCAAATCATAGAGTATTAACCTCGATGTCTTTCTTTCACAAAGAGAGTCTACGATCACCTTAAAGAAGGTTCTTGTTTTGGGCCATCGCTCAACGAAGGCGGACGGTTCCAATCCGAAGATTCCTTGTGCACGGCGACACTTCCTTAATTCTTACCATTTTAAAACGATTGGCGTATTATACTCTTACGAACATAATAGTTCGAATTTATTCCAGCTGCGTATAAATGCTACTTGACCTGTTCATGGAGAAACATATACTGCAACCAAAAGTTGCTACTGTAATGGTAAAAGCACATAGCGTACTCAATGATCAACGACCATCAGAAAACCTCTTCTCTGTAGAGAAACCCAAACTCCTTCTACCGAACACATCTCAAATAGAGATTCTCGTGTCGGAATATCCTTGCGTGCAAAAAGACACTCAAGAGAATATAACAAACTCCCGTCCAGTTCCTTGGCATAGGTCTGCATCTTTGTGTGTTATCCATGTACCCAAAGGTGTACATAATTCTTAAGCTAGTTTTCGTTAACCTGGGAAATTACCTTCCCTTCGTAAGATCCTTAGAGCGAAGACGCTCAACCGGATGATTCCTCGACTTGGTTCTAGAGCAAACCTGCTCATCAGAGAAACTAGGATTTCAAATCTCGAATTCCACGGGCACATGTCGTAGCCGGCTCTTGCTCCTTCCCTCATAAAGAGGGTGTTCATTCACTTGTGCGAAAAGCACTACCATATCTTCCCTTACCAGGTAGGGGGTGTGGGCTTAAAGAGTACTCAAGCTTAATGAAAGCTTTTCTTTGCTTAAAAGCTCAAAATGGTTCCTTCATAATTTCCTACCCGCAGTAGCAGGTAATCTGTTCTAGAATTACCGGATTCCAGATGGCCGCGGGTCGACGACGCCAAAAGCTACGGATTACCATGAAATGCTTATGTCAACGCGTAGAGCTCTTACCTACGGTTGCAACACGAGAGACGGCCCAGCAATGTGACAATTGAGAAGGGAGTAGGAAGTGCAAGGAGGAGAGAAGTGAGCGTCGCTAGCTCACACTGTGTTCTATTATCCAAAAACTTACAAAATACGTACAAAAATTGGCTTTTATAGCTTAGCCAAGGTTTCTATGGTCCAAACTAATAATCTGGGAGCTCTAACTAAAGATAGGTTGATACAATCTGGAAGCTTGTAGCCCCGGCTCATCAATTACACTGGTTGTCTAGAAAGTAGGAGTTATAACATTCCCGATTTATCAAAATAATAAGTGTTTTTACAATAAGTACCTTTGATCAAAAACCTGCCCTCTCACTTAAAGTTCGAGGGTCTTCTATTCAAGAACTCTGGAGTTAGATTGAATTCCCTTACTCCAAACTTTCTCCGGATAGCAGCCTATCCTTCTAGGAGAAATAACAAAAATTCGTTGTTTCTGTGTTCAATGGTTCTCGTCCCACTGCAGGATTAGATTCTATGTACACTAAGGTGTACACTTTCAGCTTTTATTGCGGACTCCACCATCAGCTGCAAAGTAATTTGCAGATGCATCTACAAACTTCCGGCAAAATCCTTCATTGAATTTCTTCATCTTTCTTTCCTCGGAGAGGATCAAGAGTGGAGCTACCATGGCAAGAGTGAACCACTACTTGCTTTGACTCACTCGTGTTCCTATTGGGCAAACTGATCCCAATCTTCTTGGATGCCTTCCTCAAACCGTAGAGGAAAAAGATTTGTCGAAAAATTCAGCCTTGAATTGAATCCAAGTCTTGTTGTAAGTTCCTTGCAGAGCTTTGGTGTACCACCAAGTACTTGCAATCCACTTGAGGTGTTTGGTCACATGCCTCATCTTCGACGCTTCTCAGAAATTGCCGTTTGCAAAGGCAACTTCAAACTGTCAAATGAAAAAGGTAGCTTTCGGGACATCTTCCCTTCCCTCAAAAGTATCAAACTTGACCGGAGTGTTCTAAGGTCTAAAATATCCTTCCCAAAATGACGGGATTTCATGACCATGGTTCTGGATTGATGTTCATGGATATTTTCAAGATTTTGAAGGATCTTGAGTATTACGCTCCTTGGATTCTCTAGGTTCTTGAGCATCATGCTCTTGTCGCCTTCTCAGAAGATCCCAAGTCTTGTGTCGACTTTTGCAGAGAGAAAAAAAAAATCCAACTCTGCGAGCTTTTCCTGCAGGGCTTCGGGTTCCGCCTGCTTACTTCTCTCTTGGCTTGTCATGGCTTCTTCCCTTATCTTTCCAGAATCGTTTCCCTTTACAGAGAAAAAGAGGAGACAATGCTCTGATACCACTGTCACAAACGGGAGCGCATAGCAATATAAAATACATTCAGATAAATAGGATTTATCACTTATTACTAAAGCCAGAGGATATAGAGAGAAATAGATAGAGAGAGAGAGAGATAGAGAGTGAGAAGATCGACAAAGTATTGGGAACCAGAAGATGGGCTGGTCTCCCCCCGTAATAGTATCTTTATTACTAAGGAGAAGTCTATACAAGCACTTGAACCAAACGTATTACCCTGTTCGTTCTAGAATAAGACTTGATGGTACCTGGAAGCCTCGGCTTCCTATTCCTAGGGAAAAACCCTATTCCAAGGAACTTCTGTTCCTTATTCCAAATCCTCGAGAACCAAGGTTCTTGCCTCTGGATCTCACCTTCCAGACTCGGGGCATGGCAATCCATGCAACTCATTTCTGACTTGAGTCACAATCGGCCCTTGAGTCCCACTTGTCCCATATCAGTTCCCTAGCCGTCTCCGCGGTCGCCGCTAGACAATGTTGACGGAACCACCTATCCGTCCTCGTTGTCCACGCCCACCCCTTCCGGGACTTAGGGGTGGTTGCAAGTAGGTCCCTAATAAGCGTGCTAACCGATCCGAACTTGTCATATGCACGCTTCCGTGGGCACCGCAGAAGGCGACGACCGGGGGAATGTTCAATTCGTGCTGCACGGTCGACGCTGCAACTGACGTCGACTTTGCCGCTTTCCCCACCAACCACCTCATTCCTGTGGCCACGAGGCGTTGGAGCCGCAATAATTGCTTTTGGTCGTGTGCCCCCATGATCTCTGCTCCGTAGGTAATCACCGGGTAGACGCAAGCTTTGAAAATGCTCAGCCTCGTCCATAGAGGGAGAGCGCGAGAGGTGAGGACGTGCTTGGCCGCAAAGAGGCATCCCCGCCCCTTTGTCTTCCTATCTTGGATAATGGTCTCCAAGCTGAAATCGGAATCCACGATGATCCCCAGGTATCTATAACTTTCAATCACCTCAACGCGTTCCCCGTCTAATGTGAACGAACCATTCTTCTTGAGGTCCTCAAGGTCCCCGAAGAAGACTGTGGCTTGGCACTTGCTTATACCGAACTTCATGCCGCATATTTGAGCCCATCCCGATAGTCGATCAAGTGCAGTATGGAGCTCAGCCACGGAGTTCACCAATAGGACCAGGTCGTCAACGAAGAGTAAACCTTGTATTTTCTGCTTTAATCCGGGGATGTCCACTCCGAAGTCTGCTGCCTCATTTATAACATCATTGATGAAGATGTTAAAGAGGGTGGGTGACCCGGGACACCCTTGACAGACCCCTCTTTCGATTTTTATGGGCTGAGAGAGACGGTCACCAACTCTGATGCAGACCTGAGAGTGGCTGTAGAGGGCTTTAATAAAGCGCAAGGCTTTCCCTCCCACCCCTGCGGCCTCAAGTTTGTAGAACAAGGCTTCGTGCAGGATCGAGTCATATGCCTTCCGGAAATCGACGAATACCGTGTACGTCGGTCTACCGTCATTTTTTCGCTGTATGACAATTTCCTTTAGGCAGGCAACTTGTCCAATGCACTCTTCACGGAATCGGAAGCCCGCTTGGCCCTTCAAGAAGAAGCCGTGATCTTCTAGAGTCCTAGCAATGCGCGTCACTAAAATAGTAGTCACAAGCTTAAGTGCTACATTGATGAGAGAGATACCTCGGTAGTTATCCGTAACCGTGGGGTCACCCGTTTTCGAGATTGAGATGAGCACCACGGCAACGTGCTCAGCAGGGACCTCCCCTGTATCGAAGATATATATAAATAGAGGAAGCAACTGCAAAAATATCACCACCTGGTGACAACGGGGATGTCCAGGCACTTTAGATTAATTGCATATCCTTTGATTACAAATGAGCATGGCCAATGTCTGCATTGGGGAGTGTTCCCATACAGTTGCATTAGTACCCAGCCTAGGTATTTATGTCTGCATGTGAATCACCTCTTATTAGTGGGTCATCAACTTTTTAATAAGTGACATTTTTGCATCATTTTTAGAATCACTAGTATAGCCGACGGCTTCGCCGCCTCTCTCTCTCTCTCTCTCTCTCTCTCTCTCTCTCTCTCTCTCTCTCTCTATGCGTCACTGTGTTCCCCGAACGCTACAGGCGACACTGCCGGATTAATCTCCTATTGACGTGTCGGGGGGGGGGGGGGGGGGAACCGGAATTCCCTCCCCCTTTATCTATTAGTATAGATGGGATTTTTAAGTGGCATTGCGCTACCCAATTTCTGCCCCATTTATAAGTGACCCTAGGTATCACTTCTCAACCATAAGTTAGTACCCCATGTACAAGTACTAGTACCCGCAGTACCGCAGCACCTCTCTGGTGTTTCTGCACCAAATCAGGCAGCATTTTCAGAATTCAACATGTCATACCAGATCAGCCAGCATTTTCAGATTTCGCATCAGATCAGCCGGCGTTTTCAGAATTCAGTCCATCGTACCAAATCAACCAGCGTTGTTCAGTTTTCAGCCTATGCCGCCATCGGCTATAGCAGATCAACCCATAGCCTCGTCGCCATTGCAAATCCTAGCCAGAACCCCTAGCGTTTTGCATTCCAACCCTTAGCCTCGCAGATCCAAGCATTCACCGCAAGATCCCATCAGCATCTAGGACCATTGTATCAACATTTGTGTAATCTAAAGCAAATGCCTCTCTAGCGATAAAGAGGAGGGCCCTTGGAGGGGGGGTTTGGGACCCCATTTGGTGTCAATGTTCTCTCTCTCTCTCTCTCTCTCTCTCTCTCTCTCTCTCTCTCTCTCTCTCTCTCTCTCTCAACCTTCATTCACAATATCACACGCTCTTCTCTCTAGTCTGTTTCACAATGAAATAAAAGGAACTCTCTCAATCAATAAAAGGAACCTTGAGTACGCACAAAGCACTCATCCTGAGCACACACCATCAATCACTTCCGTTGCACATAACAAGAGGGGTCTTCGAAAGTGGAAAGACTTGGCAGAGCCTCTCTAAATCAAGGCCACGGTGAGGAAAGTGAAGTCCTCGAAAGAGAGAACATCTTTGGCACTAGTAGCAACAGCAGCAACAAATTGAAGGAAACGCATGAGAGATGCTCCTATTCAGTGTTACATAAAAATGTGTTTCATCGCTCTAAAACCCCGAAACATCTCGCACCAAAATGCGAATGGTGCACATTTAACCCTATGTGCATGTGGATAAGCTAGCTCCTACTTCTAGGGGCTAGGGCAACCTAGGAAGTGTTCTGCCACCCTTGTGAGCATGTATGCACAACTTGCATGTCCAAGCGCTTTAGATCAGTTGCATACCCTCTGATTGCACAAGAGCACAGCCAATATTTGCTAGGTGTAGACATTGGGGAGTGTTACAATTATAGTATCCGGCCTAGGTAGTACCGCATACGAAACACCTCTTATTATGAGTTTTTAACTTATTAATAAGTGGTCTGCATGCATAGTAGAAGTCGTGGGTTTTTTAGGAGTGTGTTCGACCCAACCTTTCTACTCTATAAAGGTGACCCCAAGCGTCACCGTTATGATCATCAGTGGGCAACCTCGCCCTAGTTCCCAGCACCTAGCCTTACATTTTTTCCCACAGGCATCACCATCCACCGGCGTTTTTCATGAAGAAGTACCCGATCAACCCATCAACCCCTCAATTCATCTAGCGCCAGCAGATGCACCAGCAACAGTAGCGTTTTTGGATACAACCCTCAGATCAGCCACAGTTTTCCAGTTTTCAGCCATCATCCTCATCCACCATCAGCACCCTCAACATCGGCATCAGCCTATAGCCTCATCAAGTTGCAGATCCACTAGCGTTTTGCATTTTCAGCCCTTAGCCTCTCAAATCCAAGCATCAGTAGCAAGATCCCATCAGCATCTAGGACCATTGTATCAGCATTGGTGCAATCTAAAAGCAAATACCTCTCTAGCGATCGAGAGGGGGGCCCATCCGGTGTTAGTCTTCTTCTCTCTCCAATGTCATTGTCCATCCGTCACAAAACCTTCAATCACAATATCATTCTCTCTTCTCCCTCTAGTCTATTGATCTCTCTCATGAGATAAAAGGAACCTTGAGTACGTATCGAGCACTCATCCTGAGTTAACAACATAAATCACTTCCACTCCATGTTACGTATCAGATCTCTTTAGCAATGTTCGATATCATCACTCAAGTAAAGAACCTGAAGGACCTCACTCAGATTTTTTATCAAAGAAGTTTTGTGTTCTTGCACCGGACTTATTAGGTCTTAATCCATCACGCATCGGACGTCCACTACGCCATAAAGAACCATAAACAATTTTCTGCCTGTTTGGGATTGCACGTAACCCAAGACCACTTGAGCATGTCGATCGCTCTAATCTATGTTTTTGAAGAATGAAAGAATGGCAGGTAACCCAAAGAAAAGGGCTTGTCCAGCCTCCTTTCTTGCTTCTTTTCCACTCATTGAAAGCAGACCTTGCACATTGCAGTAGACCAATCGACGTCAGGTGGGAAAAGGCAACCTTGGTGTGAGCGCAAGGCCGCCAAGGAAAGCACCCGCAAGAAGCAGTTGAGCTTGGGTAAAAGAAAAGCCTTCTTAAACGTAGATTGCAAGCAGTGCCAAGTACCAAGAACCCCAAGTACCACAATACTCAGTGCATGGTCGTCACCAAAAGCGGGATGGATACTTTGCATAAAGGTGATGAGAGTGGAATGGAGAAGAAGAAATTCCTACACCAAGGGAAATGTTTCCGAATTCCCCATCATCGCCTGATTGCATCAAGCTCAGTGGAGGTCTTGATAAAGTTTATGGTTGAGAAAATGCTACAGCAGAAGGCTTAGTGGGCCGCAAGTCGAGAGGGAAATAATGGCACTAGAGAGGGAACGTGAAGCTCTACGTATAGTTGTTGAAGAAAAGAGGGTAGCTACAGAGCAAAAGCGCGAGGCCCAGAGAGACCAACGCATGCAAGAGTTGGTTTATCACTTCCTCTCCTCGAGGATCGATCCTCCCAAAGAGGCCAACCAGTCATTACATAGTGTCACCAGACGGGCACCACGTGCCAATAGAAAAGAACAGACTGAACAGACTTTTAGCACTTCAATAACAACTGAACTCAGAGAGAGAGAGAGAGAGAGAGAGAGAGAGAGAGAGAGAGAGAGATGACACGCAACATAGTGGCGGAATTCCACCCCACAGAGTATTGGCCCCAAACCTTGGTGCCCCTTTCGGTATTTCTTTATATTGCATCAACACAATACGAGCCGGTACTCCAGACTCTACACCTTCTCCAGGAAGCATTCCAAAGAATGAGCCCTTTGCACATATTTAAAGGCCCTGTATGAAAAGCAGTTTACATGAAAAGCCTTCGAACTCAAAAGCATCTGGTCCAAAAGCTGCCCACGTAATTTACGAAAATCCGTACAGCTTGTCACGTCAACATGTCAGCGCAAAACGCGGAAATCCATACAGCCTGCCATGTCAGCATTGTTAGCATAATTTTCGAAGCGTTCGTATTTCTGCCACATCATCAGCTGAGCGTGTGTGTGGGTGGGTCTTGCTTCATTTTTAATGCCTTTATGTCATTCGGGCCCCATCAGACGGGGTCCCCATAAGTTGGTAGGACTTCTTCTTCTGTTACTTGTTCTTCTTAGGGTTTAAGCCCCTCGGCCAGGATCTACAAGTTGGCTCCATTCTTCGGGGCTTTGACACATCAGCAGTTTGTGACATCCCCCCTTCTTGAAAGAAAGTAATTGTCCATGATTACAACATATCTATAAAACAACTCAAGGTAGCTCAAAAATTTTCCGATGGACATTCAGAGGGACAATATGTTTGCTCTTTTTTTTCTTGTTAAGGAGTTGGCTTCTCTTTTCGGCTCTTTTGATCAAGGAGTTAGCTTCTCCTTTCATCCAGATCGGAACTCTTGATATTCCGGCATAGTAAAATTAGCCATCACACCCAGACCGCATTGATCTTCCCCAGGTGTCTTGATGTACTAAAATTACATACCCAAGCAATCTCATCCTATTAGGAATATTCAGTGGTTGGCACATCGCAATGCAACACATATGCATGTTACAAGACATAGAAACATAAAGTCGCCGATGAACACTCCTCCCGCATAACCTAACAAGGTCCGAGCCAAGAGATATTCAACGACTCCCTCATCACTCCTCCCGCTTAACCTAAAAAGGTCCGGACCGGGAGATACAGAGGCCTTTTACAACCAAACGCCCTACACACTGCAGCCTGCGTCGTTTGGAGGTGTTGAGAGTAACCACTGCACAGACTTCTTAATACTCCTCCCGCATAACCATCCAGGTCTAGTCCGGCAGTCCCAACAACAATTATTTTACAAGCATACAACCAGACGCTCCCCAGGCATCGGCCTGCGTCGTCTGGAGATTTTCTAGCATACAACGAAATGCTCCCCAGACATCGGCCTGCGTCGTTCCGAGGTTTTCTAACATACAACAAAATGCTTCCCAGGCATCGGCCTGCGTCGTTCCGAGGTTCAAACAATACCAAAACAGCATTTTCTCACTTCTCCACCCGGGAGTAAAATCACCAATCAATGAAACCAGTATTAAAATCACAGTCAAACATTTCAAATCCGCACCAAAACAGGTTCAAAACAGATACCATCCATTTCAAACAAATTCCAAACAGGATCACCAAACAAGTTCTCAGACAGATTTCAAACTTAAAAAGCAATCTCAACATCAGCCGAGCTCGAAAAGTCGACTGACTTTCCATCCTGAAACTTGCACCAAAAAAATTAGGGTTAGGTTCCTTCCATAAGGTCATAGCTAACCGCACCATGGTCCATAAGCTCTTGGACAAACAATGTTCTTGTGGCGGTGGTGGTAGTCCCAAGACATAGCTGTCACACCAGACCTCCGAAGTTATCACCAAGAGACACCTACTGAGAGATGTCTAGAAATTTCAAATTATAATCTGATAGGGTTTCCATGGCAAGCATTTTAGGATACCCCCCTCTGCCAGAAGTTGCACTCCGAAGGAAGATGTCAGAAACCATATAACTTTGGGCAAAAATTTTCTTGAAAGCTTGCCAAGTCCTTGGAGTGTGCGGCTTGGTAGCTATAGAAATATATCTGCATGGCAATGCTTTTGAGAAAAACAATGAATCGAAACAAATCTTAAATCCTTCTCTTGCAAGTAATCTTTTTGGCTTGTGCCCTATAAGACACGAGCGGTCAAGACGGGAGCGCGCCCGATGCGCGATGAAATAAGGGTGGGAGTGGCTAATAAGTCCGGGGTCGGGACCCGAAGATACTTCAAACAAAATTCCAATAGACTTTTGGAAGCGCCGGCTTGCTCTGTCTACTCTTTGGTAGGACAGGTATGCTTTCAGAAAAGCACACGTCTGATACTCTGATACCACTGTCACATGACCGGACACCACGTGCCAATAGAAAAGAACAGATTGAGCAAACTTTTAGAACTTCAATAACAACTGAACTGAGAGAGAGAGAGAGAGAGAGACGACACGCGACACAGAGTGGCGGAATTCCACCCCAAAGAGTATTGGCCCCAAACCTTGGCGCCCCTTTCGGTATTTCTTTATATTGCATCAACACAGTACAAGCCGGTACTCCAGACTCTGCACCTTCTCCAAGAAGCATGCCAGAGAATGAGCCCTTTGCACATATTTAAAGGCCCTTGGCCTATGAAAAGCAGTTTACATGAAAAGCTTTCAAACTCAAAAGCATTGGTCCAAAAGCAATGCCCAAAAGTTGCCAACGTAATTTACGAAAATCCGTACAGCCTGCCACGTCAACATGTCAACGCAAAACGCGGAAATCCGTACAGCCTGCCACCTCAGTACTGTCAATGTAATTTCTCAAGCGTCCGTACTGCTGCCACGTCATTAGCTACGCGTGTGTGTGGGTGGGTCCTCCTTTATTATTAATTCCTTTATGTCACTGGGCCCCCATCGGACGGGCTCCCCATAAGTTGGTAGGACTACTTCTTCTGTTACGTGTTCTTCTTAGGGTTTAAACCCCTCGGCCAGCATCTACAAGTTGGCTCCATTCTTCAGGGTTTTGACACGTCAGCGGTTTGTGACATGTAGCCTAGCAAGAGACGAAAACTCCAACCACCCAATCACTAAAAGTTGAATTTCAAATAAGTATGATGGTAAGATGCATGCTTCTGTGATTTATTCTTCGTTACATCAATTTAATGCTTACTTTGCGACTAACAAGAAGAACAATAACATTGAAGTTTTGAAAACCACCATGTATTTGTCAAGTGATGCATTAATTGGTATCAAGCCTGGCAAGAGGTAAAGATGGCCGTGCACCTTGAGCATGTCGCGGATGGCATACCCCTATTTCTAGTTGGGCCGATGTCACAAACTGGTGACATGGCACTGTCCTAGATACACACCCTGACTGGCCGGGATGACACGTGGCAGGCTAACGTGGGTACAATACAAAATCCTGAAATTTCCAACGCAAAACACGTTGACTAGCTGACGTGGCACAGTGTACGGAAATCCACTTTTCACGGAGGTGCTGACGTGGCAAAGCGTACGGATTTCCCAGATTTACGCTTGCTAAATTTTATGGCAGCTTTTGGCTCAGTTGCTTTATTTTTTAGAAGCTTTTGGATTACTGCTTTTGGGCATCCCTTGCAACCAATAAATAAGTGTGCAAGGCCTCACTTCTCAGAGCATCTGGACGCAGAGTCTGAGAGTGAGCACCTACCCACTCTCTTGTACTCTGAACACAGATTAATCCAAAAAGAAATACCGAAAGGGGCGCCAGTCTGTGGGGCCAATATCTCTAGGCACGGACTACGCCGGGCCGTGTCGACTGAAGTGTGAATTGTGAACTGTTTTGAAGTAAATCTCTGCTGTGTCGTGGTAGAATCTTGACTTGGAGTGTCCAAGTTTGATACAGCCGACTTCCAAAACAAGCCTTAATTCATCCACTTCTTAATAAGTGACATATTAGCATCTTTTTATAAAGTCATAAGGGCTCAATCTCTCAATGCTTGTGTCACAAAGTGATGACATGGCTACCGACAACAGAAACCCTAATTTCTGCCAAAAACCCTAAAATTCATACAAACCCTAATTTTTGCCAGACACCCTAATCCTAATTGCTGGCCGAAACCCTAAAATGGTTGGAAACCCTAAAAGCAGGCGGCCATGCCACGCGGCTGCAGTGTACGGATATTTCCAGAAATCACGGAGGTGAAAAAAAAAACTTTTTTTTTTTTTAGCAACGCAAATCCCAGGTTTTGGGCTACACTTTGCTTTATTTTGCTCTCATTAAAAGAGAGAGAGAGAGACTGCTTTTGAACTGAAAGCTTTTGGGGCTCTGCTTTTGGGCATCCCTTGTAATCTTTATATACACGGTTTAGGGCTCACTCTGCAGAGCATCTGGACGCAGAGTCTGAGAGTGAAACCCTAACCGCTCTTTGTACTTTGACATTGATTTAATACATAAAGAAATACCGAAAGGGGTGCCAGTCTTTGGGGCCATTATCTCTAGGCACGGAACTCCGCCGGGCCAGTGCAAATCTATTGTGATCTGTGAATTGTTTTGAAGTGGTTATTTGGTGCTGTCGCGATTGATTCTTGACTTGGAGTGTCCAAGTCTGTTACAGTGGTATCAGAGCACGGCCGATTTCTCTTCTACGGGAAATCCGATCCCCAATTTTTTTTCCGCAGCACCTATGGCTTCATGCAAGGATCAGTCGACTCCCTCTGCATCTGGAGATGCGGGCAGGGATCACAACGAAGATTTTGGCAGAGAGTATGGCCCGCCTCGGCCTACTCAGGCAGAGCAAAGAGAGATGAAGCGTCGTCAATTGATCGGCTATGCAACAAAGATGATGCTCAGTTTTGCGAAGGATCCGAAATTGGCAAAATATATGAGCGAGACTTCTTTTCGCGAAGTGCATACGCAGTGGTAGAAAACCACAACACCACCCCTGAAACACGCTCTCAAGAAACCTTCTGATCACAAACAGTATTCAGAGAAGGAATTACAAGAGGTGGTTGATGCACGGATTGCTCAGCTTTTTGACTCGCAAAAGTAAGCCAAAAAGCACGGCAAAAAGCAAAAGAAAGGCATTGACTTCCCGAGATATTTGGGTCGTCAGTCGACATTCGACAAGGCAAAGAAACAGAAGAAGCGTATTCGATTTGAAGTAGTACCCAGTTCTTCTTCTTCTTCTTCTTCTACAGTTCTTCTAGCTCTTCAGATTCGAGCGAAGAAGACAGAAAAGGTAAAAAGCGAAGCAAGAAACAAAGCTTCGGAAAGGACAAAAAGGCTAAATCTCGCCCAGAGACTGACAGTTCTACTGAGGACTCATCTACAGACAACTCAGATTTCGATGACGGAAACTTTTATGCGAACAAGAAGAATTTTTACAAAGCCAACCAGGATGACTTTCTCGAAGATAAAAGCAAGAAAGTTCGAGAGTTTAAGGAAGGTGGCCACTTGATCAAGTTTGATACTTTTTCAGGATACTCGGATGCTTCGGAGGCTTTGTCTTTTATACAACAGTTTGACATCGCTTTCGTGGGAGGACGCTATTCAGAGCACTCCAAGATTCGGAGAGCTGCCTCTTACATTAAGGAGAATGCTCGTACTTGGTGGTCCACGCTTCTTTTAAACAAGACTGCGCCAGTTAAATGGCTGAAATTTAAGAAGCTTTTTATTTCTTCTTGGTTGACGCAAGAATATGAACGAGATATACGAGCTGCTTGGAACCATCTTCGGATGACCAAGAAAGATACAATCAATGCTTACTCTGAAAGATTCTGGAGCTCTTTTCTACCCGCCTCTTCATTCAAGAAGATCTTCTTCAGAGAACAGATTGAGCAGTTTACCTTGGGCCTACCTACAGAGATCCAAGATCACTGCTTGGAACAGAAGTCAGCTTCTATTCAGGAGTTGATGAGTCATGCGAAGCGAGGCTTTGCCATTCACTCTGGTAGTCTGACCTACCCCACAGATGAGGCCATGACACAACGAGCCGAACAGACTTCTGGGAATGAAAGTAGAAAGAAAAAGGGCAATCCAGAGAAAAAGGATGCACGACCCAAGCTTACTCCTAAGGAGAGAGCTCGCTTCATCAGAGAGGGGAAGTGCTTTGGATGCGGGAACATGGACATATCTCCGCGAAGTGCCCTAAAAAGGCACAGAAAGAACAGAATGATAAAGACGACGACAGGCCTGGGGCAAGATCCCTTGGAACCACAAGAACTACGCCGTGGTTGACTACAGGGCCGAGAAAGCGACTTTGATAAATGAAGGGCTCAGAGAATTGTACTTGATGAACTTCACTTTCTTTACTCGTTCTTTTGGGACAGAGCTGAACGATGGATAAAGGTTGAATATGTTTTGACCTGATCAAAATAACGCAAAGATTTTTCTCCACTCTCATGCAGATTGCTTTTTAAAGGGCCTGAAGATCAGACCATTGACCTGATACTTGGAAGCACGTCACCAAAACCGGCCACCTTCCGTGTGAGCCGAGTATAGACTGAAAAGATTATGAACCAAGTGAAAGACCTCTTGGAAAAGGGTCTTGTCCAGCCTAGTACTTCACCGTACTGCTCTCCAATGTTGCTGGATTTGAAGAAAGACGGATCTTGGAGAATGAGCATCGATTATGGAGCTCTCAACAAAATCACCATCAAGAACAGATTTTCGATTCCTAGGATCGATGATATACTCGACAGGTTACAGGGATCCTCGTGCTTTAGCAGGATTAATCTGAAGAGTGGATATCAGCAGATCCGAATCGCGACGGGAGACATCTACAAGACAGCCTTCCAGACTACTTTTTTGGATTATTTGAGTTTCTGGTGATGCCTTTTGGCTTAACCAATGCTCCCGACATTTAACCGGATGATGGACGGGATTTTTTGAGAGTACAGGCTATTTGTTGGCACTTTTTTTTTTATGATATCATTGTTTCTCCAAGAATGAGGCAGAACACAGAGATCATCTGCTTCAGAGACTTTTTGGGACACTTTGTCTCAGCAGCAGGAGTGCAAGTGGATTCGGCCAAGATAGAGACTATACGTGATTGGCCCGATTTGAAGAATGTGTTCGTACTACAGGCAGTTCATACGAAAGTTTGCAGAGGTTGCTTCCCCTTTGCATATCTTGATACAGGAAGGAGTGGGGATCCACAGAGGTGACTACCTTTCAGACATTGAACAAGAAATTGACAACACGACCAGATTTGACTTTGTTGGACTTGCAGAAGTCATTTGAAGTATATTGTGATGCTTGTGGTCGTAGTCTGGGTGCAGTCTTGATGCAAGAAGGCCATGTCATTGCTTACGAGAGCCGATTGTTCTCTGGGCCGGAGATGACAGCACAGATTTATAAGAAAGAGCTTTTGGTGGTTATCCATGCTCTTACTAAGTGGCGGCATTACCTACTCGGAGCGGATTTTACTGCCTTTACAGACCATCAGTGTTTGCACCACTACTTGTCACAGAAGCAGCTTTCGGAAAAGCAGATGCCGTGGGCGAACATCTTGTCACAGTTTCACTTCCAGATTGTCCATGCGCAAGGACAGACGAATGTGGTGGCAGATGCTTTCTCTCGAAAATCGTTGGTTCTGGCTTTTTCCGCGATACATCATAGGAGCTTCGAGGATATGGTCGACCAGTATGCCACAAATACAGATTTAGCAGATATTTTCACAAGGATACAGGATGGGGAGACAGTAGCAGGATACTCCCTTTGGGAAGGCTACTTGATGAGAAAAACCATGTTGTGCGTTACACAGCCGTTGAGGGAAAAGGTTATGACTGAATGCCACTGTCCACCTTTTTACGAGTCACCGCGGCATTGCTACCACCATGAAAGGGGTAGAGAGATACTTCTTTTGGCCGAGACTCAAAAAGATGTGGAAGAGTTTGTGTGCGGTATGCCAGAAGGTCAAGTTTGACAGGCATAAGGCACAAGGATTGTTACAGCCTTTACCCATACCCACCCACCCCTGGGAAAGTATTGCAATGGATTTCATTTTTGATCTCCCGAGAACACAGAATGATCACGATGATTTTCCGATTACATGGCACGTCTGAGACGATTGTCTCCAACAGAGACCCCAAATTTATGAGTTTGTTTTGGAAGGCAATTTGGGAGAACATTGGCACGCGGTTGCACTTCTCGTCATCATTCCACTTGCAGACTGACGAGCAATCTGAGATTGCCAATTCAGTAGTTTTCGATTCATTGAAGTCTTGTATCTCGGATCAGAAGACTCAATGGGAAGAACTTACCTTTGGTGGAATTTGCCTACAATAACAAGATACACTCTTCGACGGGGAAGACGCCGTTTGAGATTGTTGAAAGTGCTACGAAGGTTCCATCCTTCCTGAGCACGAAAGATTAGATATTTGAAGCGGATGAATATTCGTGAGATTTGGATACGGCTTTTGCCAAGGTTCGCGAGACTTTGTAGAAGTCTCAAGAACGACAGAAAAAGGCAGCGGATCGCCATCCTCGCGACTTGAAATTGAAGGAGGATAATTGGGTGCTCTTTCGTTTTGAGAAGGCATGCCTAAGAAAGAAAAAGGGAAAGGAGAGGCTTTTTCCAAATCTTAGTATGCGATACTACGAACCTTTCCAGATTGCTGAAAAGATAAATGATGTCTCCTTCCTATTGAAACTGCCAGATACTTGGAGGATTCACAATGCATTCCATGTGGGTCTCTTGAAACCTTTTAAGGGTGATGTGCTTGATGATGGGGAGCCTGATGAGCAACCCGAAGTGGAAGAAAACGAGGAGACCCTTGTTCCTGAACAGATTTTGGCACATAGGGATACGAAGAAAGGTAAAGTCCGAAGGCAGTTCTTGGTTAAGTTCAAGAACTTTCTTGCATTTGATGCGAAGTGGATGGAGGAGGAGGACCTAGCAGATACTCCTTGGATTGTGAAACTTTACCTCGATGCTTTGGTTTAGCATAGTCTACTCCAAACGGAACCCGGAAATTCAGCTTGGCCAAAGATCTGGTGTAGTGGGATGCACAAGAGGGGAGTTACTCCGCTACTTTGTCAACAGATGCCTTGATTTTGATACTAAAGTCACTGATGTCTCTTTGAGCTTCAGGGATACTGAGAGCTGACAGTATTCTGCTGGATGACTTTAAGAAATGGAATTCCTGATTATGATACTGATTTGTTCTTGACTTCTTTTGAGTGCATGAACTGACAAACAAAATGACTGCAGCATTTTGGTCTGATTGATCTCAAATACACATGGTTGCAATAGGGGTTAGTCAATCAGACATCGATGAGGTCCCGATTGGACCTAGATGTGATTGCTAGCTACATTGCCGATAAATCATGGTCTAAGATCCGAATGAATGTTGAATGTCATGTGATGTCGTGTGATGTCCTGAGATGTCCTGTGATGTCCTGAGATGTTCCAGCTTTTGGGCTACGCTTTGCTTTATTTTGCTCTCATTTAGAGAGAGAGAGAGAGAGAGACTACTTTTGAACTGAAAGCTTTTGGGGCTCTGCTTTTGGGTATCCCTTGTAATCTTTATATACACGGTTTAGGGCTCACTCTGCAGAGCATCTGGACACAGAGTCTGAGAGTGAAACCCTAACCGCTCTTTGTACTTTGACATTGATTTAATACATAAAGAAATACCGAAAGGGGCGCCAGTCTTTGGGGCCAATATCTCTAGGCACGGAACTCCGCCAGGCCAGTGCAAATCTATTGTGATCTGTGAATTGTTTTGAAGTGGTTATTTGGTGTTGTCGCGATTGATTCTTGACTTGGAGTGTCCAAGTCTGTTACAGCTTGACCGAAGCTTTAGTAGCTATATAGGAGACCCTAGGGGTCTCCTCTCCAGGCAAAGAAGCACTACCTGCAATACCAACACCCAACAACACAAGTACAACCTTGCATTTTTCACCAACACCCACAGCGCTTTTGCCCAGCATCAACCCACAGCACCCGATTAGCCCTGCAACACCAAATCAGCCCTACAATTAGCAATTTTCAACCCTAACATCGCCATACCATTGCAGATCCAGCTAGTCACTTCAGCATTTTCCCTCAAATCCACCAACATTTTTCAATTTTCAGCCATCCTCTGCACCTATCATCAGCACACTCGACATCTACTATAGCAAATCAACCCATAGCCTCGTTGTCAGTCAGTTCCCCTAGCGTTTTCTGATTTCAGCCCTTGGCCTCTCAGCTCCCAGCACCTACAACAAGATCCCATCAACATCTCAACATCTAGGACCATTGTATCGGCATTTGTGCGATCTAAAGAAAACCTCTCTAGCAATGGAGAGGGGCGCCCATGGAGGGGGTTAGGGACCCCATCCTGTGTCTTCTTCACTCACAGGACTTTCACTCACAGTAACATTCTCTTCTCTCTATGGTCAATTGCACATCTATCCCATGAAGTAAAAAGAACTCTCTCATACAGTAAAAAGAACTCTCTCAACATCAATGTCACGTGCACATCTAACCCTATGTGCATGTGAACAAGCTATCTCAGGTCCAAGGTTCAGGTCAGGTTAGGAAGTGTTTTGGCACCTTTGTGAGCCTGTGTGCAGGCCCTGAATGTCCAAGCACTTTAGAGTAGTTGCATATCCTCTAGTTGCACACAGCATGATCATTAGCATGACAGTCAGTACCCATCATGAGCATTTTACAAAGCACGGAAACCATTTTCCCTATTTTATCCATTTTTCACTTATTATTAATAAGTGACTTTGTTGCGAAACTAGGTAGGGCAAATTTGCTAAGTTCTATAAAAGAAACCTAGCGCTAGCAGTTTCTGGCAGAAGAGGCAACAGAAGCTTACCAACTTACAGTGCACCTTCTCAGCAAGACCGGCAAGAGGCCTAGCCTTTCCAGCCAACAGCAGATCAAGACCAGCGTTTTTGGCTACAGTTTCACCCTAGCGTTTTCAGCAGTACCAGATCAGCCCTGGCATTTTGCAGATTGCAGATCAGGCCTAGCGGTTTTGCACCTTGCAGATAGCATCAACGTTTTGCAATTCCCCGAAGTCAGATCAGCCGCTAGCATCAGCGTTTTCAGTTTTCAGCACTTAGACTCGGCAAGATCAGCCCCAAACCTCGCAAATCTCACCTACCCGCAGCAGATCCTCGTCGTACAGTCAGATCAGCCAATGTTTTCAGATTCAGCCCGCTGTTCGCAGATTTCAGCATCTGCGTTTTCAGCGCATCATTGTCGCGTTGTTGCGTCGTCTCCATCCTCGCCGACAAAGTGTCAGAATTCAGCAGTTAGAAGATTTACAGATTTCAGCCCTAGCGTTTTCAAATTTCAGCCCGTTTTCGTCGTCGTCATTGTTGTCGACATCATCGGCAAGTCTATTGCATCTAGACCATTGTACCAGATTTGTGCAATCAATAGCATAGACCTCTCTCGCCATGGGTGGGGGTGGGGTTTTGGGGTGTGCCCTTGGAGGAGGGTTTGACAACCGTCTGGGGTCGTATTCTTCTCTCTCTCTCTCTCTCTCTCTCTCTCTCTCTCTCTCTCTCTCTCAGCACCTTCATTCGCAGTGTCATTCACTTTGTTTGTGATCATTGCACTCTCTCACTAAAGGAACGGAAGGCTCTCCCTTCCATAAGTAAAAGGAACCCTTGAGCACAGTTCGGAGCACTCATCTTGAGCAAAGTTCAACATTCACTTCTGCTGCACCTTACATTGGTATCAGAGTTTTAGCAGTGTTCTGTATCACTCAAGGAAAGAACCACAATAAATTTTTGCTTGTTGCGGTCACACGTAACCCAAGTCCACTTGGGCGTGTTGATTCCTAATCGTGTTTTTAAAGAGTGACAGGTAACCCAAGAAAGAAGGGCTTGTCCGGCCTCCCCTTGTTCCTCTTTTCACTCAGTGAGAGCAGACCGTGCACTTAGCGGCTGGCCAATCGACGTGAGGTGGGAAAAAGCAACCTTTGTGTGAGCGCAAGGCCGCCCAAGGGGTGCGTCCCGCAGGGAAGAGTCAAGCTCGAGTAAGAGAAGAGCCTTCTCTAACACAAATTGTAAGTTAAAGAAAGAACTCAAGAACCTCAAGAAACTCAAGAACCTTATAAACCTCAAGAACTCAAGAACTCAAGAACCTCGAGACCCCAAGTTCCTCGCGAACTTAAGTACCCCAGATCTCAGTGTATGTTCATCACCCAAAGCGGAATGGATACTTTGCATGAAGGTGATGAGCATAAAGGTGGTGGTGAAGAATTTTCCCCACCAGGAGGTTTTTCCGACCCTCCCCCTTCCCCATCTACGCCACAGTTTGCACCAAATCCGATGGAGGCTTTGTTCAAGTGGATGATGGATATGATGCTACAACAAGAGGTGCAACGAGCTACCTTGGAGCGCGAGCGCGAAGAACGACGGTTAACCTTCGAGCATGAGCGTGAGCAAGCGCGCTTGGTGGCCGAAGAAAGAAGGGTAGCCTTGGAGCGTGAGCAACGCTTGGCAACCGAAGAAAGACGAGCGGCCTTCGAGTTAGAGCGTAAAGCAGAGAGACCAACGCAAGCAAGAGTTGGTCCTACATGTACTCACCTTGAAGCCCGAGCTAGTCAAAGATGTTGGTAGTTCATCAGGTAGCACAAGCAGAGATTCGGACTCCAACAACCCCGTCACTGAAAAGTTGAAGTTCAGTAAGTATGACGGTAAGATGGATGCTACTATTATTCACTCTTGGTTACATCAATTTAATGCTTACTTTGCGACGACTAAGAAGACGGGAAATAGCAAGGTTTTGACGGAAGCCATGTATCTTGCCGATGATGTCATTAATTGGTACCACGCATGGTAAGAGGCACGGTTGACCGTGCACCTATAGAAAGCCTTCCTTCAATTGGATCAACTTCCAAGACAAGCTAAAGGCGCGGTTTATGCCACCTCAGTACCTAGCACGTTTGAAAGACGATTGGCACGGTCTCAAGCAAAATGGTATGCCCGTTATGTCTTTCTCTAATCGTGTTTTGCAGCTCGGCACCCAATTACGCAAATCGGATGATGAGCGCAAAGAGGCATTCCTTTATGGATTGGACGAGTATATCAAGTTTTATGTCGAAGTACTCAATCCAATCGATCTCAACAAGGCGGTAGCGATTGCTCTCGCACAAGAGATGCACAACAAGGGAAAGCCTAAGGAGAACAAGTCTTCTCACAATACCTCTCAAACTCCTCAGAACCCACAGAACGGTAAGAATGGTAACTCTTCTAGCCAATCTTCCTCTGATCCTTCGGAAAAGAACTCTCACAATGAATTTAAGGGTAAAGCTAATACACTTGCTAAACCTAAGCTCACCCCAGATGAAAAAGCCGCAGAAGGAATTGTAGGAGGATACATAACGTCAGAAGAACAAGTCATTTATTCTAAAAAAGGAAGATGTTATCAATGTCACACTAAGGGTCACACAAGACGAGATTGTCCTAAGAACGAACCTAAAGAACCCACAGAATTCACATCTTCTATTAATGCAATCAAAAAGCACACTATGTGTCCCAAGTTTCTGACGATCATGCTGATGCATCTCTCATGCATTGTTATGGTTATGTGAATGGTCAACGCATTTTGGTCTTCTTTGATTCTGGTAGTATGCATGATGTGGTTAGCGACTCTCTCGTCAAGAGTGCACGTCTAGAAGCTCGACCCATTGATCCCATTCAAACCTCTGGTTTTTCTCCTGGCATGCACTCTTCATTTACGCATAAATGTCTTGATGTGACCGTGTCTTTTCAAAATGTCCGTTTTCATCGAAAGTTTGTGATTTCTCCTCTCTAAGGATACGATGTGATTTTTGGCATTAAGTGGTTTTGAAGGTCATAATCCACAAGTTTGTTGGAAAGAAAACACTCTCAGTCTCGCACTTGAAGGAGCACCTCTCGTGGTTCTTCAATGTGACACTAAGATTCCATTTGTCACTTATCTCTCAATTCATGTTTTGGACGAGAATAAAACATGTAGTCTCATTCTAGAGAAGCATGATTTGTTGCATGACAAAGAACAAGAAAAGACACATGGAACGAAACCCGCAAAAGAACAGGAAAAGAAGACTCTCTCAGTCTTTTCTTTTCCAAAGCATCACACATGATTTGCATGATAAAGATGTGATTGTTCACAAGGATGATGGTTTAGATGATGGTTTTTCCAATGAAGCTAACCTCATTGCAGATACAATCATCTTGGCTCTCGAGCCAAGGTCCAAAGAACCCACTTACGAAGTATTGTGTGTTCGCACGATTAGTCAGCACGCATTGTTCGAGTGTTTCATTTGTGACGGTTTCTTGTATTTTCGTTACCGTCTTTATGTGCTCCCTTTCCACAGGCATGCTGTATTGTACGATGCACATGATTCACTCATGGATGAGCACGGATGTATACGGATCTCTCTCGAAAAGAAGAAAAGTTTGCATTCAAGGAATTCACATCCCATGTCTCTTCCTTGGCATGACACAGTCTCAGAAAGAGCACAAGAAAGATTGACCATCAAGCATCGGCATTTCCATTGTGATTTGCCAAAGTTGATCGATTTAGATCAGAAAGTCAAGTTTCAACCCCATTTTTTGTGTGTGTTTGGTGAACGGTTTGACACTCTGCCACTTCGTTCATCTCCATTGCATGCATAATCATTTCGGAAGCATAGTTATTTTCCAGTCACTCTACATGGAATGGGTATGTTCATGATTTTGTGTTGGAAGTGTTTTCAGGAATTTTCCTCCTCAGAGATTCTTGAAGAAGACAGACGCACGACCATAGCCGAAGTTGGAACATTGAAGAAGCCACAGATCCCTTTGTGTAGCTTTCGGCCCGGCCCAAAGAAGCAAGCATTGCAGACCTTCATGAAGTTCAAGTATCGCACGACCCACGCATCAGAGTGGGCCGACGCAACGTTCTTGGCATGATTCCAGGAATTGTTGGCGCACTCCCTCGACGCCATACACTTTGGTATCAGTACCTCTCTTTGAAAAGGAGGGGATGTCGCATGCACATCTAACCCTATGTGCATGTGGACAAGCTATCTCAGGCCCAGGGTTCAAGTCAGCCTAGGAAGTGTTCTCGCACCTTTATGAGCCTGTGCGCAGGCCGTGCATGTCTAGGCACTTAGTAGTTGCATGTTGTTTGGTTGCACATGGCATGATCATCAGCATGACAGTCAATACCCATCATGAGCATTTTACAGTGCACAGAAACAATTTTTTTATTTTATCCATTTTTCACTTATTATTAATAAGTGACTTTGTTGCGAAATTGGGTAGGGCAAATTTGCTAAGTTCTATAAAAGAAACCTAGCGCTAGCACTTTTTGGCAGAAGAGGCAGCAAAAGTCCACCAACAGCATATCAAGACCAGCGCTTTTGGCTACAGTTTCAGCCTAGCGTTTTCAGCAGTACCAGATCAGCCCTTGCGTTTTGTAGATTGCAGATCAGGCCTAGCGTTTTCGCACCTTGCAGATAGCATCAGCGTTTTGCAATTCCCTGAAGTCAGATCAGCCCCTAGCATCACTGTTTTCAGTTTTCAGCACTTAGACTCCGCAAGATAGCCCCAAACCTCGCAGATCTCACCTACCCGCAGCAGATCCTCGTCGTACCATCAGATCGGCCAATGTTTTCAGATTCAGCCCGCTGCTCGCAGATTTCAGCATCTGCGTTTTCAACGCATTGTCGTCGCGTCGTCGCCATCACCGTCCTCGCCGACACAGTGTCAGAATTCAGCAGTTAGCAGATTTGCAGATTTCAGCCCTAGCGTTTTCAGATTTCAGCCCATCTCGTCGTCGTCATTGTCGTCAACATCGTCGGCAAGTCCATTGCATCTAGACCATTGTACCAAATTTGTGCAATCATTAACATAGACCTCTCTCGCCATAGGGGTTGGGGGGGGGGGGGGGCCCTTGGAGGAGGGTTTGACAACCGTCTGAGAGCCTTCCGTTCCTTTAGTGAGAGAGTGCAATGATCACAAAGAAAGTGAATGACATTGTGAATGAAGTTGCTGAGACTGAAAGAGAGAGAGAGAGAGAGAGAATACGACACCCCTTCCGTAAGTAAAAGGAACCCTTGAGCACAGTTCGGAGCACTCATCTTGAGCAAAGTTCAACATTCACTTCCGCTGCACCTTACAATCAATCACTACTGCTACACATTATAAAAGGTCACATGAAAAGACATTGTCCTATGAAAGAACCCAAAGCACCCATAGAACCCACATCTTCTGTTAGTGTCATAAATGAGCCAAGTAATGCGTCCCAAATTTCTAATGATCATCCATGTGAGTCTCTCATCAAGCGTTATGGTCATATGAATGGTCAGCGTGTTGTGATCTTGTTTGATTCTGGCAGTATTTATGATGTGATTAGGGATTCGCTTGTGAAGAGGGCATGCTTAGAACTTATTCCAACAGATTCCACTGCAGTTTCTGGATTTGCTTCGGGCATGTACTCTTTCACCACGCATGAGTGTCTTAATGTGACACTTTTGTTCAAGTCAACATGTTTCCGTCATAAGTTTGTGGTCTCTACTCTCTAGTTGTGATATGATTTTCATCGTTAAGTAAATCCGAGACATTGATCCACAAGTTAATTGGGAAGAAAATACTTTCACCATCACTCTCGAGGTGCCTCTCCCGTGGTCATTCGCGATGTGCAGGGCATCCCTTATTTGTCGTTAATCTCTCTCTCTCTCTCTCTCAAGTGTGTACATCGTGCACGTTGGAGCGAACATCAAGCTAGATGGTCCCACACTTTTGAGCAATTTGGTGGTGCGATTGATTATGTTCCTAGTAAAGCTAATTGCAGATGCATTTAATAGCGAAGGACAAATCTAGGCTCTCGAGTCGAGGTCCTTAGTATCCATTCAAGAAGTATCCCTTGATAGCATGAAAAAAAAATTAGTCTCTCAGTTGTTATGATCTTGTATTTTCGTCACTTTCTTTGCGTGTTACCTTCTCATAGGAAAGCCATATTGCATGATGCACATGATCCACTCACGGGTGAGCACAGAAGCATGAAGATTACATTAGAAAAGATAGAAAGATTACAATCGAGGAATCCACAATGTTTCACCATTGTTTGTCATGTCAATAAAAGTTTGCAAGCTCATTCCTTGGCAGGAAGGACACAATCACATTTCAGGTGTTAGCACAATTGTCCGTCAAGCATTGGTATTTCATGGTTTGCTAGAGTCAATAGGTTTAGGTAGAGAAGTCAAGTTAGATCACATTTTGGTCAAGCATTCTTTGGAAAGTTTGGCACTCCATCACATTTTCCATATGCATTCCAACCACGGTCTTTTAGGAAGCATAGTCTCTTTAGAAAAAAAAAGATGTGTCTATGAAATTGTGGTTACCTAACTCAAGGTCCGTGTTTTTTGGCTAACGTTCTTTCAAGGAGATCCCCCAAGGAGATTCTTGAAAAGGATGAACCGGATATCGAAGACAAAGTTAAAGACACAGAGCAAGAGCAGTTTTTCTTGCATCGCTTTCGACGCGGCTCAAAGAAGCAGTCCTTTTTGAAGTTCAAGTATCGTGGCACCCACGCAGCAGAGTGGGCTGACAAAGATTTCTTCACAAATTCCCCGAAGTTGTTGGCAAACCAATACCTCACCTTGAAAAGGGGGATGTCACGTGCCCATGTGCATGTGGACAAGCTAACTCCTACTTCTAGGGTTTAGGCAACCTAGGAAGCATTCCAGCACACTTGTGAGCCTGTACGGAAGACCTGCATGTCAAGGCAGTGAGGCACTTTAGATTAGTTGCATACCCTCTGATTGCAAGTGAGCACAGCATGTCTGTTAGGTGTAGACACTAGGGAGTGTTCCCATACAACTATAGTACCGAGCTAGGTGGTAGTATAGTACCGCATATGAAACACCTCTTATTATGAGTTTTTTTAAACGAAGCACCTCTTATTATGAGTTTATAACTTATCAATAAGTGACATGCATGCATAGTAGAAGTCGGTTTTTTATGAGCCTGCTCGACCAGGCTTTTAGGCTTTTCTGCTCTATGAAGGTGGCCCCAAGGGTCACCATTATGATCATCAGTTAGTACATAGATGGGCAGCCTCGCCCTCGTACCCAGCACCTAGCCTGGCAGCTTTTCCCTCGAGCATCCCATCCACCAGCGTTTTTCATGAAGAAGTACCCAATCAGCCCATAACTCATATGGCGCCAGCAGATCTGCGAGCAACACTGGCGTTCTTTGATGCAGATAAAGCATTGCACATTTCAGCCAACGTTCTCGGATTAAACCCTTGGAACAGCCAGCGTTTTCCAGTTTTCAGGCATCATCCTCATCCACCATCAGCACCCTCGACATCCGCATCAGCAAATCAGCCCATACCCTCGTCGAGTTGCAAATCCCAAGCAGATCCACTAGCGTTTTCCATTTTCAGCCCTTAGCCTCTCATATCTAAGCATCAATAGAAGGATCCCATCAGCATCTCAACATCTAGGATCATTGTATCAACATTTGTACAATCTAAAGCAAATACCTCTCTAGCCATCGAGAGGGGGGCCCTTGTAGGGGGGTTTGGGACCCCATCCAATGTTTTTCTTCTTCTCTCTCCATCACTCACTCAACCTTCACTTATCACTCTCTCTCCTCTCTTATCATCCAATTAGTCTTCTCTCTCCATCACTCACTCAACCTTCACTTATCCTTCTCTCTCCTCTCTCTAGGCTATTGCACATCTCTCTCATGAAGTGAAAGGAATCTTGAGTATACACTGAGCACTCATCCTGAGTTATCACCATAATCATTTCTGCTACACATTACAACGAAACCTATTTCAGGTTCGCCCAAAACATTAAGGTGGACACTGAAACGCAAAACTTGTTGAAACAGATAAAATGTTGAGGTTTCAATCTTTGTAAAGAGAGCTTTGTATTCAACTATTTTTGGGAAATATTTAGCGACGTAGTGATACAAAAAGATTTCGTACACACAAGCGATAGATTTCAGTTTTTCCAATGCAAGAAAATTGATGATTGCCTTTTTTCTCCTCAACCTTCCAACGGTGGGCAGGCACTCCATCTCTCTATCTCTACCTTCCTTTGTAAACGATATCTATGAATATTTGAGAGTATTGAGTATGTGTAGAAACAAATAAATATAGATGTATTTATTGTGTGTTTCTATACTTACACATACATCTACACCTATATACGTGTGTGCTTGTGGATATAGATATGGGTGTGCATTGTGCACTATGTACATTCACACACATATCTACACACACGTATATATGTAAGCATGTGTATATATAAACATAAATAAATAAAAGAATAAATTTATTTATTTATATATACATATTGTTGACACTACTTTGGTACCAAAACAGCACACGTAAGTATCCTTTTTTTACAAATTTAAATTAAATGCTACTTGCATTAGACAGTTTATTTAAGAAAACCCTCTTGATATTCTTAAATATGTTAGCTAGAGGGTCTTTTAAAAATAGAACCTTGCATTTTAGAATCTACCATAATCAAGGACTATACTCATCAAGTTGACCCTCATAAGAGTGCGATTGATGGTTTTAAGAAATCTGTAACACACTTGGACACTCCAAGTCAAGAATCAACCGCGACAGCACCAAATAACCACTTCAAAACAATTCACAGATCACAATAGATTTACACTGGCCCGGCGGAGTTCCGTGCCTAGAGATATTGGCCCCAAAGACTGGCGCCCCCTTCGGTATTTCTTTTTGTATTAATCAATCATCAAAGTACAAGAGAGTGGTTAGGGTTTCACTCTCAGACTCTATGTCCAGATGCTCTGAGAAGTGAGGCCCTCACCACTAATTTAAAGGTTACAAGGGATGCCCAAAAGCAGAGCCCCAAAAGCTTGAAAGCAAAAGCAGATTCTCTCTCTCTCTCAATGAGAGTCAGTAAAAAGCAAGTTCTCTTTTTCTCTTTCTTTCTTCCACATCAAAGCGAAAAGCTGAGATTTGCGGCGCTCAAAATTTCCCAAAAAAAAAAAAAAGACTTTATAAGCTCAAGAAAAAATGAAACGACCTTGTAGAAAATTTTAGGTGTCTTTTCCATAATTTTGCTATAGATGATTGAAAGTTTCATGTGCAAAAAAATTCACTTGGGAGTATATAAAATAATGGAAAGTTCTATGTGTTCGATATAGCCATTTCAAGTATATCGTTGTATACAAAGAAAAATTTGTTTTCGATATATTTGTGAGTTTTAGAAAGTGATGCATTGCTTACCCTTTCCATCTAGGACTCAAGGTGGCAAATAGAAGGGCTTTGGTATGCAACAATTATTGGATTATTTTAAATATTCAAAACAGCATAAGAGAGAACTTTGATATTTTCATTCTTGAGACATAAGCATTCAAAACCTCAAATAATATCAAACTTTCTATGTCGATCAACTAGATGTATCAAAGTACATGGTACATACACAATTGGGGTGCCCAAAACCTTGGTTTTAATGTTATTATGGAGAGCGCAAGATTTTCAAGAGTTTTTCCACGATTAAAAATTCAAGATAGAGTTCAAGCAACGAGATTTAATTGAGTTAGGGAACCCAAAAAATACGTAGTTTCTTGGTTTCAACATATAGAGTCATTTGTAGTTGCCAAATTGCACTCGAATAGCCCCAATTCCATGAGGGGAGCTTTGGAGGACCAAAATTATACTCTAATTCAGCACATGCTCAAGTATGAAATTATGTCTATAACTTGCGTGTGACTTGGAAACTTGTCTTTAGAGTGCATTCCATTGTTTTGTAACACAAAATGCTAACACTTGGCTTTTATAAACATAAAAAGGGCCATCTCTACAAAAAGATATAAGAATTTTATGATTTTTTGGCAAAACAGCTTGAAATTTTACTAAAATTTAGGACATAGAACTTACCAAAATTCTATCCATACGGATTGTATTTTGACATGGAGAAAAATCAATTGTTTTCTTTCCTTCATGACCAACCTATGGTAGAAGCAAGGAATAAAAAACTTCTTTCTAGCTTGACAAATAAATTGCCAAAACATGAAAGGAAAACAAGACACTTAAAGGACACTTAAGTGTCCAATTACAGAACTAGTGTTAAGCTTTCTTCTTGCCTTGAAATAAGAGGTTTCAAAACCTCGAAACCCCCAAACGAACGAAACCACGAATCATTTCATGTCACACTACTACTATTTTTTTACAAGGGTGTCTAGAAGAGGAAATCCTTGGATGTATCATAGAAAACATGGAAAATTTGATGGCACAGCTTGATCAGACCGGTCACAAGAGCATTCTTTAGTCGTATGCCTTGCATGCATGGAAGGGCGGCACTATCTTTTATATCTATATGAAACCAACTCTTTATGATCAAACAACACCTTTCGGCGCACACAAGGCTTACAAGTAGGGTGGTCACAATTTCACAAAGTTTGACACTTTCCCTAGAATGCAAGATGAAGAGTCGTCCTTGGTTTTCATATAGCCATTCTGTGCAACCTTCTCGAGAGACAACTTTGAAGAAGCTTCAAAGGTTAGGAAAGCCTCTTCTTTTCTAGAGGAAAATACTCAACATTACTGTTGCACTCCTAATGCAAGGTCAAGCACCAGAATTTAAAAAATTAACTTGATCTGAAACATATGCATAGGGATCATAGTCTGTCAAAGTGAACTCTCCAGCAAGCTCTTTGAACAAGAGCACCACACTATAACTTAAAACCCAATCGTAGCAGTCACGAAATCTCGGCTCAGCTTGTTTACACTTGACAAGACACTAGCTCACTATGTTCCAGTCTATATATTTATAGTCTAGGCTCAATTTGTTCACACTTGACAAGACACTAGCTCAGTATGCTCCACTCTATGGTGTACCAGGCTACACACCCATGTAGCTATCCCATCCTCCTGACATCCCGTGTGGCACTTTGGCCCATCCTTGGAATCCACCACCAAGCTCTATGCATCCACGATGTGCTCTGCCATGTGTGCTCCATGGTCCAACCAATATGGGTGACATTTGCTAGTTTGAATTTAAAAAGCCATTTGCATCTCTCTAGCTCACACCCTCTTTTGAGGTAGATGTTCTTTTTGCATGGAATCAGTTAGCATATCCAAAAGTACTGGAATGCTTAAGTTTCTGTGGCCTCTTTCATATTAACCATTCTCAATGAGCAGCTCGAAAAGTTTTGTTGTGGACTCGTTGAAGCATTAATGTTTAAAGCAATGTCAGGTGCAACGGAATTAAACGAAGAAATCTACAAATCTTGTACTTCTTCTACTTGCGTTACTGATTGCTTTAGAATGAATGATGAGTCCTTTTACTTTTCTCTGAAGAGAGGGGATGAGAGAGAGAGGTCGAGGTGTGCAGAGGGAGAAAAAGAGATAAGAGGAGAATGACACCCAATGGGGTCCCAACCAACCCTCTCAAGGGCCCCCCATACCATTGCCGATGTGGTATTTGCTTTTGATGGCGTAAATGGAATGTACACATATACAATACCTCAAGTGCATACTCTACTGACTCAAATGGTGGATGTCGCCGCCGTACCTCTTCAAATGGAGCACCTATGGGGCTGATTTAATGCACCTTTGGATCCATCTCGATGTGGGATTGCGGATGGCCACCAAGCGCTCCCGATGTGAGAGGAATGATGGGCTGAAAACTAGCTGGCAAAACACAGATTTGACACGCAAAATGCAGCAGATCTATCGCGTAAAGCAGGGCAGAAAACGCATCTGATGATGAAGCAACTGATGGGCAGCAATGGGAGCGCTCGATGCGACCAGGGAATGGCCGGGGTGCCGATAACTCGAGGCTGTAGTGGAAAGGTCGAGTCGGCAAATTCGTGGCGTCTTCCACGAGATGGGCTGACAACAGAAAACACTGGGTTGATCTGTTGCAATTTGCACCAGCTGGGCCGATCTAGCGTTTTTGCTTCAAAACTCCTAGGGCTGAATGCTGGTGCAGAGCGCTGGCTGATCTGATGCACAAACGCTAGGGCTGATCTGCTAAAGCCGAGCGCTAGCAACAGATGATCCAATCACTAGGCTCCCCTGCTCCCCTTATAGGTGAGAATTGGGCTTAAGAACTTCTGAAGGCTTAGGTAGGGCAAAATTGGAACACAAAGTTAAAAAATAAATCATAAAAATGATTTATTAATAAACTTCACTTCTGCTAAGTTTTTGAGTGAAAATTGATCCCCACTCCCACCATGGAATCCGATTGACACGGGGAATGGCTCATTGGATTCCTCTAACCTAAAACTACATGCATGTCATGCCAGATGCCCACTGTAGTGTAACAACGCCTATCAAAACGCATGTACAAACCATTTATGCAAGAGGGTTCCAAAGCTAGAAAATTGGCTCTAGAAGTCATGAAGCATGTCCATGTGGCACGTAGAGCCATGTGCACGTGACAAGCAAAAGGCAAATGACATTCAGTACGGAAAATTGAAAGAAGTTACCACAATGAAATCCCTCTTGAAAGCTCCCACAAAGTGCCCTAGGGCTCCAAGGTTTCTTCAGCCTTCTGCTCTAGCACCATGAAGGAGATGCAAGAGGAGCAAATAGCTGTGGGGGAAACATAAGAGAGGAGAGAGCGAGAGAAAAACTATGAGTAGCATAAGCACAACCATCTAGAAGAACAACACTGACATACAAGGAGAGAGAGCGAGAGAAAAACTATGAGTAGCCTAAGCACAACCATCTAGAACCCAAAGAACAACACTGACCCTCATCATGCTCTACTCTTTAGAAGGCAGCACAATCCACATTTCTAAGCTAAAAGGGTACCGTCTACATCCAGCTTCCATGATGAAAGGAAGCATCTACATCTTGACCTGACACTTGATTGAAGCCCATCAATCCAGTCACACCCCAAAGCTGAGCTTTCTAATCTGCTTATCCTGTTCCTGGGCTCCCCTAGCCTACATTGGAAGGAAGCATCTACATCTTGACCGGACACTTGATTGAAGCCCATCAATCCAGTCACACCCCAAAGCTGAGCTTTCCAATCTGCTTATCCTGTTCCTGGGCTCCCCTAGCCTACATTGGACTAGGATTTAAGTGCGCAAATGCGGTAAAACACTGCAAGGCTAAAACCGGAAGACAAGCCAAACCATAGACAAGAACTGCAGGCAAGGTACTCCATAACAACTACAGCTCCAAAAACATAAGCCAGAAATACACGATCTTGTTTTCCAGATGTGAGTGAACAGATAAACAACAAATTCATATAAATCCATAATGTGGCATCATCCATACACAAAAATCTTACAGGAAGCTCAGACGACAGATTTTTCTTGAGCAATTGTACATTGAAGGCCAACACGTTGCAAGAGGGTATTTCGATTACAATAGCCCTGGCATTTAAGACCCTTCAGAACTTAACCCCCCAAGACCTTGTACTTCCGGAAGTATGAGGTAGTATAATAATCAGGGCAATAAAACTTGGTTTAAAGAAAGTGTACAATGAGGCACCCAATATGTACTTCAGCATGTATGGTTAAAAAATTAGTACAAAAATGCCTTCAAAAGGCACATTTACCAGACAACAGTAAATTGATTGATCAAACAAATAGAAAGAACAACGCAAACCAAAAACTCACAAGCCAGAGCCAGTGAAGCCATCTAACATTCAGCCACTGATCCCCAACACCTACTATCAACGAATGGACCATACCTCTAGGGAACCAAGCTTATGTTGAAACTCCTTGCCAAATAAAGATATCTGTCTATCATAGCGAGACTGCAATGGATTCTTCTCAATCCCACTTTGAGGTTCTGGTGGCAAACAGTCAACTGCATCGAGATAAATCCACTGATGTAAAGGCATGAACACCTTCCCTAAGACCTGCCGCATATTTTGCAATGAATGAGATCAAAAGCCTAAACCTGACCCTGATTTTCAAGCTTTAACAAACTCATAATTTCTTAGCTAGCCTTATGTAAAGATTGAAGGTACATCCACTGCCCCCAGTGCACAAATGCTTGAAGTAAGCAATAAAAACTCGCTCATATGCATTTTGGAAAGGCCTGACCCTATCCAGCATGAGCCACACACAAGAAAAAGGAATGAGGTCTAACGGCAGTGCATTTGAAAATGGTTAAACAATGGACCTTGATAACTTCTTGTGCAGCAAAACCACCAGTTATTGCAACCAAAGGGCAGAGCTCAACGTCTAATGTTTGAACTAAAATCCTCAGGAGCTGCTCATCAAATGAACCAAACTTATTGACTCTGCTTTCATCTGCCAAGATAGAAACCTGTTCAATACTGCCGCCACTAACACCCAAAGCTTGATTTAAGTTCTGTGATGCTCCCCCTTTAATGGCAGGATCGATTTCTAGAGTAGACAACTTTTCACCTTGTTGAGGACATACCACCACATCACTGCCACAACCTTTGCTCTTCAAAAAGCCGGAACACTGCCAGATATCTTTGCCTCGTGCCACAATCTTCTCAATGTCGGCCTCTACAAGCCAGTGCCCACTAAAGTCCAAGCCATCTCTCTTACTCAGCCTCACATACTCATCAATGGCCTGCAAGGCTACATGGAAATGAGGCTGCTTGGAGAGCTCTGGATTATCCATTGCCGAAAAAGTGGGATGGGGCAATGATGATTCCAAAGGAGCAAAATGGATCCTTTTAGAAGGTAAAACCTTTTCTACATGCCCCCCCGAAAGATAACGACCAAATGCACAAGTATCAAGAGGTATGCTAAATGTATGTGTGCCAGTAATAGTTACTTTGTAGCTCCCACCTTGGTTCAATTCTTCCATGCCCTTAATTCCACTAAATGTAACTTCGTCTCCATCATCCAGGCCAAGCCTTTGTTCTTCAACAATAGTCACAGTAGCAGGGTTATCCTGTGTTATATTTGCTACTAAAAGCAAAGACGACTGCTCCTTGGGCTCGTCTTTGAAGACATATGTGTCTCCAAGATCAGCGAAAACAAAAGAAAAAACCCCATGAGTTTGGGAGGCAATGAAGGGAATGTTCACTTTACGGCAGAGCCAACTTAACCGAATGAGGTCCGGCAGTGTCCCAGAAGTGGCAGCAACGATATTGTAATCTGACAAAGATGCTTCAATGGAAGGTTCAGTGATAACATCCACATCTGCAGAGGGATTGAGCTCTCGAAGACTATTAGCTACAGACACAGCTCGGTTGCGACCCACATCAGACTCATGCAAACAAAAATTGCAGCCTAGGTCTGCCATACACACAACCTCTTCATCTACAAGCCCTATGCCTGCAATTCCACTAAGCAAGAGATTCTTTGCAATCTCTGCCCCTAGGCCTTTGCAGCCCACAATAAGGGCGCGGCTTTGTCTAAGGGAGTGGACCGCATCATAGCCGAGTGCAAAAATGAGTCGTGAATACTGGAGCTCATCCATCGGTGTGCTTGCAGCAACTTGAAGTCCACTGTCTCGATCCAACTCCATGGTCACCATCGTAGCAATCTTCCTGCATAACCTCTTTTTCCACACAATCGGTAGCAGACAAATGAAGAAAATTTACTCGTCCTTTGCAGCAGATGAAGGTTGAGTGAAGAGCCTACTTCGTCTTCTGACGTGCAGTCGCGCCTGTGTGAGTGAGACAGTGTGTGAGAGAGAGAGGACGAAGGGGAAGAGACGGCGGCAAGTCCAGCTTTGGCGGTGAAAGTGTGCTCTTCGCGTTCCGGCAAAGGCGAAGTGTAGGTGTGTCTGTACGAGAGAGAGCGAGAGACGTGTGTGAGACTTGAATGGTCACATAACACTCGAGTTCACACGCTCATGTAAATTTGACAAAAAATTCCACAATTAAAGGTACCCTCCACACGTAAGGGGGGTAACAAGCGGTCTCCCAAGTTAGTTTAACAATTAAGGGGTTAACAACAAGAGAAGATGATGAAACACCTTGCAAACCTTCACACAACAAAAGGAATGACTTAATAGAAACTCAAAGGAGTTCGGTTTTTTTTTTCTGGTCGAAGCGAGGGAGGGGAGGAGTTGTGTCTCACAATTGCTAACCCAAGCATGTTCTTAGCCCACAATGTTCTACCTACTTTGATTTTCTACCCCTTTTTTAATAAAACCACAAGGTTGCATTACATACAGCTGCACAAATCACCAGTCAAAATGTAGTTGAAATGTCTCATTGATGTATGTTCCAACCAAGGTGTTATCAATGTACAAGCGGCCCAAATTGTTGTCATACAATGTGGGAGCAAAAGTGAATATAAACATCGACACACTTTGCTTTAGTAAAACCTTTTGCAACAAAGTTTGTTATATGTGTGATCAATGTTATGACTCTACTTATGTTTCAGCCTATACATCAACTTTGTACAAATGACCTTTTTACCAAGAGGCAAATCACATAAAGCAAGTGCAATTCTTTTAATTTTTTTCATACTCGAGTCACAAAAATCGAATGCTCAACCAACCTAGCATGACCCGGGTCATGGTTCGAATGCGGATCGACATTGTCTCGGGTTTTTCAGGCATCCATCTCCTCACAGGTTTTTGCATACATACAAGACATCCAGGTTTCTTACAGGTTGCAGTGTTTTGCATCAGCATAGATTTCACTGGGAGTACTTGATGTGCATATGCATTATTTTGGCACTTTTGATAGTGCTTGAGCTCTTTTGAGAGCGTTTTACTCCCCGCAGGGATTTGTTTACTACTTGCACATTTTGTTTGGCGCATGTTTGAACGCTTAAACTGCACCTTGCAGTATTGTTAACAGTGGATGTACATTGAGTTGTGGAAACTGCCATATGTACCTTTTGTGGAGCTGATCTAACTTGTTTCTGGCAGTCCCAATCATTTTTGAGACTCGGTTCGGAGGCCCTTTCTAAGACTGGGCTGGTTTCTTGTCTGCATAACCTTTTGTGAGGGTCGATAGCGTGACATTTTCTTGAGCTGCGGGATTCTCGAATGTTGAGATCCTTTCGGTGATACAAGTTGCTAGAGTACCCCTTTTTCATGGCCTCGCCATAGGACATGTGTATAGAGAGGGCTAGGTGCATTTGACGCCGTGTTGGCAGTATTGGGTCAGCTTTTGACTTTTTATGCACAGTTAGGGGTTGATGCGCCTGTCTTATGCTCTGAGAGCATTACTTTTGATGCGTTACTGATCTCTGGTGACATTTTTGGATTGAGATTCTGTCAGTTTTTTGGGGGAAACTCTGGTAAATTTTTCCCAGAATTACCAGTGTTTATTTCCATATTATCTTTCGCTTACAGCCATATCATCTAGCGCGGTGAAAAGGATATTTACAATATCCGAAAATTTGATGGGATGAATTTTGCTATCTGAAAGAGCAGATTCAAGATGTTCTCATACAAAAAGGCCAGTTGGATCCTATCATGGAGTGCCTAGAGCGCGAGTATACAGATGTTGAGTGGGAAAGACTTGATGCTAAGGCCAAATCTACCCTCCGTTTGTATTTGGCCGAATCTGTGTACTTTACTATAGTTGGAGAAAGGACTGCTAGAGATGTATGGGATAAGTTGTGTTCCACTTATGAGAACAAAAACGCCACTAAGAAGGTTTTCTTGATGAAGAAGCTGTTTGACCTTCGTATGAAGGAAGAGGGCACTATTTCTACTCACATTAATGAGTTCAATATCATTTTCACTCAGTTGACCACTCAGGGTTTGGTCTTTGATGAGGAAATCAAATGTATCTTCTTGCTATGCAGTTTACCCTCGTCTTGGGATACGTTCTGTATTGCGATTAGCAACTCAGCACCTGGTACTAGCCTTGTGTACAATGATGTCCTTGGGAGTCTGTTTACCAAGGAGATTCGCAAGAAATCTCTTGAAGGCAAGAAGGATGCTGATGTGTATGTTGCTAGTGATAGACAGAGGGCTCACACTCAAAGTCGTGCCAAAAGTAAGGAACGTGGGGGCTCACACAGTAAGTCGCGGGGTTCTATGCGTAATGTCGAGTGCTATCATTGCCATAAAAAGCGCATGTGAAGAAGGATTGCAAGAAATGGCAGCAAAGCAAGAAGGATAAATAATCTGGTGACACTTCTAAGTCTGATGATTGAAACAAGGGCAAAGCAAAGTTAGAGGAGATCAATGTGCTAGAGTCTTCAAATGCTCCTATTGTAGAGACTCTTCCAGCAGTTGTTATGCCACTTACATTTGACGTATTGGTCTTCACAAAGATCTACCTATCGAGGCTCCTGTTACAGAAGATGCGCAGTATGCACAGAATTGGATAGTAGATTCTGGTGCGAGTTTCCATGTGACACCACATAGAGAGTGGTTCTGTGCTTATTCTCACTCTTGTGGCAAAGTGAGACTTGGTGATGCTTATGAACTAGACATTAAGGGTGTCAGAAACATCAAATTGCATCTAAGGAATGGCACGCACTTTACTTTATGTAATGTCAGACATGTGTCCAAGTTGACTAAAAACTTGTTTTCTGTTGGTCAGCTTGATGATTTGGGCTACAACACCACATTTGGCAATGGTTCGTGGATAGTACGCAAAGGTGATCTTGTTGTACTCAGAGGTCAGAAGCATGGTACCTTGTATTCCATGCATGTGTCAGATGTTGTTCATGATTACATATCTATAGCCGAGCTGCCGTTTACTGAGTTGTGGCATTGCCGGCTAGGTCATATTAGCCAAAAAGGAATGAGAACTCTGACTCGTTTTGGGTACTTACCTGTCTTGTCTTATGTTGACTTTCATGTTTGTGAACATTGTATCTATGGCAAACAGACTAGGTCCGTCCACTTACCATTGGGTCAAAAGCGAGTTGAACCTCTAGATTTAGTACATAGTGATGTTTGTGGTCTTATGTTAACCAAATCTCTAGGGGGGGGGCAGCTATTTTGTGACATTCATAGATGACTCTACTCGAAAGGTGTGGACATATCCTTTGAAACACAAGGATCAAGTTCTTCCCGTGTTCCATAAATTTTTGGCACTCATTGAGAATTAGTCTGACAAGAAACTCAAGAGGTTGCAGACTGACAACGGTGGAGAGTATGCCTCCAAGGAGTTTGACAATTTATGTGCTAAAAGGGGGATTAAAAGGCAATTTACTGCACCATACACACCAGCTAAAAATGGAGTTGCTGAGCGCACAAATCATACAATTCAACATTGGCCTTCAAGTGGGAGTTTGTTGGGATTCAGGCCAACTGGTCGGACATCCCACTTACTACTAACCCATCTACTAACTTAACTATATACATACACTTATTCTTTAATACAAAGAGAATAAGGAGCTGCAGCAAGATAACGTTGTTGTGCGCTCCACCCAACAACATGTCTCTCTCTCTCTCTCTCTTTGCTCTCACACTTGCACTCGCACACACTTACCACGGCACCTTCACTTGTTAGGCTCTTTACCTTTGTCATGGGATACTTTCAACATTTCCATTAGTAATTATGTGCCTGGTAGTGCACTTGTCTTCGATGATGTTACTAGTGTCTTGGTTATAGAAGAGATCATGGGTCAGTCTCTTGAAACTACTAGGCATGGTGATGCATATATGGCAAGCGAAAGTGGTAATGGAAATAACCAGAGGCAAAGAGGTCGTAGTCACAATCAAGGTCGCTCACAAGATAGGAATGGTCATAGCAAGAGTCGTGGACGTGACATGCGTAATGTAGAGTGTTATCACTACCACGAGAAAGGCCATTTGAAGAAAGACTAAGGCAGTTGTTGCAGAGACAAAAGAGTAAATCCGTTGTCGTCAGTTTTGCACCTCCAAGGAGCAGTGTGAAGATAGAGGAGCTAAATGTTTTTGAGTCTCCACATGTGGATGTTGTTCCTAACGTGCAACAACTATCAGATGTTTTAGTCTACACTTTTGACTTGAATCCAAAGGCACTGTTAGCTCTTGATGAGTGCTATGTGATGAATTGGATCATTGACTTAGGTGCTAGCTTTCATGTGACTCCTCACAAGGAGTGGTTCTCCACTTACGTTGTTACACATGGTTCTGTTAAGTTGGGTAACTCTTATCAGCTTCACATTTGTGGCATTGGAGATGTGAAGTTATGCATGTGAAATGGTATTGAGTTTATGCTAAAAGGTGTACGACATGTGTCAAAGCTCACTCAAAGCTTGGTGGCAGTGAGACAGTTGGATGATCTTGGATACACCACATTCTGTGGCAATGGTTCCTGGATGATTACAAAGGGGAACTTGGTCATGCTTAAAGACCAAACGTCAGGCTCATTGTATTCATTGTTTATCTTTTGTGAAAGAGCGTTCCATTTATGTAGCAGAGCTTCTATAGAGTTATGGCATAGCCGGCTTGGTCATATGAGTTAGAAAGAAATGAAGCACCTTTAACATTTTAGTTATATCCCTGTGTTAAATTGTTCTAATTTTACCTTATGTGAGAATTGCATCTCCAAGAAACATACTAGGCTAAACTCAATGCCATTAGACATAAAATTAGGAAGTCCTCTAGACTTAGTTCATAGTGATCTATGCGGGCCAGTGCCTCATAAGCCTCTAGGGGGGGCATTATAATTCCTTACTTTCATAGATGACTCTACTTGTAAGGTGTGGATCTACCGCTTCAAGACAAAATACGAAGTCTTAAGTCTTCCAGAAGTCCCTAACAATGGTTGAGAACCAGTCAAGAAGCTAAAAGCCTTCCGTATTGACAACATAGGTGAGTATGTATTCTCTAAGTTCAAGGACTTTTGTAGCAAGAGGGGCATTAGGAGATAGTTTACCATGCCTTACTGGAATTGGAGCTGATCTCTTGAGACAGCTAATTCCAGTGTTGAAAGATTTTAGCTACTAGTGTGGGAAGATTTCAGACAGCAGACTGGACAGGAATCAGAGACTAGACTGAAATGTGGATACTGAAATAAGAATCAGACTTATGTACTGGAAATAAGGTTTAGATTCAGAAGATTGAATGAGAAGTAAGTATAACTGAAATATATGCCATGATTGGGATTACAGATCAAGATTACAGCGAATATGATTACAGAGAGAAAGTACAGCCGACAATACTGCCAATGATGTTCAAGTACAATTATAGCCAAAGCGCTAACTCAAGTGATAACAGTTGCCAACCCGATAACAATGTAATGGGCCCTATTTATACACTTCGGGTTTACTGTAGTAATTACTCTAATAATTACTAAGTAATTCGCTGCCCATCTTCTAAGAGACGTTCCCACATAGTGACTATCCAGCCGTCTACATCCTTCCCTTATTTCTTGAATTTTGGCAAGATTCCAAAATTTCTAAAAAATTCCCCTGTCTAAATCTGATGTGAGACTGAAAAATCCATCGTCTGGTTCTGATGTTGGGATGCCAGCTTGACCACTGAGAGAATGGCCATTCAAAGATTACAAGTAGGAGTTCAAGAAGGACCAGGGATTGCGAGAGGCATCTGAAAAGGCCAGGGTGGAGCTCTCACCAAGCCAAGGTAGAGCTGTCATCTCTCCATGCCTGCTGAAAAGAAAAGTCGCCCCCACTGAATTCTGAGATGAAACTACCCAGTATCCTTCCATTGGACCGTCTTCCTTTTGCCTTTACTCTTTGACCGAGACGGTGCCTGAGAAGTCCCGGCACCAGCATTCTCCTTCTAAATCAGTCGGTACATGGCCTCCTGCTCAAGCTGATTCCGCCGATCAGTGGTTATCTCTACTACTCATAAGGCGTGAGAGAATGGTAGGTTTTGGTGTCAAGATCATAGAGTGTACGCCTGCCCTTACTCAGTCTGGTTCTGGCCAACTTATGACAATGCGAAGCAGTATGGATCCATCCTTCTAGAAGAGGCTGATTAGTTTTGACTCGAGCTTCGAAAAGAATCTCAGCCATCTCCCTGTACTGTGGTGCTAGACCCGGCTTTGCTGCAATGTCTTTTTCAGGCAATTTGGAAGATTCGATCGTAAGTTGTAGCAACTGATTAGTAATTCTGGTCAATCCTTTGACTTGAATCTTCCACTGGCCCATACACAGTTGAATCCTATGTAGCTCCTCTTTCATTGTCTGAATGTCATTGATTTAGAGGGCATCATTGAGCAACGTCTACCAAGTCTTCCATTCTACAGTTGACCGCTCATTCCAATCCTGAAGCTCATCAGTAATTTTGAAGTATGTGAGACGATCAACTTGTTCTTGATGTTGAGGATACAACGATGGAAAGAATCTTGGGAGCTCGATTTCTCTTGCTGGAACATCATACAAGAGAACTGGAGAATCAGACACAAATTCTAAGAAATTGAGAACAGCCTGGTTCTCCTGCTGCATCATCTTTTTGGTGACTCTCACTAGTTGGAACAGTGTTCGGAGAGCAGTTGCTTGTGCTCCTACTGACATTCGCGTTTGAGGTCCTCTGCTAGTGGCTGTCTGGTCCTCAAGAATGGATTTGACTCTCTGATCCAAAACACCACTGGTAGCTTGCATTTGTACCAAAACTTCCTTGAGTTGTACCCTAACATCCTTCATACAACAGTAAGTTGGTTTGTTACCTAGCAGAAGTTCTAGTTCCAGAGCTAGGGAACGACAATCTGCAGTAGACTGCCTTTGCCAGTGTGGGTTTACCACTCTCTCATCTTCATTGAGTATCCATTCACGAACTCGTTCTAGCAGCTTGAATGTACTAGGATGTGCAGGTAGTCGACAAGCTTCTTTATCATGGAAAGCTGCTGATTTCCAATGTTCTACCATTGCCTTGGCTCCCACATATAGTCTTTGAAATCTTTCCAAGTCAGTCCAGAGAGTATCATCCTCTAAATACTGTCTGGTGATAGAGGCATGTTGATGTCTCAGTTGTCTATTCAGGGTAATGAGTTGCAGTGAATACTGATGATCAGCAACTGGTCCCTCATCCTGTACTTTCATTTTCCCTTTAGCATCTCTGCTGAGATGGGACTGATTAGTTGGCTGATTCCCAGTGTTACTGGGCTGCTGCTCTTCAGTCTGCTGATTACCCAACTGGTGATCTTTGTCCTGTCCTTCTCGCTGGTCCTCATTCTGGTCTGGCTGGTCTGGCTGTGAGACTGGTCTCCTTCGTTTGGCCCTGTCCCACCAGTACCAGGTCCTGGAGGTGGAGATGGTGGTGGGCCATCATCATCATCCTTTGTATGCCCAGCTTCTTGATCATCCTCCTCCTGATCAGCTTCGTCTTCTTCATCCTCATCCGGGGAAGTCTGCTGCTCAATATAATCCATTATAGCTTGGTTCATCAGAGCATTATTGAACTCACCCACCTTGTCTTACAAATCACTCTCCATACTTTCCATTAAGGACTTTAAATTTTCTAAGTTGAAAACAGCATTGCCTGAGGGATTTAAAATTTGAGACAAGCTATTGTAGATGTATCTTTCAGTCAGCGAAGCCTTCAGAGCTGTATGGTGCAATAGCAGCTTTCTGAATTCCGCCCGCTTCATCCTGAGCATTGTTTCAGCTCGCTCAGCAGCTCTCAGTGCTTCATTCCTTTGACTTTTGATGATCATGATTTCAGACTCAGCCTTAGCTATCTTTTTGTTTAACAACTCATGAGTCCTTTCTGATTGAGCTTCCAGTACCCTGTGTTGTATGTTCTGCACTTCTAGGGCTTTTTGGAGCGTTGCAATCTGATGCTGTGCTTCTACCAAGTCAGCTTTGAGCTTTTTGACTTCTTCTTCTGATCCAGCAGCCTCCACCAATTGTCCCATGCAGCTGACAATGGTATTCCAAGAAGACTGTATAAGGACTGAAAATTTGTCTTTGACCGTGGTTGGATCAGAATCAACAGGTTCATATATTGCCACTGGAGCCACGTAGGGTAAAGTTGCATAATCAGCTTTGCTGAGCAGAAGAAGCCCTCTCAATTTCTGAGTCTGCATTTGCTGCAACTTATCTTGTTTTACCAGTTACAGTGGATTACCAGTATCTGTAGGAACTCCACCAGGCCAATCTGAGAATGCTGGACCTTTCCCTTTGTCCAGTTGACTCGTGCCTTTGTCCCCTGACTGGTCTGTTATCTTCTCAACAGTGACTGGTTTGACATAATCTTTCCCAGACCCAGTAGCAACTGTACTTTTCACAACTGACTGGTCAAGCACAGTCTTCTGAGCAGATTGCTGCTCAGTCTGACTCACTTCAGCTTTCTCAGTGCTTACTGCCTTGACCTGGCTTTCTATTTTTTTCAAAAATTCACTGCTTTTAGTCAGTGTAATTTTTGGCTTCTTTGAACTGCCAGCTTCATCTGCAGTTGCTTTCCTTTTCAGGTCAATGGAAACGGTTTGACTATCCGTTTCCTCATCATCTGAGGCTGGTTCAATTCTCTTTGGTTCAGAAATTGGCTTCTCACTCCAAGCCTGCTTTACCTGCTCATTAACATCTGCAGCAGTAGCCCAATACAGGAATTGCCAAACATACCATGGCTTGAAAACAGTTTGAGATTTTAGCTTGACAGTCTGCTGGAGTACATTATGCGAGAGAATTTGACAAAGGTTGATATGGACTTGTGGATCCAGAATCTGGCCAACAGCATAGCAAACAATTTTTCGGATACATACGTTGGGTTGTTCTTAAGGCTTACTGCTTCAGCTACAAACCTGTAAGCAGCGAAGGCTTCCAGTCCTGCTCTACTATAACTCCTTGAGCACTGGCCTTGCGCTTTCGTCTAGCCGTTTCATCCTCCTTTAGAGCGATACTTATTTGTTGCGCAGTTGCCACAGAAGGTTTGGGCTCATTGGGCATCCGGAATGCAAATGCAATGGCTTCTGGTGTCACTGACACCTTCCTACTATTCACCATAGCACTGCCACTTTCAGCATCAAAGGAATCAAGAACTTGCTTGATGATATCTGAATCAAAAGCAATCCTTGTAGCTTGCAACACAACTCGAAGATCCCATAGTTGTAGCAGAGTCATTGCTTGATCAGTATATACATAACGCTGGATTTTACTGTATGGGAGAACATGAAGGCTTGCCTTTGCCTCAACAACTATAGCCTGGGTTTCCTCAAGAGTCTCCTGCATCTTCTCTGAGCGTTTCTTTCTACCCATACACTGTGAGGTCGATGATGATGAAACAAGCGAAAGAGAAGATGACTCACTTGTCGCGTCGAAGCCGTTTTCTGGTGTCGCTGGCAAGACTATCTGACTGTCAACTGTCTCGTCAGAGGTCGAAGTTTGCGGCTGTATTGAAGAAACCTCAGAGCTCGGCGATGGCGAATGGTTGACAGGAGGAAAGCGTCGCGCACGGGATTTATGAGCAAAAATGCAAACTCGCCTGATTGTTATACGTGTTCGCGCCATAAAAGCTCCACCACTCGCCGCTCCTAGACTTGTGTGCATCGTTGTTGTCGTGGCAGACATGCATTGGACAAGACTGCGACCCATCCTTGTAATAATTACCATTGGCGTGCCGTTGGGTGCTTAAAAATTGGAAAGTGTGTCCATAATGGTACTGAACTGATTTCCAGTCTGGCTCGACCATACTGGTAATGATTCTAAGGTCAGCCTGATCTGGTCGTTCTAGTACCGGTTCTAAAGCTGGAACTGGTTGCACATGAAAAAGTCCAAAAATGTATGATTCCTGTATCTCTTTATTAGCAACCTCCAGTTCCTTAGTACCTTGTTCCGACCCTGTTTCTCTGGTCTCTGAATAATAAAGCTTGATCTTGCTCCATTATATACTCCCGGCAACATCAGTCTAGATAAATCTTTCAATCTGATTGTGCCATTGGAGAAGACCCAATCTACCTCAAAAGGTCCTGCCCAGGCAATCTTCAAGTTCAGCTTCTTTGGACCCAGTTTAGACTGATATAGAAGCGCTAAATCTCCTTTCTGGAATACTCGAACTTTAATTCGGCGATCGTGCCAGTGCTTTCTTCGTTGTTGAACAATTTCTTGTTCCAATATAGCCCTTTGCCTGAGTTCATCTAATTGAATCAGTTCATCCAGTCTTTTCTTAAGATTATGGTTGAAGTCTAATCCATACTTCACAGCCATTCTCAGATTGGGAATTACAAACTCCATAGGAACCACAACTTCAGTACCATACACCATTCTCAATGGTGTCATTCCAGTAGTTACCTTATAAGCTGTCCTATAAGCCCATAGAGCAGTCTGAAGTTTCAAATCCCACTGTTCTGGTTTCTTTTGCACCACCTTAGTGAGAATAGTCTTTATTGTCTTATTGCTACTTTCAGCCTGTCCATTGTATCTCGGATAGTAAGGAGTAGATTTCCGATGCTTGACGGAAAGCATATCCAATAGTATTTTCATAGTGTCATTGATAAAATGTGTTCCTTGATCGGTCACAATCTCTACTGGACATCCATATCGGCAGACAATATTCTCAAACAGAAACCTTGCAGTTGACTTGGCTGTGTTATCAGGAAGAGCCTTAGCTTCAACCCACTTGGTAACATAACAAGTAGCTATCACTATGTACTTGTTCTTCCTGGGAGTCATCTTTTAAAAAGGTCCCATAAAATCCAATCCCCATTTCATGAATACTCCCAATGGTTGTATTGGCATTAAGGGAGTCATATCTGCAGCTGTTGGTCGGCCCATTCTTTGGCATATGTCACAAGTTTTACAAAAACTTCTGACATCAGCAATCAGTGTTTTCCACCACAGACCAGCTTGCAGAATCTTCTTGTAGGTTACTTCGTTGGAAAAGTGTCCACCAGACTCACCATTATGCGCTTATGAAATCACTTGCATTCTTCCTTCCATAGGGACACATCGTCGAAGTATACCATCCACACCCATTCGATGAAGTAATCCTCCTATGATGGTAAATTTCAGACTTTTTATGATCAAAGCTTTCTTCTGATTCTGCTTCCAATCCTCTGGAAAAGCACCTTGGGAAAGGAATTGATAAATATCATACCATTCAGGATCCACTGATTCTTCTGCCTTTAACTAAAATAAATCAGCATCCACTGGCTCATCTCTCAAGGGTGATTATGAATATCCTTCTGTACTCCTTGAAAGAAAATCAGCTCCACAGTGGTTTCGGCCAGGCTTATGGAAAATTCTGAATTCAAATTCCATAAGGAACATCATCCATCTTATCAGCCTGCCTTGAATAATGACTTTGTTAATCAGAAACGGAAGAGCTTGATGATCCACATAAAAATGGAATAACTTTCCCAACAGGTGATGCCTGAACTTCGTGGCGCTAAAAACCATTCTGAGGGCCTCTCTTTCAGTAGTCGTATAGCCTTGTTCAGCCTGACTGAATCTGCGACTAGCAACATAGACCAGATAGTATGTTCTGCCATCTGGCTGAGCTAATATTTCCCCCATTGCCAATACTGAAGCATCCACATGTACGTGAAAAATAATATCCCAATTCGGCTGCCTAAGGACTGCTTTACTGGTAATGGATTTTTTCAAATTCTGGAAACTCTCATCACACTCAGCAGTCCAGTTGAACTTACTAGTCTTTTTTGTAACCTCATATAGTGGTACTGCTTGACAAGCAAACTTGTATACAAATCTTCTATAGAAATTCACATAACCCAAGAAAGAACTCAACTCTAAAGCAGTTCTAGGTGCTTTAGCTTGCTGGACACACTGTATTTTGTCATTGGCCATCTCTATTCCATTGCGGGAAACCACATGTCCCAATAGCTGTCCCTTCCATACTAGAAAAACAGATTTGAATGGATTCAAACAAATCCTCTTCTCCTGATAACGTTTAAAAACCATCTCTAGGAATAGAAGGTGATGTTCCTCATCTGAATATACCGTGAAGTCATCCATGAAAATGGCGAGGAACTGATGAAGAAATTCATTAAACATCTCCATCATACACCGCTGAAAAGTAGCTGGTGCATTGCACAGGCCAAAAGGCATCACCAGATACATGAAAGCTCCCCACTCAGTGATGAAAGTGGTTTTAGCTCTATCTTTAGGAGTGATCTGTAACTCGTTATAGCCGCTATAACCATCCATGAAGCTATACATCTCATATCCTACGATCTCATCAAGCAACATGTCAGTGAAAGGTAAGGGAAATGGATCCTTAATAGTCTGGGCATTTAGTTTCCTATAGTCAACACAAACTCTTAATTTCCCATTCTTTTTAGGAACGACAACTATGGGAAATAGCCAATCATTGCTTGCTACTTCCGTAATGAACCCAACCTTGAGAAGATTATCAATCTCCTCCTTGACCTTCTTTGCATAATTGGGGTTCATCTGGTATCTTTGCAATCTTACTTGCCTAGCATCTGGTTTCAGTGGTATTCGGTGCTGACAGACTTTAGGATCTACTCCCTTCAAATCTATATGTTCCCAGGCAAACACATCTTTATAGTTCGGGAACATTTTCCGTGCCTTTTCCTTCATTGCCGGGTTGAGGTGCTTGTTGACCTTGATCATTCTAGGATTTTCCTCTGATCCCAGGTTCCACTCTTCTACTTCCTGATCGTCTGGAAGCAACCAGTTTGGTCTGCCTCCTTTTCGTTTGGTCAATTCTTCAGCGTAGTCCCAGGATGGTCTATTCATTTCTGAATCATTATTTTGATCCAATGGGTACTCTTCAGAACATACTGGTTTCTCTACTATACCAGTATTAGCTGGTTCCTCCATCCTTCCAGTTAGCTGAACTGTTCTTTCCCCTGCATTGACTTCGATAAACTGATCAGGGAATTGTCTCTTCTGCTTGTCAGCCTGCTCTTTGTTCATCAAGACTGCATTCAAGTCGATTTCTGCCAAAGGGAATATATTCATAGCCCCCAGCATTCGCTCAATTTTCTTGGCTCTGTACTTCTGACACAACTCCTTTGGCCTCAGTTCCTTTTTCCATCTCTTGGTGTTGTTGGTCTGGATTTGGATTCTGCCATTGGCTCCTTCTATGGTCAAAGTTTGGTTTGCATAGTCATGAACAACATGTGTTGTTCTTAACCATGGGCGCCCTAGTAGCATTCCATATGCTCCCTGCACATCTAGGACTAGGAAACTGGTTTTGAATTTCTCCCTCCCAACTCTTATCTGCATGTTTTCAATCATACCCGTCGCCTGTACGACTCTATGATCTGCCATTTTTACTTTGAATGGTGTTGGTTTCATATTAGTGATACCCATTCTTTGTTGAAGATGGGTTCCCATTATGTTGACTCCTGCCCCTCCATCCAGCATGACTCTTAAGAGAGGTTCCCACTGCTTCATGACCTTGTAGTCTACCTGAATAAGTGGAACTTCATCATCCCGGACAGCCGTCAGGTCCACTGCTCTGGCCTCTGCTTCAGTCTTCTTGCGCTGTCTGATAAAGTTGGCCACTTCAGGCAAGTTCTTTCTTATATCCTCCAGCTCTACTGTCAGCTTCTGGATTCTATCACAAATTTTCACCTGAATTTCTTCTCGCTCTTGGTCAGACTGATTGTCAGAGCTTGAAGAGCTGGTATCTTCACACTACCACTCTTCTTTTGCAGTGCTTCTACTCTTTCCATCCACTCTTCTTTTGCAGTGCTTCTATTCTTTTGCAGTGCTTCTACTCTTTCCATCCACTCCCATTTCATCAGCTAGTCCATGTACCATAGCCAGCATGGTCTCTGTCATGGCCGGTACTAACTGATCTTTATCCGTCGATTGGGCTGGTATCCTCTGAATGACTCTAGCTTCGGAACTTTTCGGCTGCTCTGGCAGCTTCTTAGCTAAATCCTCCGTGATTTTAGCTGCTAGTTCCCGGTGTTCTTGCCACTCATCTACCACCTTTTCTTTACTTTTGGCCTTCCAAACTTCCCTTTGTTGAGCCCACTTGCTGCTGTTAGGATTGACTGGTACTTCTGAAATGTCTGGAATTTCTTCAATGATCCTTGCTCCTGGTAACCACCCTGACTGGGACTGGGACTGGCTCTGGTGCCTTAGCCTCAGTAGCAGTCATTACCGGTGCATCTGGACATTGGGCTGCAAAATGACCATACTTCCCACAAGTATAGCAATTCATGCTCCTGTTCTGGAAGTTGCCTCTTCCTCTTCCTCTGCCCATTCCTGGTTGGTATCTGCCACGTCCTTGACCAGTACCACTGGTACCTGGTCTCTCCTCTTGAGCTACTTTGACTGGTTCTACCTTCACTGGTTCAGTGTAGGCAACCACTGACAGATCCTTTCCTTTCTTAAAATGGTGAATTCTGATGCCACAATTATTCCATAGGTGACCAAAGGCCTTGCACTAGGTACATTGTGGACATTCAATGGAGATGTGGTCCTTGGATTTGCATTTTAAACACCAAGTCTCCATCTTTCGGACCGGTTGTCTTGTGTGACTAATTTCTGCAATCTGCCTAGCCATCTCTTCAATTTTCTTAGTCCATGATCCCTTCTTTGATTTCTCCTTTGTTCGTTCATTGGAGCTGCTCTCGGAGGTACTGGACATTTCACTGGAATCATAAGTTTTAGTAGCAGAGCTACTGCTACTACTGGTCCTTCGCTTCTTGTGGCTCTTCTCCTTCTTAGCCTGCTGTTCCAGCTTTAATGCTCTTTGGACCAGATCATTGAATTTTTTTGTAGGGGCTGCTACTTCTTGTTCCCTAAGCTTCTTGCTTATGAACCCATTCAGAAACCATGCCCTCAATCTCTTCTCAGACGGCAGTTCTTGCAACTGCCTGGTTAGCTCTTTTATCTTTTCTACATAGGTGCGGACTGACAAATTCCTCTGTTTGATCTTATCTAATTCACTCAGAATATCCTCGTCCCCTCGATTGTCAGAATATTCCAACCTAAAGGCCTTAGGCAATTTGTTATATGATCTCAGCTGGCATGCAGGGTAATGGTAATACCATTTCCTCGCAGCTGCCTCCTTCAAGGTTTGTGGAAAATATTCCCCCCAATCATCTTCATCAATGTTTTTTAGTTCATCATACTGCTCGAAAGCTTGTATGTGAACATCTGGATCAGCCTTTTTCCCTCCTTTGAATATTGGAAAGGAAATCTTCAGAGAAGTTGTGTAATCATTTCGATTACTACTGATCCCACCACTTCTCTTCTTGGCTTCAGAATGACGCTTGGGAGCCTTCTTGCAATTGTCAGTGTCAGCATCCCAATCAATCTCTGTCTCTGTCTCAGTATTAGTGTCTTCCCTGTTTTGTCTGCTAGAAGTACGGTGACTTCCCTTACTACCCTTGGTATGCTCCTCTCTCTGGCGAGACTGAGAACTCTTGGAACTCTTTGCCTTTCGTGCTTCCCGTCCTGCCCGTCGGCGACGAGAATGACTAGAGTGCTGTGAGTCATGCGCCTCATCATCCTGACTATGCTCCTCCTGAGCCTCAGTATCAGTCATTTTCTCTTGCTTGGGGTCAGACTCTCTTCCTGACTCCTCAGGAATGGGGTCCACACGAATGGTAGATTTTCGGCCACGATTGGATTTTGGTGCCATTTCTGAAAACTTCAACTGGGAGAAGAGTCTTTTAGTGTCTTTTAGTGAACGAGCTTCAGCTCGAGCCACCGTGATCGCCAAAATGGAATTGGAGCTGATCTCTTGAGACAGATAATTCCAATGTTGAAAGATTTCAGCTACTAGTGTGGGAAGATTTCAGATAGCAGACTGGACAGGAATCAGAGACTAGACTGAAATGTGGATACTGAAATAAGAATCAGACTTATGTAATGGAAATAAGGTTCAGATTCAAATTCAGATTCAGAAGACTGGACGAGAAGTAAGTACAACTGAAATATATGCCATGTTGGGATTACAGATCAAGATTACAGCGAATATGATTACAGAGAGAAAGTACAGCCGACAATACTGCCAATGATGTTCAAGTACAATTATAGCCAAAGCGCTAACCCAAGTGATAACAGTTGCCAACCCGATAACAATGTAATGGGCCCTATTTATACACTTCGGGTTTACTGTAGTAATTACTCTAATAATTACTAAGTAATTCGCTGCTCATGTTCTAAGAGATGTTCCCACATAGTGACTATCCAGCCGTCTACAGACTCTCATCTTTGGCTTCCCTAACTCGTTTCCACAAGTGGTTTGGACAATCTTCTTCGATTATGGGCACTTCGTCCCATCCTTCCTCACTATCATAACTATCAGCTTAGGTGATTGTGTGTCATGGTTCTCTAAAGTTTCCAACTCTCCCTTCTCTTTCATTTTTTCTCTAATGATCTTAGTTGCAAGTTTTGCTAGTTTCCCTATGATTTTCAACTGAGGTTTCTATTTTTCTAGCATGGGTTACGTGATTTTCACCAAGTTTTTGTATGCTTCTAATTTAGCTCCTTCCATATCCAGTGCTAGATAATTTTTCCATTTGGTTTCTAATGTTTGATCGGCTTTCAATACAGCTTGGAAAGCTTCTAAGGTCGCGTTGATTGGTCTGTAAGTTTTATCGACCAGTATCGATCCTGCCAATTTTGGTCTAGGTTCCTTATAGTCTGACGACAAGCTATGCATCTTTTTCTCTACCTCCTTCCGTATCTTTTCTTTGACCCCCTTTCATAATTTCTATCTCTTGAGTTCGTACGATTTGTGTTGTTCCCCTTGGCTTGTGCTCTAGTCATTACTTGACCTGGAATTGTGGGTTCTCCTTCTAATGAACTATTGGGCACTACTTGAACTATGTTTATGGCAGTTTTCCCTTTGTTTGCTGGATTCCTAGGGCAGTCTTCAAGAAAATGTCCACCCTTGCGATCACACGCTCTACAATATACCTCTATAGGTATTGCATTCTTATCTGGTTCTGGACATTCATTTTTTCAATGATCATCCATCCCGCAATTATGGAAATTTTTGGTTTTTGGTTTGGGTAGTAGTTTGATCATTGGTGGTCTAGCTCGTTGGTTTGCAATGAAGCATACAGATGTTGTGTCCGTAGGTGTTTGGTACATTAGTTCTACAGAGACCGATGTCGTTTGACTATTGATTTCACCTCTCATTCCCTACGTGCTTTCATCCTTTCTAGCTTTCCAACTATTCCATTTGCTCTTGGTTTTTTTACCAGGTGTGTAATGGAATATGGCTATAACATCGATTGTAGAAAAAAATGAAATTATAATAATGAAAGAGGAGAATCTAGTAGTCAGACACTGAGGAAATACACACGTGTATCTCGTGCCCCGAGAGTGATTTCAACCAGGGTTAGACTATTTACTAGTCATTGACTAGGTGAGCCTACATGGTACCAAGAGGCTATTGAGATGGAAGATAGCGTGAAGTGGGAGTATGCTATGCAATCTGAGTATACTTCGATTGTGGAAGATGAAACTTGGGAACTGACAGAGTTGCTTGAAGGCAAACAAGCCTTGCCTTGCAAATGGATGTACAAGAAGAAGTACACGTCAGAGGATCCCAAGCGTAAATATAAAGGTGAGATTGGTTCCTAAAAATTTCAAGCAGAAGAAGGGGATTTATTTTGATGAAATATTTTCTCTTATGTTCAAGACGACTACGCTGGTTTAATAGCCACAAAGGACATAGAATTGGTCCAAATGGATGTGAAAATGGCATTCCTTCATGGGGATCTTGATGAAGATGTTTACATGAAACGGCCATAGGATTTTAAAGTTAAACCTGAAAAGCCTAGCATGGCAAAACTAGTGTGTAGTCTGAGAAAGGCATTGTATGGCCTTAAGCAAGTCTATGCATGCATTATCCAAAGGATTTTGGGCCTAGTAGGACAGAATTGATGTGGACTGAGAAAGGCATCGTATGTCCTTAAACAAGGCTCAAGTCAATGGTATATAAAATTTGATAAATACATGCAATCCCAAGGTTATGTATGGAGCCAAGAAGATCATTGTTTGTATACCAAGAGGTTGAATGATGGTTCCCTCAACATCCTTATACTCTATGTGGATGATATGGTAAATGTTGGGAAATCCAAGGATGAGATTGCTTTACTAAAGGAATCTCTTAGCACGTAGTTTTCTATGAAGGATTTGCGAGATGCAAATCACTCTCTTGGTATGCGTATCAAGAGGGATACAAAATGTGGAATACTTGAGTTGTCTCAAGAGTTGTATATCCACAAGGTCTTGCAACACTTTAATATATAGGGGGAAAGCTACATTGAGTAACCGAGTGCAGGCATATGCAAACTTAGCAAGAATGATGCTCCAAAGTCTGATGTTGAGAAAGGAGAGATGGCCAAGGTGCCATAATGTTTGGTAGTTGGAAGTCTTATGTATGCCATGGTAGCCACGAGACCTGACATTGCATTTGCAGTGCGAGTGGTGAGCTGCTTTATGGAACTGGGAAGCGATGAAACATATATTCAAGGTACTTGAACACTACAACAAGCAAGTGCTTATGCTTTGGGAATAGTGATGCATCCATTGTGGGTTACAAGGATGCAAATTATGTGGGTTGTGTGGTTTCTAGAGATCCACATCTCGCTACATATTCCCATTTGTTGGAGCAATTGTGTCATGGAGATCTTGTCTCCAAAATTGCATGTCATCTTCCACCACCGATGCAGAGTATCTCACATCTTCCGATGGTAGCAAGGAAGTTGTATGGTCAGCTCGCCTAGTGGGAGATCTTGGCATTAATCAGACTCCAATGCTGCATTGTGATAGTCATAGTGTGATTGCTTTAGCGAAGAACCTTGTGTTTCACTCCAAGTCAAAACACAAAGAAGTTCTTTATCTTTTGATACACGACACATTGGCTAGTTGTCATGTTGAGCTAGTCAAAGTTCATACATATGACAACCCTGTAGATGCACTTATAAAGAGTCTACCCTCATAGAGGTTTGCACATTGCATGGAGATAATGGGTGTAGGGTGAAGCCACTGCTATGATTCACACCTTTACAATTGTACATACTAATCATTACACTTATAGCCAATTGGGCCATGTTGGCCTTCAAGTGGCAGATTGTTAGGGTTCAAGCCAATTGGCCAAACATGGGGAATTTTTTAGGCGAGCACTTTTTGGCCATCACTTTTTTTGGAATCATGCGAGCGGATTCTTTAATAAGACTCCCTCTCTCTCTCTCTCTCTCTCTCTCTCTCTCTCTCTCATTGCTCATTTACCCTTATGTAGGCTTGTTCTCTTGCTTTCTTCATCCTTCATTCATGTCTCTTTCTTTGTTCCTCCTTCATTCCCTTGGCACCTCTTCCCTTAGCACTTTGTAACCTCTCTCTCTCTCTCTCTCTCTCTCTCTCTCTCTCTCTCTCTCTCTCTCTCTCTCTCTCTCTCTCTCTCTCTATCTTCTTCCCTCATTCCAATGCACCAAGCATTGTGGCAACCTAGATAGAAACATAGAGTGAGAGCGAGAAGATGAGATAGCATGGTTTAGGGTGACACACACACACACACACACATAGAGAGAGAGAGAGACGTAGGCAATGATATGCCAACTTTCAAAATGCTTCGTAGACAACAGAAACAAGGCTACTTAAAAGATGAACATCCATTAATAATAGAAACCATTACATTTTATATTACTTGTAGTACATAAGGCAACAATTTATATGATGCGTCCGCATTCATTTTCTAAAAGGCTCATGGTTTGTAGGAGTGAAGCCCTCTATAGGCAAGAGATTATTCACCACGCGTCCTAGCTACTCTTTATGTCTCCCATCCTCCTCCTTAGTGATGACTCCAACTTTCTTCCAGTAGGAGATGGAAAATTGCCCCGTGTCGTTCAAGCTTAGTTGAATGCATCTTGAGGTGATACACGTCTATTGTTTCCTTGAGAGCCTCCCAAAACCATTTAGCTCCATGGGGATGGCCTCCATGGTATCTCAAGCAAACTTGATGCTATTCTCAAGATCTTCAAACATTGTGGAGAGATAGAGTAGTGCTCTACGATGGCTATTGAATGGTCACACAACAAAACTGAGGCCAATACCAATTTTATAGCATTTGGGAGACTATTAATTTATTATTCATGTGGATAGATTATTGATGTGACACCTCAACATCCACATACCCTATTGCACAATTCACAAAATAATTACAAAATAATGCATTGTAATGAGGCGAGGTCAAAGAATCTTCATTATAAGATCATATAAAAAACTATACTAGGGTTCACTTCGTAATCCTACTTACAAAAAAAATGGAAATGCCAAATGCTATGCATCGATGCTTGGATAGGTTTTGCCCTGGCTACATGCCTTAAATATATTAGCATCCACTAAAACAGGCTGATGGATAAACATGTCTCATTTTGGCTTAGCCCTAGCACATGCAAAAGAATAAAATACGGGTGTTTGCATGCAGGATAAGGTTTTTTCTTTTCCACCCGATCCATGAAGTCGGGCATGTGCATGATGGCTCCTTACAAATACAAATAATGTATAACCCGACATGACCATCTTCGCCGTGGGTCTCTACTTTCAAGACCTCTTCAACACCATATATTCCACATATCTCCTCTACCACCTTTGCCTTCAGCAATAGTGCTTGGGTGATCTTGCATGCAACATCTCCGGAAGTGGAGGACTAATACCATATGTGCACACCATCCCACATTGTGGCTCGTGCACTATCTTGAGGAGTGGTTGTATCATCTGACCTGATAGGAGTGTTAGTTTGGTTTTGAGCAAGAGAAATTGGTGTTGCAGGAGAGTTTCCCTCATTGCTCAACTCCACTTGAGACCCCCCTTCAAACAATATACACACCTTATCACTAGTTAGGTTGGTGCCCACATGCACGGGCCAAATGTGTGGTGGAGGCTGAGGCTATGGCTCTATGTTTTGGTCTACTTTGTGGCAATGCAAGATATGATCTGCATAAGACCAAAACCACTGGTGCACTAGACCTTTGGGATTCTTTTGATATCCTTCAAAAGACGGGACCGGTACACCAAGGCTTGAACCTATAATGTTCTGCCCACACCTTTGTTCTCCTCTTGGCGTGCCACTGCATGTGAGTCTACTATCTTGGGACGTTTGTCATATAGCCCACATTGCTTCATTTACCTTGCATTCCATTTGTTGGAGCTATATATGGATCACTCTACTTAACTTGGTCTCACCTCTATATATGTATCTCGTCCTCAATATGAATGAGTCTTTGGGAGCATACATGGTGTGTCTCTTGTCTCATCCCTCTCTCTCTCTCTCTCTCTCTCTCTCTCTCTCATCATTGTATCAGAACAGTAACAATCACATGACAATTCAACTCATGGTGAAGAAACAAAGTACGTGTATGCGGTTTGCTTATAATATTCATAATTGCTACAAATTTTATTTTTGAGGATTGAATCTTGTTCATAATGATTATTTTGTGTTAAGAGGAATATAATTAGTGTTTTAAGTAGCGTTAATTGCTCAATGACATGGTGAATCGTTGATTAAGTTTACTTGTCGATTTGTATTTTGACACTCGCAAATTCATTTCAATTTTTGAGGGTCTTTTTCTCAAGATTTAGACAAACAAGAAAGCGCGATGGAGAGCATCTACTCGTGCTCTTCAATTTAAGCCGTGGGTTGTAGAAAACAGAGTTTGTAGTAGATAATTATTATGTTTTTAGTACAATGAAGCTTGAAGTAGGTTTCGTCTTCGTGAAGCATCGGCAATCGTTTTGTTATTTCTAGCATCAACTTTTTCGAACAAAATTAGCATTTTACTATTCATACTGTGGCCACCAATTTTGAGTCTCACATCACTCTATTTTGAGGACTCTTTTATTGACCCAAAACATCCAAAGAGTGCTGACAACACCTACAATCTCTATCTCATCCACAAGATGAATAAGTACATGGACTTGGATATCAAAAAAGGACGTCAGTAAATGTTTCTCTGCCAAACAAAGGAGATCAATGCATTCCCTTTTCTTTTGCGGTATTGACCTTGTATCAATCTCCTTAGACGTGATCCATCTATAAAAAAATATAAGAACAATGTGTGATCTTTATGAAAGTACATATACAAACATCCGCAAACTATACACATACCTTCCTAGCTTCCCTAAACTATAGATAACGATTCGGATACCACTTGTTAAGAAACCATTGATAAAAAGGGGGGAAACATACTACATGTATCAAGTTACAATCAAATTAGTATCTCTTGGTTGGAGGAAGAAATTGTTACAATCAAAAAAATATTTGGTTACCTTGATGAAATTATGCCAATCATGTGTCTTCAAGTTCAAAAGACTCGTGTCATCCACACCGAATATATTCTTCAATGAGGCACCATATCCCGTGGGTGTGCGGATAGATTGTATTTTTTGATTAATTGTGTCAATCTCTGGAGGTAAGCACCCATGGTGCATGTGCATATTCTTTTCGACCTATCTCTTTATCAATATGGGGCTAGAATATGCGTTTGTAAATTTGAGATTTAAGTTGTTTCGAGCTGCTTTCGTGTCTTTCAAAACAATAAGATATTTCCACAAATAGTGGCCTACATTTTTGAATATGTGCATATGATCAAGAAGATGAGTGATCTTCAAATCCTTCCAATAATCCAAACAAAACCATACAGAGATAGAGGGCCGTCCTCGAGATCGGTCCATCGCTTGTAAGCTCTGAGTCTGGATGGATTATGGGCCCTTCGGTCCATGTTAGGTATATATATATGCGGGAGTCATCCGTTTTGAACATAGTTTGCTCTGGACCTTTCCATTCAAATTTCTAGTTGTGTTATTTGGCGTAGAAAATTATCTTTGAGTAAGAATCGTTTGTGTCAAAGGTATATATTTTTATCGAGATGTTTATTATACGTAGATTTCAACGAATCATCGCATGAGGGACAAGCTTTATAACCTTTGATTGAGCACCCTTTATCCATAGTAAAATATTTAGTATGATGATAAAAAGTAGAATGCTAGTGCAATGAAGATGAAAGCTTCATGCACTAAGCAAAACACTTAGCAAACACAACATCAATTAGAAGTATCTCCATGTATTACTTAAACACAAACCAGTATCGACAGAGTATCCATAGCCAGGAAAGTCATGTATAGTCCATGCTAAAATTCCTCGAACTCTGAATCTCCTTTTTTTTTTTGGTTTTGACATATCAAGCACGTCTATGCCTCTCCACAAATCTTGGAGGTCGTCAATTAGAGGTGCCAAGTATACGTTAATGTTTTTAACCTGACGTTTTCTTGAAATTATAAGAGACAAAAGTAAATGCTCTTATTTAAAGCAAATAAAGGGTGGCAGATTTTAGTTAACTAGAACTATTGGCCAAGTAGACCGTTTGCTTGAGCGCATGGAGAATGGATTCACACCATCCAAGCCAACGTCTATCTTAATGTGTTGTGGCTCTGCTTCAAACTCATGCCATTTTTTATTGATATGTTTGAAAGGAGGGGAATCCAAGGAAATTCTCATAATCCCATCCGTACTTGCATTCTTTTCTCCCTAGTCCATAAGTATTGCTAAATCTAGGGTTTGAAATATGTGTTGTATATGGGGTGCCAACGAAAAATGTCGAAGTACCTTACAAGGGATTTGTCCACTCGTATCTTTATAACGAGATGTTTTACATTTGGACATGCCTTTTTATTTTTGTGTGCATCTCTATACAAAATAAATTTATTGGGATATGTGTGTATGGTGTTGTAATCGAGTTTAAGCTTGCTCGACATCTTTTTCACTTCATCTCTTGATGTAGGAAGGAGTTGAACTATTGAGATAGTAGCCTGCAATATTTCAAGCAAACACCACATATAGATTAAGTATTTAAACATTAAAAAATAATACCATTATACGTCACACTAAAGACAATAGACAATTGGGCAATGCATAATTGCCATGAGTCGTGCTCTCAAGGCCAGGAGGCAAAGGTTGTTGCAAGATGTCCATTTGCAATTCTTGGATTGCATGACCATGTTGTGTGTAAGAATGATGAGAATCTTGATGATAGATCGTATCTTCATCATCAACTAGAGATGCATGTCCCTACATGGAAATATTATTTATATTATTGACACAATTAGCTATAAGAATTTAAATAAATATAAATTTGAATAAAGAATACTAACCATAGGTTGATCTCGGTGTGCAAGCGTTGATGCATGAACATAAACACCCCAATCCACCTCATGTGAACTACATTGGTGTCGCGACCTTTGATGTAAGCTTCGACATCTATCGCACCAACATGGAATACGACACCAACATGGAATCCATTCCTCTTCATAATAAACTGAAGGTGCTCTCTTTGAAGGCTCTTCATGTCCCATCCCATCGATCGTATGAGAGTGGTCTCCATGGCTACAATATGGCGGCGATGGAGTACGAGAGGAATCTGAATCTATATGAAAAATAGAAGTTAAATTTAGTTTGACAAAAGTACTAGTGTGTGTGTATGTATGTATGTACATACATACATATTGTTTACACACACACACACACACATATATATACACACACACATACATCATACACAAGTACATACATATTTAGATGCATATATACATGTATACGTGGATATATAAACACATTGGGTCAAAAGTGACCCGAAAATGAACTAATTTTGGTCCAAAGTGGCAAAAAATGGCCCAGAAATTGACACATCAGCTCATGTTGCCGTGAGGAAGAGAGAGAGGGCTTCTTTTAAGTGGAAAAACCCTGCAATTTTGCACTACTATGTAATATTAGCTACTCAACTAACAAAAGGACATCATTCCTATTTTTACCCTCATTGATTGTATCACAACTATGAGAAATCCCATACAAGTCCAAAGCCGTTGTATTATCATTGACTATGAAAGAGTAAAGGGGCCAAGGGCTTCCAAATTTGTAATTATGTGCAATTTTTGAGCCTTATCATTGAGTCCAATTAGCTAGGAATCCATTCTTAAACCTTGGCTAAGGTATAAAAGCCAATTTTTATAACTTTTGACCAAAGTTTTTGGATAATAAAAGAGAGCATATGTTGCAGCTGAGTACTGTGAATTCCGTGTTTCTTTTGATTGCTCGTGTCTCCCTCATGCGGCGTTGCATTGTGAATCCGAGCAAACCAACGTGCTCAAAGGTGAAAGCTCTCTCTTTCTACGTAAGTTTCTCGCGATGAAGTTGTGTGTTTAGGCGTGCCCGTCTATGAGTTTTTTTCACTCCCTACGCACCATACATGCATCAAAACTAATTTTTGACCATAGGGATATATAAAGCACATCCTATGGAAGCTATAGAGTGCTTTAGAGGCCGAAACCAACCTACCTAAAATAGGTTGTTTATCTTAGGCACGATTTTGTCCAAGTGTCAAAAATGACTTTAGAGCATATAGGGATGCTGAGGATACTCTGCACATTCTTGGTATTTCATTGCATTCGGAGCATTGTAGCTATACAAAATCATCAGGTGAAGCTTGCGGTGGGTCATTTTCTGAAATTGAGATTAGGGTTATCTTTGTCAAGCTGTGAGGATCCCATCCAAGTGATAAAGTTGAATTTACTCCCACAGATAGGTGCAACCATCTTGGGTGCGCCTAAGATAGCCTCAACAAAATTTCAGAGCTGGGGCATATTGAGTATATCCAGTGCTTGAAGAAAGGAGTTTTTAGATGTTTTGTGACTTTTGATTGAAAATTGTGGAATCACATGTGATTTAAAGTGCTAGTGTGCTAGACAATCTTGACTCTTCAGAAAAGGGCGAGACAAGGAGCGAAAGCATTGTGTTTGAAACCAAGGACAACTTTCCAGGTTTGAAGTATCTCTTCAATAAAGTTGTGTGAGCCCATATATGAACTTAAGATCTAGTAGAGTTTTGGGAAACTTGGGTACCTTAGGAGAGAATAGGAGTAAAGTGTTCATAGAAGAGAGTGTAAAAAAAAAGACCATTAGAAACTATTGCGAAAGAAGTGCCAAACACTTATTCCGACTCAAGCTCCGAGATGTCTTCTTTTTCAACTCAGTCACAAACTGGGACCTCTCTCAAGTTCAAGCATATCTTGACCTTCTGCAAAACCAACAAGTATGAAGCCCATATTTACTTGGATCCAAATGAGGATTTTGTCGTAAGGATAGATGACCATACCGTCAAGTTTGAAGATGAGGTTAGGGCAAACAAACAAGACAACTTCTATATGGACCAAAATGGGGTGCAATACCTCAAGATACAGGATTCTGATTCAGTAGACAAATGGGGATTGGAGGTATACTCTAATTCCTAATAAGGCTATGAAAGAAGGACCTCAAGTGCTAGAATTAGAAGGATATGACTTGGTAGATACCAAACCTCTGAAGTGTATAACCATTAAAAACCCTAGACTTGGAGTCTATTGTTGGGAAGCCAACAATGTCATGGATCTGATATGGACTACCCATGCCAAACCAAGGCAATTGACACCCTTGAAGATAGCGTATATTTTCAAGATCAAGGAGAAGGGATTAGCGGAACTACCTATCGATCTCTTTAGAGATTATTATAACAACAATTTTGTTATGGTGAGTCCGAAGGAGATTGAATAGAACAAATACCAGGGGCATTCGATTCAAGAAGTGATTACGGGAACGATACCTGAATGTGAGCATAATGTAGGCCCGAATGATAGAGCCTATGATAGTATGATCAATCAAAGAGGAAGCACAAATAGAGGTAGCCACCTTGATGATGGAAACAAGGGTAGAAGTGCAGAAACCACCTTTAAGAGGGAAAGAATGGGCAACACTAGGACAAGGAGAGGTCCACATGAGTCACATCTACCAAACAACTAGTTTGAATGTTTATGGGAGAATTACCGACTAGAAGAGAGAGAGTAGTGTTGAACATAACCGTAGAGTTAAACCAACAGACTTCCAAAAATGGGTCAAGAAATACAACGGGTCAGTGGATCCGTATAACCACTTAGCGTGCTTCAGACATGTTTTGAGAGCTAGACACATAATCGACTTCCATACACAATTTGAGGGGTTTGGAATGACCTTAGAGGGGAAAGATTTAACTTTGTTCCAGACCATACCTCCTTGGTTCCAGACCATACCTCTTGGGTCAATAACCACCTTACCCACTTTGGCAATGAGATTTTTTGCTGCTTGCTCAAAAATGGGAATCAAACATAGTACGGTAGCCCAAATCTAAAGTTTCAAACAATAACAAGGAGAAACTGTCAGAGATAGTGTGAGTAGAACTACAACAAAAAAAGGTGTTATCGACGTATATAGCGACACTTTGCATCGCTATATGCGTCCCTGTGAAACTGTCGCAAAGAGCGTTGATATATACATGGAAAGGGTTTATTGGCGATGCAGATAGCGACGCGTATATAGATGCTTATATAGACGCAGATAGCGACGTTGATATCGACGACCATAACAGAAAAAAAAAATCTTGGACAGAGGGCAGGTAGCCTGGCCTGTGCACAGTGAAAAGATGGACACAGCCACCACAGCCAGACTTCCTGCCCTCTGCCCAAGAAAGCGAGTAGCACCAAAATAAACCGTGCTCTTGCAGAAATTTCGGCAGAGTTCCCTTCGTTTTTACATAAACTTTTCAAAAAAAAAAAATTATGTATACGCCTCCTACATGCTATCCATGTAGGATCTCACATGAGATTTAAAGCCAATGACCATAATGAACCATAACCATAACTTAAAAGCATAACCATAATGAACCATAACCATAACTTAAAAGCATAACCATAACTTAAAACCATAACCGACCATAACCACGTTGATCATAACCAGAAACAAAATTAACAATAACCATAAGCATAACCAGAAAGTTAAACATAACCATAAACAAAACCTGAACCATAACTATGTCTATACAAGAATAGGAGAAATAACCATGTCTATACAATGACAATGACAATAACCATAACCATAAGGAAAACAATAACTGTCTGAACAATAATCATAACCATATATATATGTCTATACAAAAGGAGACACAGAAGAGTGTCTGTGTTTCACAAAGCATATATATGAAATCCTGTCCACTGATGACTAGGCGTCACAACCTGCACATAGGACAACTCACAAAATTAGTATTGATATTACTTCACATATACTTACTTAATTAAATCTACTCACACATATTAACGTCTCACCTCAAGCGATCAGTGAGACTGTAAGGCCTTCCAATCTACAGGCTCTCCTGAAGCATCAAGATCATTCAATACTTCATAGATACCTCTGCGATATCAATCTGACTCCTCCTGATGTGTCGGGGCTCGATGCATCGCAAGAATCTGCGTTTATACAAAAATCAAAGTAATAAGAATACATGATTCATCGCGTTTTCAAAAACGCCATAGTTAAGATTGGATTAGAAACTCACAAACTCATAGCGAAAGGTGTCGAAGCCTCCGCTGCCAAGATGAGATTTCCCCCTGGTCATCTGTCGTATCTGTACGGCCTCACGCTGCTGTCTGAACCGCGTGGCCACTGTCCGCTCATCCTCCCTGATCTGCAGCCACGTCTCGTGTGGGATGCCCAAAAGCTTCGGTGAGCCGGTCCTAAAAGCCTTCCGAGCTGCATCTCGTCGATGTTTCACGGTGTCCCATGCAACACCCTTGATCCACCTCTTCGGAACAACGTCAGAACCCGGAGCAGGCTAGTACTCTCTCAGGATGGTCTCCACTATGTAAGTGACTTTGTCCTTTTCTTGCTCACCCCAAGACGTCAGAATGCTGGTCGAAAACTGTAGCTCCGCGAGCTGGCGAATCCGCTGTCTCATCTCAGTCCCGACTCTATCCATGTCAACAAAACCATCTGTCCCTACAATATAGAGCTTGGAGGCACTAGGATCGTGCCCCCCCAAGGTGTCGGAGGTGTGTCAAGAGGTGTGCCTGGGTAGGACGGGGGTCGTGAGCGAGGAGGGGTCGAAGCATCTGTGGACCCTCCTCCACAGCAACCACCACCTCCACCTGATGATCGTCGAGTGCGCCTGTGCTGCGGAGATGAGGACGTACCCGCCTCGGCCCCACCCGTAGGTGTTGAAGCGGCTGTGATGGGAGAAGCAGGCGTCGTACCCATAGGCGTCCCCCTCCCCAATAGGTGTCCCCCCTAGGCGTCGGACCCTCGGGTGTGAAGCCCGGAGGCGTAGTACTCGTGCCTCTGGCTACCAAGTACTGAGAAACCTCTGCCATCTGAGCAGGCGTCATCTGTGTAACGAAGCCCATGAATGCATCTGCACTCATAGAAGCGGGATCTGGAAACTGGTCTGCCATACTAAAGTCCTGCACAAAGAAAGTAAAATAAAGCGTCAGAACACAGTTGTTTAAATTAACTTTAAGCTTAATTTTAAATCAACGTCTTCACACAAACACTTGGCCTAGGCCTCGACGAGTGAGGCATCATCGATAAGATCTTGCACCGTATCATCATCAATCTCTAATTGCAAACATAACTCTGTCCCAACTCGTTCTGGCAGATTGTCTTCATCCATTGCATCTTCATCTACAAGTGTCAATCCTGGCTCATCTACGTCATCCCTTGTATACGTCAGCTTCCTCTGCCATACCTTCGTCCATCTCATCTAATGTCACAGTAGTATGAACGTCGTTTGACTGACTTTCCTCCAGGAGATCTTGCCCTTCAAATACTTGTTTATTTATTGGAGCAACCTGAACCACAAACCACCATTGTCGCTCTCGAGGGTCCGGTACAAAGACCACTTGCTCGCAATGTTCGGGGAGAGCAATGTGTCGCTCGCATCTGTCCAAACCTTTGTAGAATCTATTTGCACAAGTTTGTTTCCATCTCTACGTACCGTTGCATTGCAACCAGAAGTAATCACCTTGAACCACTTCACATCCAACAAAAACATCTCATACCGCCTGAAGCTTACTTTCAGGATATCTGACACCAGACCACAGTAATCTAGGTTGCTAGTGCTCTCATTCGTGTCTCTGGCACTGGCCCTGCTCTCTTGCATGAAACTAACCATTACCCCATTTTCAAACGTGTTTCTTCTGCTGTCAATTTGTTGTGTTCTGAAATGCTTTCCATGCGACCAGAGTGCCATGTATGTATGATACTTCCAGTCACATTCAATAGCCAACTCTTCCTCTTCTAGAGATATGGGTTCTCCGATCTGTCGAGCTGCTCTCACTGTCTTGTCCAACCATGCCATTGTAGGGAATTCAGGTAGAGGAGCGAGATAGTCTGACAAGGGTAAACCTCTAGTCGTTCGGCTTCGCCTGAAATCTTGTTGCTCCCTATGCGTCTCTCTTTCTCTTCTTCATACCTTTCAAGCCATTTTTGCATCGGCGTTGAATTTAGTATACAGAACTTCATGATCTTTTCTCGCATGGAGTCGTTCATTTTCTTCGGGACCCCTTGCCCTTGCGGCTCCTCTCCCACCAGTCTTGCATCCTCCTCATCGCTCCACAGTCGAGGCATTTCTAAGTCAGAAACGGATAGAAATTTGGTCGTTAATACAAGAGACTCTTGCACCCGCCATCCTTCTGCCATGCTCCCCTCTAGACATGCTTTTTGGCGAACAAAACCCTTAAGTGTTTTCATGAACCGCTCTAGAAAGAACATCCAACGGATGTGGAGTGTACCTGCCACTACAACCTCATCTACTACATGGACGAGCAAGTGCATTTGGATAGTTAGGCAGCTCGTGGGTAGATACTTCTCAATCATGCAAACTGCCTCAATGGAGTTAGCCCTTGCGACTGCAATAGATTCCTCCCGTATCTCCTTGGAAGAGATCCACCGCACTAGCTTTGAAATCTTGTATATGCAGGTCCGCACTTCCTCCGTTAAACACCCCTTGATCGCAATTGGAAGAATGAATTGCAAGAACTTATGCCAGTCGTACGATTTTAGTCCTGACAGTTGATCGTCACGGGTGAATGCTGTCTTGAGACATCGCATATATCCTGTTGGCGTCCTGAACTCTGAAATCACCCTTTTAACTTGTTGCTCTTCGTGTTTTAGCAATATCCAGGGCACTCTTGGAAGTTTTGTTTGGCCAGCTGCATTGGTGAAAGGCCACAACTCTAGCATCTTTCCAACTGATTGAAAATCATCTCGTGAAGCTCAATTGTCTTTCAATCCTCAGAGATCTCAACAGCAGAGAGATGCAACCAGAGCACGTTTGGAGTCTGCTGGAGCGTCACATCTTGGGAGTGGAGGCTACGATATGCTTCGACATGAGTTTGTAAGTATTATACGTATGCTTTAAATTATGGAAAATATATATGTTATTTGAAGATTTATCTAATGATTAAACCATACTTTTGCAGGAAGTTGCCGTGAAGCGTCCTTCAACACGACGAGAGGAGAAGTATGGGTACAAGCATGGACTTGTGGCCCTTTTGACCCATGATTGTCTTCCAGAGGAGCTCTCCCACATTCTTGAATATATGCATTGGATCCAGCAAATGGTTAATTAGTAGATCACCCCAGTACATCAACGTATGGAGAATGGACAAACGTTTCATTCCTGGAACATTGCCCCTTATGTTGCTCCCATCGGCGATGCCACTCTTGTACATGCATAGGACGACATTCGATGCGACCAAGCTGACCTTTGCGCAAGTGATGGCCATCTGGAAGATAATGGTGGTGGCCTTGATAAATTGTCTTTCGAAGAGAGACATAATAGTGCACATCCAAAGACTGCCTGCAAATTGGACATGCATTGTATCCCGAAGTTGTTAGCCCTGCATATATTAATGCATGAATCAGGCCAAGGCAAAGTGCTTGCGAATAGCGAGAATTTTTTAAATCAAGAACCATTACCAGAAGCTTCTCCGTATCCTGGCCAATCATGCATAGTCCACATAAGAAGTCCATGGATCCTTGCATGCTGTTGTCCTAGTGGTTCAACCGCATCTGCTATGTCGATCCCATGCCATAACTCCTGGAGCTCGTCAACTAGTGGAGCTCGTCGATCCCATGCCATAACTCCAAGCACGTCACCGTTGTAATCGGAAAATCTCTTTTGTAAATTACGTACCTAAACAAAGCAGTGACGCTCTTGCATCTGACCACCCGTACACTGACTGAAGATTCAAAAACGCCAGACAAGTACAAAGCGTCGATATTTTGGCACGTTCATAAATTGGTTGACGTGCCAACTTCCTCAACATGTCTTTAGGAGATAGGCGCACGGCTTCTGGTGCTGCTTCGTTAGCGTTCTCCTCGCTTGTCTGGAAGAAGGCATCCAACATCTCCTCCATACCGTCGTCTTCTGTCTGTAAGTCCTTTTCTGCTTCCATCCTTGGCTCTATATTGGTCGGACCTTCACGCATAATCCTTTTTCTCTCTCTCCTCTCTCTCTCTCTCTCTCTCTCTCTCTCTCTCTCTCTCTCTCTCTCTCTCTCTCTCTCTCTCTCTCTCTCAGATGTAGGTGCTATGTCGCGAAAATCAATGCCCATTTTGTAGGAATCGTATCGTAGATTCTGTACGGTTTCTTTAGAAAACTCTCCATACTTGTGCACATGCTCATTACATATCCTACGCTTGCGCAGGATTTGATACTTGTAGAGCGTGCACGAGCATGCAATCTTTCCCTCCATGTTAGTTGATGACGTTGCCATCTACAATGATTATGAATGTTGTTTTAATATATATACTCGTCACAATGTTAACTACCTCGCATTCTCTAGTCTTGCCCAATCTTCGTACATCTTGGTCCAGAGGTGTACGGAGATCAGGACCACCGGGTCAAAATCTCGTCTTTATTGGTCAAATCCTATATGGGTAGACACATACGTGCAGTCCCATGTGTACATGGCAATGCATATAGGCAAAACCCCTTTGTCTCTTTTAGTTCCATAGTTTCTTCAACATCCAACGGCTATCTCCCTTTCTCTCTCTCTCGATCTCGCTCTCGCTATCTCTCTTTCTCTCTCTATTTTTCTATTTCCCTATCTCTCTCTCTCTCTCTCTCGCTCGCTCTCCACTTCTCTATCTCTCTCTCTCTTTCTATTCCCTCTCTCTCTCTCTCTCTCTCTCTCTCTCTCTCTCTCTCTCTATATATATATATATATATATATATATATATATATATATATATATATATATATATATATATATATATATAGAAAAACACAACCAGATTTGACCTACGGCTTGTGTATTTGGCGTTTCTTCTATCCGTTTGACCTACGGCTTGTCATACGCGCTCTTGACATTGCCTAAAGACTACCTAATGGACTACGGATGGTTTCAATAGGCATAGAAGCCATTTCCGAAGTTCGTTTGCGTTTTTTCGTAAAAAAACGCAATCGGATTTGACCTACGGCTTGTGTATTTGACGTTTCTTCTGTCCGTTTAACCTACGGCTTGCCATACACGGTCTTGATATTGCCTTAAGACTACTTAATGGACTACGGATGGTTTTCGTAGGCGTAGAATCAGTTTTCAAAGTCCGTCTGCGTTTTTTCGTAGAAAAACGCAATCGGATTTGACCTAGCCTACGGCTTGTGTATTTGGCGTTTCTTCTATCCGTTTGACCTATGGCTTGCCATAAGTGCTCTTGACATTGCTTTAAGACTACCTAATGGACTACGGATGGTTTCAGTAGGCGTAGAAGTTATTTCGGAAATCCGTTTGCGTTTTTTCGTAGAAAAACGCAATTGGATTTGACTTACGCCTTGTGTATTTGACGTTAATTCAAACCCATTGACCTACGGCTTGCCATACACGCTCTTGAAATTGCTTTAAGACTACTTAATGAACTATAGATGGTTTCGGTAGGCATAGAAGCCATTTCCGAAGTCCGTTTGCGTTTTTTCGTAGAAAAACGCAACCGGATTTGACCTACGGCTTGTGTATTTGACGTTTCTTCTATCCGTTTGATCTACGGCTTTCCATACGCGCTCTTGATATTGCCTAAAGACTACCTAATCATCTACGGATGGTTTCAGTAGACATAGAAGCCATTTTCAAAGTCCGTTTGCGTTTTTTCGTAGAAAAACGCAACCGGATTTGACCTATGGTTTGTGTATTTGACGTTTCTTCTGTCCGTTTAACCTACGGCTTGCCATACACGGTCTTGACATTGCCTTAACACTACTTAATGGACTACGGATGGTTTCGGTAGGCGTAGAATCAGTTTTCAAAGTCCGTCTGCGTTTTTTCGTAGAAAAACGCAATCGGATTTGACGTACGGCTTGTGTATTTGGCGTTTTTTCTATCTGTTTGATCTACGGCTTGCCATACGCGCTCTTGACATTGCCTAAAGACTATCTAATGGACTGCGGATGGTTTCGGTAGGCATAGAATCAGTTTTCGAAGACCGTCTGCGTTTTTCCGTAGAAAAACGCAACCGGATTTGACCTACGGCTTGTGTATTTGACGTTTCTTCTATCCGTTTGACCTACGGCTTGCCATACACGCTCTTGACATTGCCTTAAGACTACCTAATGGACTATGGATGGTTTCGGTAGGCATAGAAGCCATTTCCGAAGTCCGTTTGCGTTTTTTCATAGAAAAATGCAACTGGATTTGACCTACGGCGTAGAAGCCGTTTATGAAGTCCGTTTGCGTTTTTTCGTAGAAAAACCCAACCGGACATAAAAAACGGCTTGTATTTTGGGCGTTTCTTCTATCCGTTTGACCTACGGCTTGTTATATGCCCCTACCCAACCTTTGTTGAGGAGGAAGCTTGTCTCTAAGAGCAACGGCGACGCTATTGTTGCTCCCTAGAGGACTTTCATCTGTAAAGGTGAGAGTTGAGCTTTGAATGTATTTTGAGCTTGTCAAATGAAGTCAGAGGCTGCATCAGACAATCCAGGCCACTTTGGCTCGACATGCACAATGCCCGGTCAGACTACTAACCACGGAGGAGATTGATGAGGTCCGCCAGCGAGACAGATGCTGGATCTCCTATGATCTGTCTATCCCAGCTAGTTGTTTTAGCTGCTTAGTCCACACCCAACAATTTAGGATTCCATAATATTTTATTTTGTCATTTTGTCATCTTGTTATTATGACTTTGTATCAATCTACCACATTGTAACTTTCTGGTCTCATAGGTCACTTTGGCCTTTTGAAGAGTTAATATAACATTTCATTTCATTTCTTTCTTTAATTTTAATTTTTTACGCAAACCATAATTGTCTCTCTCTCTACTTTTAATTTCCTACGCACATTTTTCTCTCTCTATCTCTCTCTTTAATTTCCTACACGCACACACACTTCTCTCTTTCTCTCTCTCTCTCTCTTTACTACACACACACACACACACTTCTCTCTTTCTCTTCTCTCTCTCTCTCTCTCTCTCTCTCTTTAATTTCCTACACGCACACACACTTCTCTCTTTCTCTCTCTTTATCTCTCTCTTTCCTACACACCTACACACCTCTCTCTCTCTCTCTCTCTCTCTCTCTCTCTCTCTCTTTCCTACACACCTACACACCTCTCTCTCTCTCTCTCTCTCTCTCTCTCTCTCTCTCTCTCTCTTTCCTACACACACACACCGCTCTCTCTCTCTCTCTCTCTCTCTCTCTCTCTTTCCTACACAAATACACACACACACACACCGCTCTCTCTCTCTCTCTATCTCTTTCCTACACACACACACACACACGATGTGGAGAGAGAGAGAGAGAGAGAGAGAGAGAGAGAGAGGGGTTGGGGGGGGGGGGGGAAGAGTGCCATAATACCTACTGTGCAGGTTTTAGCCAAGATCTGAGAACGCACACGTTGAGGGCGAAAATGGCCCCTTCGCGCGGGTTTGGCTTTTCCCCCCCCAAATTCTTAGCATCGATATGTCCGTCGATATGTGCGTCGATAACTGTGTCGATATACACGTGGAAAACTTTACCTTTCTACGCTAATATCCACAGGCATATTGACGCAGTTATCGACGCACATATCGACGGAGTGTAAGAACGTCGATATGGACGTGGAAAGGCATGGGCGTCGATAACTTTGGGTTATGTTGTAGTGTAGGATGAAACAATATATAGACATATGTGCGGAGTTGGAGATCCCAACCGAGGAAAGACTTGTCTCACTGTTTTTGGAGGGATTACTGAACAAAGACTTGCATACTATTTTGTATAGCAAAAAACACATGACATGGGAATCATGCAGTCTAGACGCGATTGACTTGAATGATAATTGGGAGATCTTCAACGAGGAGAGCATTGCTAAAGATACACAGACCGAGCAAATTACATCCATTGTGCTAGCACAAGTAGGACTAGCTAGCAACTCTTGCCAATGCTGTAGGAGACATGCTTAAAGGCATGAATGATGTGATGAACAACACACAAAGGATGCCTATGAGAGGCTCGAGACAAGGACAATTTCAGGGACAGCCTATGGGACAACTAAGGCAATATGCTAATTAGGTGTAATGTTCATTTTGCTATCCTTTATCAATTACTCGTCTTATGCTTTCTAAGAACTCTCTTAAAGAAAATGATCACTATTATAATTTCATTTTTTTCTACAATCGATGTTATAGCCATATTCCATTACACACCTGGTAAAAAATGTCATAATAATCAATATCTAATTCTCCTAAATGATTTTCTCATATTAAACTGATCATTTAATGTGGGGAAGTGCCAAGGGAGAAAAAGCTAGAATATTGGTTAAGCTAGCAGAGCGGCCACAGTAGGGATCCAAAGGAGGGAAAATAGGGATCCAAAGGGGGGGCCATCTGCAAAAGAGCCATGTGCAACAATGGGCTAAAAAGACCCTAGGGTTCAGCCCATTAAGACTTCCAAAATGCTAAGGTTCCAAAATTCAAAGGTTGTGTCCAAAGGTCAACCCTAGGGAAAATTGGATGCTTTGTGTGTGCCCTAAAAGTCTTTGCACATCCCTACATGGGAGGGGGCGAGCCCCAAAGGTAGGGGATGAGAGAGAAAGCCACACACATACACACAGGCTCCCTTTACACAAAGGGAATGAGGGACACATGTCAGCTCCCTAGGCCAGATGCCCACAAGGTGTGCCCAATTCCTATTGGAAGACCCTTGAAGTGGACCAGTGAGAATTAAGCTAGAGTAAATGTAGTTTAATTGATTTAAAAACATTTAATAAAAGAAACCAATGAGAATCAAGTCTCCTAGAAGACTATTGGGCAGTCTCCCAAAGGGTCCAATGAGCATTCAGAAGCCCCATGGCTTGCCTGATTTCTATTGGCCAGGAGACAAAGGGGTCCAATGAGAGTTTAGTTTAATTATTTAATTACCTAAAGCTCTCACAAAAGGGGAAAGGGGGACACATGTCAGAAGGCTATCACTTATGCTGCTTAATACCTATTGGCTTGACCTCGGGAGGTCCAATGAGGCAAAAGCCAGACCTAATTAGCAGCTAGGGCTCGCCCAAGAGAGAGAGGGGGCTGAGTTTTGCTTGGCATTGACACACACACACACACTCACACTTGACCATGTGTGAAGGAAGAATACTCTATCTCCTCCCAAGCTTTAATGGAGAGCTCATCACCTACTCCAAGCTTGTGAGATAGAAGCCTACATCAACACTCTCTTGGCATGTGGATGCAAATCCAACCAAGAGCCAAGCTTCAATGCATGCTCATCTCCTCTACCAAGCTAATTACTAAGCTAAGCTATGCTAATATGAGTGATTATGTGAGGAGATGTACATCTTTCTCGTAAGATACTCCTTCTTCCTCTCAATCTACTCTCATACCCTGCTAGCTCTCACCATCTTCGAAGGTGTGTGAGGTCTTGGGTCTGAGAACGGGGATAATTCAAGTTGTGTTTGATTAAGTGTTATGCTTGGTGTATGAAGTTTCCATCTTCATTGCACTAGCTAGTCTTGAAGGAACACAAAGAATTGTATTGTACAATGTCTCTCTTGATGGGAGAAACCATAATACAAAGCCTTTTGGAGGGGGGACCGGCTCCATGCAAATCCGGTCCTCAACTGTTGTCAATAGCTTAATTTCTCTCTCTTTTGAAAGTATTGTCGATGCTATCTAACTAGGTGTTATGCTTTTTGTTGCTCTCTCCACCCAAGCACTCTTGTAATTCTCATTAGGAATCTATTCTAATGAAATGCCCTCTATGTTCATGCTAATTTCCGCTACACATAAGTTATTAGGCCATTAAATGTTACATTGGTATCAGAGCTCAAGGTTTCTCTTTTCTTGCTCAAGAAGGGAGGTCCTCAAGCTAGCTACAAATGGTTGGTATTATTAATTGCCTGTGAGTAAGTAGAATAGGGATTTTTCAGCCTTGCAGTGCGCCTGCCTTTGTGCAGTTAGCGGGGCATCACCGTCGAGAGCTATGGTCTTAATAGTGGAGTCCCACGGGGCTTGCCTATGGATTAACCACTATTGAGCTATTAGAAGCTTGATAGGAGCCGGTGCTGTTTTGGTGTCGCAAGACCCTCTCTTCTATTCCTTGCAATTAATGGTATTCGAGCCGCGGGTACAGTAGCTTGAGTGCTTTTTCTAAAGGGGTAAAGAGGAGTAGCAACTAGGGCTTGAAGTGCCAAAGTATACCTAAAAAGTTTACACCTAAAAGTTGTTAGAATGGCTGACAATAGTAAAGAGAGTGAAATTAATGTTGATAACTTTGATTTTGCTCATGAGCAAGCTACTAATGATGCTTCAATGCTTGTTAACTATCTTGTTTCTAGGCTTCAACAAGCCATGGGCAATCCATCTCTCCAAAGTGAAGTGCAACGGCAGCTCCGTGCTCACGGGATTCTCCAAGCTCATCACCATGACGAGAGAACACCTAGGAAGCCTCCTTGTGAGACTACCAAAAGAGGTCTCTCTCCGATTCGGGAAGAAGAAGAGAATCCATATGAAGGGCTCAAGAATTTACTCCTTGATGATGCATCTCCTTCCCAAAGGAGAACTCAAGAGCCTCCACCGAAGGAACGAGAAAGAAGCGAGTCTCCCGCCACCTCGGCGGAGATGGCTCCACGAAGACGGCGGGCTAAACGCTCTCCATCACCACCAAAGCGGAGAAGACCATCGTATTCTTCTCCTCACCACAATTCAAAGAGGGATGATAAAAAGCAAGAGAAGAAAAAGGCGAGAAAGAGGACACCCTCTTCTCCATCTTCTTCATCCTCTTCCTCTTATGACAGCTATGGTGAAGACGACAAAGATCAAGACAAGAAAAAGGCGAGAAAGAGGTCACCCTCTTCTCCACCTTCTTCAAATTCTTCACCTTCTGAAGAAAGTGATGGTGCAACTTTTGAACCATCAAAAAGAAGAGGCCATAGGAAATCCTATGCCGCATGGAAGAGGTCGTCCAAGCTGAAGAAATTCAAAGAGGGAGGGAAGAGTATCTCTTTCCTTACCTATGATGGCACCTTCGGCGCTACGGACAAAGTCTTGGCCTTTATCCAGCAATTCGATGCGGCGTTTGGAGATGAGGGCTTCACGGAGTCCTCTAAGCTACGCCATGTAGCTATGCACTTTCAAAAGTCCGCCAGACAATGGTGGTCTAGCCTACGAGCCAACGGTGAAGCTCCACGAACATGGAAGGCTTTAAGAGCTTCCATTATGAAGCAGTTTTTGGCCACCGATGCCAAAGACAAAGTACTCACCGAATGGCGAAGCTTAAAGCTCTCTCCCAATGAATCCATCCACAAATATGTAGACAAGTTTTGGGACCTACAACTCAAAGCCACCGTCTTCAAAAAGTTGGATTTTGGAGAGCAAAAGCAACAATTTTGTGCGGGCTTAACCGAAGAAATGGCGGAGTATGTCAACTCCCAAAGGACACGTACCATATCAGCGGTAATACACCATACTATGGTGGCCTCTCGAATCAATTTCCAAACGGGGGGTAAAAGAAATAATAAGCCCCCGAAAAACAAGGGTTCCAATGAGCCTAAGGGGAAGGACAATGTCCAAAAGTCTCCTAAGGGCAATTCCAACAAAGCTAAAGAGAAGGGAGTTTACAAAGGAAAGAATAAACTCTCTCCTGAAGAGCTTGAGCGTTATCGTAAGGATAACCGGTGTTTCAAGTGCGGCGAACAAGGGCATGCGTACCGCGCTTGTCCCCAAAAGAACAACCGCCAAGATCCTCCTAGAGCTTCTTTGGTTGAAATCCAAGAGGAGGAGATTCACCAAACTCACCACAAAGGATCTCCTCTATGCCATGCTTGGGGAGAGGTAAGAGAACATGATGCTTTTATTCTCTTTGACCCTGGTTCTACTCACAATTTCATATCTATGGAGTTAGCCACCAAGCTAAGCATACAATCCTACGAGATGGGAGATATCCTACCCACAGACAGTGCCTTCAAGGGGCAAGAAGCTTCAGTCACTCCCTTAATCGGGAAATTGAGGCTTCATGTCCAAGGCTATGTGGACAAAGAGGACTTCTTTATCTCTCCTCTCAAGCATGAGGATGTAATCCTAGGGGCACCATGGTTTGACCGCCTGGCTGCCGATGTTAAATTTCCTGAAAGGAGAATCTCCTTTAAGTTCAGGGAAAAAGACATGTATATAGATGCGAAGGAGATGGGTAACACCATCCCCATTGTACATACACCAGCTTTCAACAAGTCAATAAAGAGCTCTATTTCCGTGTACATGATTTTTGTTAAAGATTCTCAAAATGAACCTAATGCTTTAGCAAAAGAAAATAAAAGCAACCAAAAGGAATTAGAGTTATCCAATTTTCTCAAGGGGTTTCAAGATGTTTTTATTGACGACATCCCTTGTGAGCTACCTCCTAAACGAGGTAATGATGACCATGCAATTGAACTTCTTCCAGGAATTTCACCGCCTAACAAACCTCCTTATAGAGTTTCTCAAGCTCAACAAGAGGAGATTATGCGGCAAGTGCATGAGTTAGTTGAGAAGGGCATGGTTAGGCCTAGCTCATCTCCATTTTGCTCACCTGTGCTATTAGTGCAAAAGAAAGACGGCACATATCGTATGTGTGTTGACTATAGAGCACTAAATAGGATCACTATCAAGAATAGGTTTCCCGTTCCACGGGTAGAAGACCTATTTGATAAGCTACAAGGATCGACCTACTTCAGTAGGATTGACCTAAAAAGTGGCTATCATCAAATAAGGATAGTTGATCAAGACATTATAAAGACCGCATTTCGTACTACATTTGGTCTTTATGAATACATTGTCATGCCTTTTGGCTTGACCAATGCACCAGCCACATTCAACCGCTTGATGGAGAAGCTGTTCAGGCCTCATCGAACCTTCACTGGAGTGTTCTTTGATGATATTATCATCTACTCTAATTCATTGGAGGAACACAAGCAACATCTCCAGGTAATATTTCAAGTTTTAAGAGAGAATAAACTTTATGTTAATCGAAAGAAAAGTGATTTTTTCTTGCAAGAGATTCAGTATTTAGGTCACATTATCTCTCAAGATGGCATCCAAATGGATCCATCTAAGTTAGAGGTAATAAAAGGATGGCCTAAACCAAGGAATCTTCATGAACTAAGAAGCTTTATAGGTATGTGTGCATACTATAGACGCTTCATAGAAAAGTTCTCACAAATTGCGGGACCATTACATGACCTAACAAAGAAAAGTGTTAGGTATACATGGTCTGCTAAGGAGAACAATGCTTTCGAAAAGCTTAAAGAAAAGCTTATCTCTCAACCTGTGCTTACACTACCGGATCTCTCAAAACCATTTGAGGTCCAATGTGATGCTTGTGGTGATTGCCTTGGGGCTGTTTTGCTCCAAGAAGGGCACGCCATAGGCTATGAGAGTCGAAGGCTCGACCCTGTTGAGCAAGCTCTAGGCATATACGAAAAAGAACTCCTTGCAGTTCTACATGCCTTAGACTCATGGAAGCACTATTTATTGGGGACTCCTTTCATTCTGCGAACGGATCACCAAAGTCTTAAGTACTTCATGACGCAGACCAAGCTCTCCGACAAACAAATGAGGTGGGCAAACTTTCTTTCGCAATTTCATTTTCATATTGCTCACATTACTCGCAAGCATAATCAAGTAGCCGATGCACTCTCAAGACGACCGAGAGTGAATGCGGTTTCCATAGCAACTCACAATGATCTATCTTCAATGATAGATGAGTATGCTATTGATCCCGATTTTAGAGATGTGATTTCAGCCCTTGCATTATGGAAGAAAGAAGAACCATTTACTTTACAAGATGGTTATCTTCTCTATGGCAATAGACTATGCGATACTAACTCACTACGTGAGAAAGTAATGTATGAATCTCATGCTCCCCCATATGCGGGGCATAGAGGGATTCAGTCTACCTTAAAGGGAATTGAAACATATTTCTATTGGCCTACCATGAAAGTGAACAGTATGTTTCCAAATGTGTGGTATGTCAAAAGACAAAATTTGATAGAGGGAAGCAATTTGGATTGCTTCAACACTTGCCAATCCCTAATTCACCTTGGGAGAGCATATCCATGGATTTTATCTTTGGATTGCCTAAGTCTATCCAAGGGAATACGGGGATATGGACGATAGTAGACAGGTTCAGTAAACAAGCTCATTTTATACCTGTCAAAAAGACTATCAAAGCCCATCAAATGGCAACCCTCTTCATTTCACAAATTTTCAAGTACCATGGCTTGCCAATGTCCATAGTGTCGGATAGAGATCCTAGAATGACCAGTAATTTCTGGAAGGGTCTCTTTGAGAATTTAGGAACAAGGCTAAACTTCTCTTCGGCCTATCATCCACAAATTGATGGCCAAAGTGAAATAGCTAACCTAACCATTCTCGATCTACTAAAAGCCTATGTAACGGAAGTAGATCAAAGATCCCAATGGGAGAAGTACTTACCCTTAGTAGAGTATGCTTACAATAACACTGTACATACTTCCACTGGAAAAGCACCTTTCGAGGTAATTGAGGGAAGATCAAAAAGTCCCTTGCTACTTAAGGTACATGGGAAGATCTTCGCTGCAGATGAGTATAGCTGAGACCTACAAGAATCTTTCCAAAAGATTCAGGATGCTATCTCTATCTCAGAGCAAAGGCAAAAGGCTGCTGCTGACAAGCACAGAAGAGCCCAAGCCTTTAAAGAAAACGATTGGGTCTTGTTAAAGTTTCCCAAGGCTCGATTAAGGCACACGACGGGCAAGAATCCTACGGGCCACCAAAAGTACTATGCTAAACTAGCAAAAAGGTACTATGGTCCCTTCCAGATTCTTAGGCCAATCAATGAGATGGCCTATCAACTTAAGTTGCCCAATCATTGGCTCATACACAATGCTTTTCATGTGAGCCTATTAAAGCCTTACAAAGGAGAGCCACCTCAAGAACCAACTATTGAAGACCCACCGGAGATCGAGGACCAAGAGGAGGTGCTCCAGCCCGAGTCCATTCTCCGACATGAAGACAAGGTATTAAGAGGCGGTAAGACTATCCGACGATATCTTATTAAGTTTAAGAATTATCCTTTCGAAGATGCTAGATGGATGCAAGGCATACAATTAAAGGATAACCTAAACCTTGTCAATGCTTACAATGCTTCCCAAGAGTAAGCAAATGTACAAAATGTTAAAAATGAACAAAATTTTTGTCTTATAAGACTCTCTTTTTCTTTATTTGTGCACAAAAATGAAGTAGTATGCATGCTTAGATCAAGTTTGCGGAGACGACGTCTCCCAAACACCAAGTAGAGCCTGTCACTCTACTATGGAAGACTGATAGGACTAATGTGCAGACATGCTTGCGGCAGCCTCAGGCTCTCAAGCGCCAAATGGACTAGTCATCCATTCTGGAATGATGTCGTAGGGTAACATAGGGATCCTCTACCCGCTAAGAAAAGGACTCATGAATATGATTTATCTTCTCTACACCATAGTCGAGGACGACTATGATTTCAAGAGAGAGGTAATGTCATAATAATCAATATCTAATTCTCCTAAATGATTTTGTCATATTAAACTGATCATTTAATGTGGGGAAGTGCCAAGGGAGAAAAAGCTAGAATATTGGTTAAGCTAGCAGACCGGCTAGAGTAGGGATCCAAAGGAGGGAAAATAGGGATCCAAAGGGGGGGCCATCTGCAAAAGAGCCATGTGCAACAATGGGCTAAAAAGACCCTAAGGTTCAGCCCATTAAGACTTCCAAAATGCTAAGGTTCCAAAATTCAAAGGTTGTGTCCAAAGGTCAACCCTAGGGAAAATTGGATGCTTTGTGTGTGCCCTAAAAGTCTTTGCACATCCCTACATGGGAGGGGGCGAGCCCCAAAGGTAGGGGATGAGAGAGAAAGCCACACACATACACACAGGCTCCCTTTACACAAAGGGAATGAGGGACACATGTCAGCTCCCTAGGCCAGATGCCCACAAGGTGTGCCCAATTCCTATTGGAAGACCCTTGAAGTGGACCAATGAGAATTTGGCTAGAGTAAATGTAGTTTAATTAATTTAAAAACATTTAATAAAAGAAACCAATGAGAATTAAGTCTCCTAGAAGACTATTGGGCAGTCTCCCAAAGGGTCCAATGAGCATTCAGAAGCCCCATGGCTTGCCTGATTTTTATTGGCCAGGAGACAAAGGGGTCCAATGAGAGTTTAGTTTAATTATTTAATTACCTAAAGCTCTCACAAAAGGGGAAAGGGGGACACATGTCAGAAGGCTATCACTTATGCTGCTTAATACCTATTGGCTTGACCTCGGGAGGTCCAATGAGGCAAAAGCCAGACCTAATTAGCAGCTAGGGCTCGCCCAAGAGAGAGAGGGGGCTGAGTTTTGCTTGGCATTGACACACACACACACACTCACACTTGACCATGTGTGAAGGAAGAATACTCTATCTCCTCCCAAGCTTTAATGGAGAGCTCATCACCTACTCCAAGCTTGTGAGATAGAAGCCTACATCAACACTCTCTTGGCATGTGGATGCAAATCCAACCAAGAGCCAAGCTTCAATGCATGCTCATCTCCTCTACCAAGCTAATTACTAAGCTAAGCTATGCTAATATGAGTGATTATGTGAGGATATGTACATCTTTCTCGTAAGATACTCCTTCTTCCTCTCAATCTACTCTCATACCCTGCTAGCTCTCACCATCTTCGAAGGTGTGTGAGGTCTTGGGTCTGAGAACGGGGATAATTCAAGTTGTGTTTGATTAAGTGTTATGCTTGGTGTATGAAGTTTCCATCTTCATTGCACTAGCTAGTCTTGAAGGAACACAAAGAATTGTATTGTACAATGTCTCTCTTGATGGGAGAAACCATAATACAAAGCCTTTTGGAGGGGGGACCGGCTCCATGAAAATCCGGTCCTCAACTGTTGTCAATAGCTTAATTTCTCTCTCTTTTGAAAGTATTGTCGATCCTATCTAACTAGGTGTTATGCTTTTTGTTGCTCTCTCCACCCAAGCACTCTTGTAATTCTCATTAGGAATCTATTCTAATGAAATGCCCACTATGTTCATGCTAATTTCCGCTACACATAAGTTATTAGGCCATTAAATGTTACATTAAACCAAGAGCAAATGGAATAGTTGGAAAGCTAGAGAGGATGAAAGCACGTAGGGAACGAGAGGTGAAATCAATAGTCAAACGACATTGGTCTCTGTAGAACTAATGTACCAAACACCTACAGACACAACACCTGTATGCTTCATTGCAAACCAGGGAGCTAGACCACCAATGATCCAACTACTACATAAACCAAAAACAAAAAATTTTCATAGTTGCGGGATGGATGATCATTGGAAAAATGAATGTCCAGAACCAGATAAGAATGCAATACATATAGAGGTATATTGTAGAGCGTGTGATCGCAAGGGTGGACATTTTCTTGAAGACTGCCCTAGGAATCCAGCAAACAAAGGGAAAACTGCCATAAACATAGTTCAAGTAGTGCCCAATAGTTCATTAGAAGGAGAACCCACAATTCCAGGTCAAGTAATGACTAGAGCAAAAGCTAAGGGGAACAACACAAATGGTACGAACTCAAGAGATAGAGATTATGAAAGGGGGTCAAAGAAAAGATACGGAAGGAGGTAGAGAAAAAGATGCATAGCTTGTCGTCAGACTATAAGGAACCTAGACCAAAATTGGCAGGATCGATACTCGTCGATAAAACTTACAGACCAATCAACGCGACCTTGGAAGCTTTCCAAGCTGTATTGAAAGCCGATCAAACATTAGAAACCAAATGGAAAAATTATCTAGCACTGGATATGGAAGGAGTTAAATTAGAAGCATACAAAAACTTGGTGAAAATAATGTAACCCATGCTAGAAAAATAGAAACCTCAGTGGAAAATCATAGGGAAACTAGCAAAACTTGCAACTAAGATCATTAGAGAAAAAATGAAAGAGAAGGGAGAGTTGGAAACTTTAGAGAACCATGACACACAATCACCTAAGCTGATAGTTATGATAGTGAGGAAGGATGGGACGAAGTGCCCATAATCGAAGAAGATTGTCCAAACCACTTGTGGAAACGAGTTAGGGAAGCCAAAGATGAGAGTCTGTAGACAGCTGGATAGGCACTATGTGGGAACGTCTCTTAGAAGATGGGCAGCGAATTACTTAGTAATTATTAGAGTAATTACTACAGTAAACCCGAAGTGTATAAATAGGGCCCATTACATTGTTATCGGGTTGGCAACTGTTATCACTTGGGTTAGCGCTTTGGCTATAATTGTACTTGAGCATCATTGGCAGTATTGTCGGCTGTACTTTCTCTCTGTAATCATATTCGCTGTAATCTTGATCTGTAATCCCAATCATGCCATATATTTCAGTTATACTTACTTCTCGTCCAGTCTTCTGAATCTGAATCTGAATCTGAACCTTATTTCCATTACAGAAGTCTGATTCTTATTTCAGTATCCACATTTCAGTCTAGTCTCTGATTCCTGTCCAGTCTGCTGTCTGAAATCTTCCCACACTAGTAGCTGAAATCTTTCAACATTGGAATTATCTGTCTCAAGAGATCAGCTCCAATTCCATTTTGGCGATCACGGTGGCTCGAGCTGAAGCTCGTTGACTAAAAGACTCTTCTCCCAGTTGAAGTTTTTAGCAATGGCACCAAAATCCAATCGTGGCCGGAAATCTACCATTCGTGTGGACCCCATTCCTGAGGAGTCAGGAAGAGAGTCTGACCCCAAGCAAGAGAAAATGACTGATACTGAGGCTCAGGAGGAGCATAGTCAGGATGATGAGGCGCATGACTCACAGCACTCCAGTCATTCTCGTCGCCGACGGGCAGGACGGGAAGCACGAAAGGCAAAGAGTTCCAAGAGTTCTCAGTCTCGCCAGAGAGAGGAGCATACCAAGGGCAGTAAGGGAAGTCACCGTACTTCTAGCAGACAAAAGAGGGAAGACACTGATACTAAGACAGAGACAGAGATTGGTTGGGATGCTGACACTGACAATTGCAAGAAGGCTCCCAAGCGTCATTCTGAAGCGAAGAAGAGAAGTGGTGGGATCAGTAGTAATCGAAATGATTACACAACTTCTCTGAAGATTTCCTTTCCAATATTCAAAGGAGGGAAAAAGGCTGATCCAGATGTTCACATACAAGCTTTCGAGTAGTATACTGAACTAAAAAACATTGATGAAGATGATTGGGGGGAATATTTTCCACAAACCTCGAAGGAGGCAGCAGCGAGGAAATGGTATTATCATTACCCTGCATGCCAGCTGAGATTATATAACAAATTGCTTAAGGCCTTCAGGTTGGAATATTCTAACAATCGAGGGGACGAGGATATTCTCTGTGAATTAGATAAGATCAAACAAAGGAATTTGTCAGTCTGCAGCTATGTAGAAAAGATAAAAGAGCTAACCAGGCAGTTGCAAGAACCGCCGTCTGAGAAGAGATTGAGGGCATGGTTTCTGAATGGGTTCAGAAGCAAGAAGCTTAGGGAACAAGAAGTAGCAGCCCCTACAAAAAAAATCAATGATCTGGTCCAAAGAGCATTAAAGCTGGAACAACAGGCTAAGAAGGAGAAGAGCCACAAGAAGTGAAGGACCAGTAGTAGCAGTAGCTCTGCTACTAAAACTTATGATTCCAGTGAAATGTCCAGTACCTTCGAGAGCAGCTCCAATGAACGAACAAAGGAGAAATCAAAGAAGGGATCATGGACTAAGAAAATTGAAGAGATGGCTAGGCAGATTGCAGAAATTAGTCACACAAGACAACCGGTCCGAAAGATGGAGACTTGGTGTTTAAGATGCAAATCCAAGGACCACATCTCCATTGAATGTCCACAATGTACCTAGTGCAAGGCCTTTGGTCACCTATGGAATAATTGTGGCATCAGAATTCACCATTTTAAGAAAGGAAAGGATTTGTGAGTGGTTGCCTACACTGAACCAGTGAAGGTAGAACCAGTCAAAGTAGCTCAAGAGGAGAGACCAGGTACCAGTGGTACTGGTCAAGGACGTGGCAGATACCAACCAGGAATGGGCAGAGGAAGAGGAAGAGGCAACTTCCAGAAAAGGAGCATGAATTGCTATACTTGTGGAAAGTATGGTCATTTTGCAGCCCAATGTCCAGATGCACCGGTAATGACTGCTACTGAGGCTAAGGCACCAGAGCCAGTCCCAGTCCCAGTCAGGGTGGTTACCAGGAGCAAGGGAGTAGTCATTGAAGAAATTCCAGACATTTCAGAAGTACCAGTCAATCCTAACAGCAGCAAGTGGGCTCAACAAAGGGAAGTTTGGAAGGCCAAAGGTAAAGAAAAGGTGGTAGATGAGTGGCAAGAGCAACGGGAACTAGCAGCTAAAATCATGGAGGATTTAGCTAAGAAGCTGCCAGAGCAACCGGAAAGTTCCTAAGCTAGAGTTATTCAGAGGATACCAACCCAATCGACTGATAAAGATTAGTCAATACCGGCCATGACAGAGACCATGCTGGCTGTGGTACATGGACTAGCTGATGAAATGGGAGTGGATGGAAAGAGTAGAAGCACTGCATAAGAAGAGTGGCAGTGTGAAGATACCAGCTCTTCAAGCTCTGACAATCAGTCTGATCAAGAGCGAGAAGTAATTCATGTGAAAATTTGTGATAGAATCCAGAAGCCGGCTGTAGAGATGTAGGATATAAGAAAGACCTTGCTTGAAGAGGCCAACTTTATCAGGTAGCACAGGAAGACTGAAGCAGAGGCCAGAGCAGTGGACCTGACGGCTGTCCGGGATAATAAAGTTCCACTTATTCAGGTAGACTACATGGTCAGGAAGCAGTGGGAACCTCTCTCAAGCGTCATACTAGATGGAGGGCCAGGAGTCAACATAATGGGAGCCCATCTTCAGCAAAGAATGGGTATCACTAATATGAAACCAACACCATTCAAAGTAAGAATGGCAGATCATAGAGTCGTACAGGTGACGGGTATGATTGGAAACATGCAGATAAGAGTTGGGAGGGAGAAATTCAAAACCATTTTCCTAGTCCTAGATGTGCAGGGAGCATATGGAATGCTACTAGGGCGTCCTGGTTAAGAACAACTCATGCTGTTCAAGACTATGCAAACCAAACTTTGACCATAGAAGGGGCCAGTGGCAGAATCCAAATCCAAACCAATAACACCAAGAGCTGGAAAAAGGAACTGAGGCCGAAGGAGTTGTGTCAGAAGTATAGAGCCAAGAAAATTGAGAGAATGCTAGCGGCTACTATGAATATATTCCCTTTGGCAGAAATCGACTTGAATGAAGTCTTGATGAACAAAGAGCAGGCTGACAAGCAGAAGAGACAATTCCCTGATCAGTTTATCGAAGTCAATGCAGGGGAAAGAACAGTTCAGCTAACTGCAAGGATGGAGGAACCAGCTAATACTAGTATAGTAGAGGAACCAATATGTTCTAAAGAGTACCCACTGAATCAGAATAATGATTCAGAAATGAATGCACCATCCTGGGACTACATTGAAGAATTGACCAAACGAAAAGGAGGCGGACCAAACTGGTCGCTTCCAGACGATCAAGAAGTAGAAGAGTGGAACCTGGGATCAGAGGAAAATCCCAGAATGATCAAGGTCAACAAGCACCTCAACCCGGAAATGAAGGAAAAGGCACGGAAAATGTTCTAGAACTATGAAGATGTGTTTGCCTAGGAACATATAGATTTGAAGGGAGTAGATCCTGAAGTCTGTCACCAGCACCGAATACCACTGAAACCGGATGCTAGGCCAGTAAGATTGCAAAGATACCGGATGAACCCCAATTATGCAAAGAAGGTCAAGGAGGAGATTGATAATCTTCTCAAGGCTGGGTTCATTACGGAAGTAGCAAGCAGTCATTGGCTATTTCCCATAGTCGTCGTTCCTAAAAAGAATGGGAAATCAAGAGTTTGTGTTGACTATAGGAAACTAAATGCCCAGACTATTAAGGATCCATTTCCCTTACCTTTCACTGACATGTTGCTTGATGAGATCGCAGGATATGAGATGTATAGCTTCATGGATGGTTATAGCGGCTATAACCAGTTACAGATCGCTCCTGAAGATAGAGCTAAAACCACTTTCATCACTGAGTGGGAAGCTTTCTTGTATCTGGTGATGCCTTTTGGCCAGTGCAATGCACCAGCTACTTTTCAGCGGTGTATGATGGAGATGTTTAATGAATTTATCCATCGGTTCCTCGCCATTTTCATGGATGACTTCACGGTAGATTCAGATGAGGAACATCACCTTCTATTCCTAGAGATGGTTTTTAAACGCTATCAGGAGAAGAGGATCTGTTTGAATCCATTCAAATATGTTTTTCTAGTATCGAAGGGACAGCTACTGGGACATGTGGTTTCCCGCAATGGAATAAAGATGGCCAATGACAAAAATACAGTGTGTCTAGCAAGCTAAAGCACCTAGAACTGCTTCAGAGTTGAGTTCTTTCTTGGGTTATGTGAATTTCTATAGAAGATTTGTATACAAGTTTGCTTGTCAAGCAGTACCACTATATGAGCTTACAAAAAAGACTAGTAAGTTCAACTGAACTGCCGAGTGTGATGAGAGTTTCCAGAATTTGAAAAAAGCCATTACCAGTAAAGCCGTCCTTAGGCAGCAGAATTGGGATATTATTTTTCACATACATGCGGATGCTTCAGGATTGGCAATGGGGGCAATATTAGCTCAGCCATATGGCAGAACAGACTATCTGGTCTATTTTGCTAGTTGTAGATTCAGTCAGGCTGAACAAGGCTATACGACTACTGAAAGAGAGGCCCTCGGAATGGTTTTTAGCGCCACGAAGTTCAGGCATCACCTGTTGGGAAAGTTATTCCATTTTTATGTGGATCATCAAGCTCTTCCGTTTCTGATTAACAAAGTCATTATTCAAGGCGGGCTGATAAGATGGATGCTGTTCCTTATGGAATTTGAATTAAGAATTTTCCATAAGCCTGGCTGAAACCAATGTGGAGTAGATTTTCTTTCAAGGAGTACAGAAGGATATTCAGAATCACCCTTGAGAGATGAGCCAGTGGATGCTGATTTATTTTAGTTAAAGGCAGAAGAATTAGTGGATCCTGAATGGTATGATATTTATCAATTCCTTTTCCAAGGTGCTTTTCCAGAGGATTGGAAGCAGAATCAGAAGAAAGCTCTGATCATAAAAAGTCTGAAATTTACCATCATAGGAGGATTACTTTATCGAATGGGTGTGGATGGTATACTGCGACGATGTGTCCCTATGGAAGGAAGAATGCAAGTGATTTCATAAGCGCATAAGGTGAGTCTGGTGGACACTTTTCCAACGAAGTAACCTACAAGAAGATTCTGCAAGCTGGTCTGTGGTGGCAAACACTGATTGCTGATGTGAGAAGTTTTTGTAAAACTTGTGACATATGCCAAAGAATGGGCCGACCAACAGCTGCAGATATGACTCCCTTAATGCCAATACAACCATTGGGAGTATTCATGAAATGGGGACTGGATTTTATGGGACCTTTTAAGAAGATGACTCCCAGGAAGAACAAGTACATAGTGATGGCTACTTGTTATGTTACCAAGTGGGTTGAAGCTAAGGCTCTTCCTGACAACACAGCCAAGTCAACTGCAAGGTTTCTGTTTGAGAATATTGTCTGCCGATATGGATGTCCAATAGAGATTGTGACCGATCAAGGAACACATTTTTTCAATGACACTATGGAAATACTATTGGATATGCTTTCCGTCAAGCATTGAAAATCTACTCCTTACTTTCCTAGATGCAATGGACAGGCTGAAAGTAGCAATAAGACAATAAAGACTATTCTCACTAAGGTGGTGCAAAAGAAACCAGACCAGTGGGATTTGAAACTTCAGACTGCTCTATGGGCTTATAGGACAGCTTATAAGGTAACTAATGGAATGACACCATTCAGAATGGTGTATGGTACTGAAGCTGTGGTTCCTATGGAGTTTGTAATTCCCAGTCTGAGAATGGCTGTGAAGTATGGATTAGACTTCAACCATAATCTTAAGAGAAGGCTGGATGAACTGATGCAATTAGATGAACTCAGGCAAAGGGCTATATTGGAACAAGAAATTGTTCAACAACGAAGAAATCACTGGCATGATCGCCGAATTAAAGTTCAAGAATTCCAGTAAGGAGATTTAGTGCTTCTATATCAGTCTAAACTGGGTCCAAAGAAGCCGAACTTGAAGATTGCCTGGGCAGGACCTTTTGAGGTAGATTGGGTCTTCTGCAATGGCACAGTCAGATTGAAAGATTTATCTGGACTGATGTTGCCGGGAGTATATAATGGAACAAAGATCAAGCTTTATTATTCAGAGACCAGAGAAACAGGGTCGGAACAAGGTACTAAGGAACTGGAGGTTGCTGATCAAGAGATACCGGAATCAGACATTTTTGGACTTTTTCATGTGCAAGCAGTTCCAGCTTCAGAACCAGTACCAGAACGATCAGATCAGGATGACCTTAGAATCAGTACCAATATGGTCGAGCCAGACTGGAAATCAGTTCAGTACCATTATGGACACACTTTCCAATTTTTAAGCACCCAACGGTCAAATGGCACGCCAGTGGTAATTATTACAAGGATGGGTCGCAGTCTTGTCCAATGCATGTCTACCACGACAACAACGACGCACACAAGTCTAGGAGCGGCGAGTGGTAGAGCTTTTATGGCACGAACACGTATAACAGTCAGGCGAGTTACCATTTTTCCTCATAAATCCCCTGCGCGACGCTTTCCTCCTGTCAACCATTCGCCATCGCCGAGCTCCGAGGTTTCTTCAATACAGCCGCAAACTTCGACCTCTGACGAGACAGTTGACAGTCAGATAGTCTTGCCAGCGACACCAGGAAACGGCTTCAACAAGACAAGTGAGTCATCTTCTCTTTCGCCTGTTTCATCATCATCGACCTCACAGTGTATGGGTAGAATGAAACGCTCAGAGAAGATGCAGGAGACTCTTGAGGAAACCCAGGCTATAGTTGGCTGAGGAAAAGGCAATCCCTCCTGTTCTCCCATACAATAAAATCCAACATTATGTATATACTGATCAAGCAATGACTCTGCTAAAACTATGGGATCTTCGAGTTGTGTTGCAAGCTACAAGGATTGCTTTTGATTCAGATATCATCAAGCAAGTTCTTGATTCCTTTGATGCTGAAAGTGGCAGTGCTATGGTGAATAGTAGGAAGGTGTCAGTGACACCAGAAGCCATTGCATTTGCATTCCGGATGCCCAATGAGCCCAAACCTTCTGTGGCAAGTGCACAACAAATAAGTATCGCTCTAAAGGAGGATGAAACGGCTACAAGAAAGCGCAAGGCCAGTGCTCAAGGAGTTCCAGTAGTAGCAGGACTGGAAGCCTCCGCTGCTTACAGGTTTGTAGCTGAAGCAGTAAGCCTTAAGAACAACCCAACCTATGTATCCGAAAAATTGTTAGCTATGCTGTTGGCCAAGATTCTGGATCCACAAGTCCATATCAACCTTTGTCAAATTCTCTTGCATAATGTACTCCATCAAACTGGCAAGCTAAAATCTCAAACTGTTTTCAAGGCATGGTATGTTTGGCAATTCTTGTATTGGGCTACTGCTGTAGATGTTAATAAGTAGGTAAAGCATGCTTGGAGTGAGAAGCCAATTTCTGAACCAAAGAGAATTGAACTGTCCTTAGATGACGAGGAAACGGATAGTCAAACCGTTTCCACCGACCTAAAAAGGAAAGCAACTGTAGATGAAGCTGGCAGTTCAAAGAAGCCAAAAATTACACTGACTAAAAGCAGTGAATTTTTGAAACAAATAGAAATCCAAGTCAAGGCAGTAAGCACTGAGAAAGCTGAAGTGAGTCAGACTGAGCAGCAATCTGCTCAGAAGACTGTGCCTGACCAGTCAGTTGTGAAAAGTACAGTTGCTACTGGGTTTGGGAAAGATTATGTCAAACCAGTCACCCACTGTTGAGAAGATAATAGACCAGTCAGGGGACAAAGGCACGAGTCAACTGGACAAAGGGAAAGGTCCAACGTTCTCAGATTGGCATGGTGGAGTTCCTACAGATACCGGTAACCCTTTGCAACTGGTAAAACATGATAAGTTGCAGCAAATGCAGACTCAGAAATTGAGAGGGCATCTTTTGCTCAGCATAGTTGATTATGCAAATTTACTCTACGTGGCTCCAGTGGCAATATATGAGCCTATTGATTCTCATCCAACCACAGTCAAAGACAGATGTTCAGTCCTTATACAGTCTTCTTGGAATACCATTGTCAGCTGCATGGGACAATTGGTGGAGGCTGCTGGATCAAAAGAAGAAGTCAAAAAGCTCAAAGCTGACTTGGCAGAAGCACAACATCAGATTGCAACGCTCCAGAAAGCCCTGGAAGTGCAGAACATACAACACAGGGTACTGGAAACTCAATCCAAAAGGACTCATGAGTTGTTAAACAAAAAGATAGCTAAGGCTAAGTCTGAAATCATGATCATCAAAAGTCAAAGGAATGAAGCACTGAGAGTTGCTAAGTGAGCTGAAACAATGCTCAGGATGAAGCGGGCGGAATTCAGAAAGCTGCTACTGCACCATACAGCTCTGAAGGCTTCGCTGACTGAAAGATACATCTACAATAGCTTGTCTCAAATTTTAAATCCCTCAGGCAATGTTGTTTTCAACTTAGAAAATTTAAAGTCCTTGATGGAAAGTATGCAGAGCGATTTGCAAGACAAGGTGGGTGAGTTCAATAATGCTCTGATGAACCAAGCTATAATGGATTATATTGAGTAGCAGACTTCCCCGGATGAGGATGAAGAAGATGAAGAAGACAAAGGTGTTCTGGAGGAGGATGATCAAGAAGCTGGGCATACAAAGGATGATGATGATGGCCCACCACCATCTCCACCTCCAGGACCTGGTACTGGTGAGACATGGCCAAACGAAGGAGACCAGTCTCACAGCCAGACCAGCCAGACCAAAATGAGGACCAGCGGGAAGGATAGGACAAAGAGCACCAGTTGGGTAATCAGCAGACTGAAGAGCAACAGCCCAGTAACACTGGGAATCAGCCAACTGATCAGTCCCATCTCAGCAGAGATGCTTAAGGGAAAATAAAAGTACAGGATGAGGGACCAGTTACTGATCATCAGTATTCACTGCAGCTCATTACCTTGAATAGGTAACTGAGACATCAACATGCCTCTATCACCAGACAGTATTTAGAGGATGATACTCTCTGGATTGACTTGGAAAGATTTCAAAGACTATATGTGGGAGCTAGGGCAATGGTAGAACATTGGAAATCAGCAGCTTTCCATGATAAAGAAGCTTGCCGACTTCCTGCACATCCCAGTACAGTCCAGCTACTGGAACGAGTTCCTGAATGGATACACAATGCTGATGAGAGAGTGGTAAACCCACACTGGCAAAGGCAATCTATTGCAGATTGTCGTTCCCTAGCTCTTGAACTGGAACTTCTGCTGGGTAACAAACCAAGTTACCGCTGTATGAAGGATGTTAGGGTATAACTCAAGGAAGTTTTGGTACAAATGCAAGCTACCAGAGGTGTTTTGGATTAGAGAGTCAAAGCCATTCTTGAGGACTAGACAGCCACTAGCATAGGACCTCAAACGCGAATGTCAGTAGGAGCATAGGCAACTGCTCTCCGAACATTGTTCCAGCTAGTGAGAGTCACCAGAAAGATGATGCAGCAGGAGAACCAGGCTGTTCTCAATTTCTTAGAATTTGTGCCTGATTCTCCAGTTCTCTTTTATGCTGTTTCAACAAGAGAAACCGAGCTCCCAAGATTCTTTCCAGCGCTGTATCCTCAACATCAAGAACTAGTTGATCGTCTCACATACTTCAAAATTACTGATGAGCTTCAGGATTGGTATGAGCGGTCAACTGTAGAATGGAAGACTTGGCAGCCATTGCTCAATGATGCCCTCCAAATCAATGACATTCAAGCAATGAAAGAGGAGCTACATAGGATTCAACTGTGTATAGGCCAGTGGAAGATTCAAGTCAGAGGATTGACCAGAATTACTAATCAGTTGCTACAACTTACGGTCGAATCTTCCAAATTGCCTGAAAAAGACATTGCAGCAAAGCCGAGTCTAGCACCACAGTACAGGGAGATGGTTGAGATTCTTTTCAAAGCTCGAGTCAAAACTAATCAGCCTCTTCTAGAAGGATGGATCCATACTGCTTTGCATTGTCATAAGCTGGCCAGAACCAGACTGAGTAAGGGCAGGCGTACACTCTATGATCCTGACACCAAAACCTGCCATTCTCTCACGCCTTATGAAGTAGAGATGACCACCGACCGGCGGGATCAGCTTGAGCAGGAGGCCATTTACCGACTAATTCAGAAGGAGAATGCTGGTGCTGGGACTTCTCAGGCACCGTCTCGGTCAAAGAGCAAAGGCAAAAGGAAGACGGTCCAATGGAAGGATACTGGGTAGTTCCATCTCAAAATTCAGTGGCGACTTCTCTTTTCAGCAGGCAGGGAGAGATGACAGCTCTACCTTGGCCTAGTGAGAGCTCCACCCTGGCCTTTTCAGCTGCCTCTTGTAATCCCTGGTCCTTCTTGAACTCCTACTTGTAATCTTTGAATGGCCATTCTCTCAGTGGTCAAGCTGGCATCCCAACATCAGAAACGGACGATGGAATTTTCAGTCTCACATCAGATTTAGACAAGGGAATTTTTCAAAAATTTTGGAATCTTGCCAAAATTCAAGAAAGAAGGGAAGGATGTAGACGTCTGGATAGTCACTATGTGGGAACGTCTCTTAGAAGATGGGCAGCAAATTACTTAGTAATTACTGGAGTAATTACTACAGTAAACCCGAAGTGTATAAATAGGGCCCATTACATTGTTATCGGGTTGGCAACTGTTATCACTTGGGTTAGTGCTTTGGCTATAATTGTACTTGAGCATCATTGGCAGTATTGTCGGCTGTACTTTCTCTCTGTAATCATATTCACTGTAATCTTGATCTGTAATCCCAATCATGGCATATATTTCAGTTATACTTACTTCTCGTCTAGTCTTCTGAATCTGAACCTTATTTCCAGTACATAAGTCTGATTCTTATTTCAGTATCCACATTTCAGTCTAGTCTTTGATTCCTGTCCAGTCTACTGTCTGAAATCTTCCCACACTAGTAGTTGAAATCTTTCAACACTGGAATTAGCTGTCTCAAGAGATTAGCTCCAATTCCAGAGTGTGACTCTGAAATTGGCTCCAATTGAAGAGGTATGGCTAGATAGACCACCCATGGAATTAGATGGGGAGTCTTTGAATGGAGATTGGGGATTAGAGCATCTAGGCCTAACAGAATTTGGAACATTGTGACTCTACCTTCGTACCTAGGTGAGAATGAAGAGAAATCGATGGTCTACAAAACAACAAAACTAAATAGGCCGAAATAAACCTTGGATGTGGCAAATTTCTAGTCCATTATGTCAACCCCAATTCATTGCACAATCACATTGGTTGAGCTACTGAAGTTACGAACATACCTATGGAGAGATTTACAAATCACCATGGAAAAGATGGGCTTAAAGGGAGTATGTCGAACAAAACTAGAAAATTTGCAAAACAAGGAGACACGGACTAAAATTGTCAACTCTGTGTCCATGAAAAAAGTAGGCAACTACTGTGAGGGGAACAATATTCTCCCAGTACAATACAATAATGTAACCACCATGGCTGTTTTGTACAATGGGGCTGGCATTGCCATAACAACAAAATCCGTCTGGGAAGCCTGGGGAAAACCATCAGGAAAACAAGGATGAAACTACAAGTGACAGATGGACACATTGAGAAACCGATGGGCTTACTAGAGAATGTGATAGTCAACTCCTGTGGAATTGACTACCAACACACTTTTGCCATTACAGGTTTTGGAAAGAAACTCAACTATGAAAGTATCTTGGGAAGACCGTTTATGAGACATATTCAATTAATCCAAATTTGGGGAGTGATTATCTCTACCTAGAACACACGTAGGAGTGATTACCCGAGTAAATCTAAAAGACCACTCCTACAAGGATGTCCTGAGGACACCTATACAGGAATTGGACTCTGAAACCTCAAGAGAGACTAAACTGTCGTCATGGATACACAAAGACACTCCAATTTGGATGTGTGGGGCTTCTAAAAAATCAAGCAATTTCATACGGGAAGATTGCTTTTTAGACAGAGAAGTAAATGATGCAGATTACATACCTGAACCATTACTTGAGCATTTGTTCGAACCTTTTGAGTGGACTCAGATTCTGGCCACTATGGATGTATGCATTAATAAATCTACACCTACACACTTTTGTGACAAGGAAGGCTATGATATAGCCGCGGTCCATATTGTATTTATTGAAATGATTGAGGAGCAACAAGTATTATGGAAGAGAAGCCACGTCTAGGAGATGCATGTCCCTCTACTTCAAAGACGGTTACAAGAACTGGAGGAAGAAAGGATCCTAGACCTTCTTCTTATGAGGCTTCACCACAGGTGCCTCCTCCTCCTAAGGTTTCTATGGAGGAAGCATCTACACAAAAGAAGAAAGAGCAAGCAAAAGCAAAATCAAGAGGCCCTGCATACATACTACAATCCAACATTGAAGCTACCACAAATTTAAAACAGGTATTGGAGGAAAGGATTTTGAATAGTAAAGTTGAGTTTACCTTGGGCAAAGTTCTTGGCATAGCTAAACACGAGTTTCATGAAGAAATTATAGATATCATAAAAAGAAAGTGGCAAACTCTTGCCGAGTCTATTCCTCCACAATCCCAGGGTGAAGGAGAATCACTGAAGGCACAAGGGATACATGTACAAGAGGGTAAATGTGATGACAGTGTGGTAAAATGTTACCATCTTATGGAAGAGATACACATGCTAGATTTGTGGATGATGATGATGATGAAGATGAAGCCTCCCATAAAATCCACTAATGTGAACATTTCCTTTAAGAGGGTTCTTTAAGGAGCATAAGAAGAGTACTTGATTAAAAGTAGCAAAATGAACATTATACCTAATTAGCTTGGCATGAACAATACTTGTAAAAGAGAGAGAGAAAAATTTGAGAAATTGAAAACAATTGAGGACCGTATTTACTTGGAGCCGGTCCTTCCTGTATGATAGATTCTCCCATGTAGAGAGACTTGGTACAATACAAGATTTGTGTTCCTTGAGACCTCGTTGTTGCAATGAAGATGGAAATCTTCATGCACCAAGATTATGCCCTTAACGTAATCTAATGAAAGCATGAACTTGTCCTTGGCCTCAGTCCCGAGACCTCAAACACCTTAAAAGGTGGAGAGAGTAGCAGGGAATAAGGGTAGGGAAGAGGAAGAAGAAGTCTTCTTACGAGAAAGACATAGACTCCTCACTTGATATTACTCTTGTTGCTTAGCATAGCATAATAGCATAGTAATGGAGATGAAGGAGATGGCAAGCATGCACTTTGGAGCATGGCTCTTGGTTGGATTTTCATTCCATAGCCAAGAGTTGTTGGTGTAGGCTCTCGACTTCTCAAGCTTGAGAAGGAGATGGTGTTCCTCACAACACACTATGAGAATCAGTGTGTGTGTGTGAGAGAATGAGAGAGGGTATATAGTCAAGCACACCCCCTCCTTTCTTGGGTCGACCCCCTCTTCTAGGTCAAGCCTGAAAGTGATTGAACCTCCTCAAGCCTAGTCAATCACATGATTTTTGCATTTCAAGCAACAAGGGTAGCATTAGGATAAGCGTCCTTCATACCCCTTTGAGAGAGAGGGCTTGAATAATGATCAAACAATTAATTAAATAAACTAAATTCTCATTGGACCCCTTTAGAGGTCAAGCAATAGGCTTTAGGCACAACATGAGGGCAACATGTGTAGGTGCTTGACATGTTTCCTTGTTGCCTCTTAGGTCTTGGGATTGCCTTGAGTGAGTGTGTGTGTTCTCTCTCATGCCCCTAGCTTTAGGGCTCGCCCCCCTTCTTGTAGGGATCATGTTGAATTTGGATCACCTCACCCCTTGATCACCTTAGTCATGAAACATGACAAGCACCTTAATCATCAAGCATGACAAGAACCTCAAGCACCTTAGTCAGCAAGGACGACAAGCACGACAAGCACCTTAGTCAGTAAGCACGACAAGCACCTCAAGCTTGGGCCAGGTTCCCACCTCAAGCTCAGTCCTAGCTTGCCTAAGGTCCTAGGTCTAAGGACTTTTAACACTAACATTTGGAGGTCTTTAATGAAGCTAACACTAAGGTCTTTCAAGCTCCATTAGCTAGCACTACTCTTTGATAGACCATCTCTCAGTGGACCCATTGACTTTGGTCCCGTGCTGAGATAGATCCATAAGCACATGTCTATATTCTAACTCTTGTTCCCATTTATTCTCCCACATTAAATGATTAGTGTAATATGAGAAAGTCATTTGGGTTAGTGAGATATTAAATTTTATGACAGCTATAATGGAAACTTTAGTAAAGGGGGTGATCTTGAGGAGCCATATAATGTTGCATTGATAGATCATGGCTCCGAAATCAATCTTATGTCCAAGAGTCTTTATGTGAAGGACAAGTGGCTAATAGACACATACCATGGATGGATGATTAGAGCTGCAAATAACTCAACAAAAGATGTATATGAGGCTTGTCCAAATGTGAAAGTGACAATTGGTAATGTCAAAGGTGAGCAAAACTTCTTTGTACAGGAGATGTCTACCTATCCTCTTATCCTTGGGCAGCCATACATCAGAACCGTTTGCATGGAAACAAAGGTTTTTCCTTGGATGATGGTTCTGCTTATGTTAGGAAAAAGAGCATAGATGAAAAGCAAGTTGTGGAATTCTTGATCATGTGTGTGAATCACAAGAGGAACTGCCATAGTCTTTGTGAGTATCCTCTACTAAAAGCAACCAAAGAGTTCAAAAACTACAGGGAGACAAGGCGGTTTGTCCATGTACCATTATAAAGTGGGCTTGCAATGGTACAATAATAAAAAGGTTCTTGCCTGACCCAAAGCAAGAAAAAGGTTTTCTACAGGTTTTCAGGGATTAACAGAGCATGGGTCAATATGTTTTATGAAGCGTGAGGATATGAAAAGAAGTGCACGACAATATGTATATAATGTACATAAATACATGAAGGAAAATGGTTTCATAGAGGACAATGAATTCATTTTGAGTTTCTTTGAACAAGTTTCTCATGTAGTTACTATGCTTGATCTTGAGGCTATAATGGATTCTAGTATTACAGATGGAACCCACATTGTGAAAGTATGCTCTATGGAAATGCATCATGTGATTGAGGCTTTTGAAGATAAGAAAGATTTCAATGCTAATGAAGGACCAGAAGTGTGTGTGGAAACCAAGTACAAAATGATGGCAAAGAAAGTGAGACCAATAGTCTTACCTTTACCATCATATTACAGGAGAAAGCTAGAACAATCTTCTCTACACATAGAAATCTCAGAGATCCAAAAAGAACTAAACATAAGTTCACAATGGAATCCCTAAAAGAGATAAAAGGGTTGGTTGTGAGGAGTTTTTGGCAGAAGAAGAGACGAAGTGTTTTAAAGAAATGCTTTCAAGACATAGTAAGGCTTTTTCTTTCCAACCACATGAGATAGGATGTGTTGATCCTAGTGTTGTTGCATCTATGTTGATCTTCACTATCCCTCATATACCTTGGAATCTACATCCAATCCCGGTTCCAAAAGCACATTTTTCAAAGTTAATAGAACTACTCAATGAGAAAATTAGCATGAGTATCTTGGAGCCTTCTTATGCACCATATTCAAACAGGTGGTTCATTGTGCCTAAGAAGAATGGAGCTTTGCGCTTCATACAAGACATGCAACCTGTGAACAAGATTACCATCAAAGATGTGGGTAAACGACCAATAGTGGATGAATTTACAGAGGCGTTTATAGGAAGGTCAATTTACTCAATGGGAGATCTCTATTCAGGGAACAATCAATTTCAATTATATGTCGAAAGTAGAGATCTGATAGCCATGAAAACACCTTTGGGGCTAGTAAAGATGTGTACCTTAGCTCAAGGAGCAACAAATTCAGTTACATATATGATGAATGGGATGAACAAGGTTCTATACGACTCCATACCTCAAATCTTGATGATGTGCCCATCAAAGGATGCGAAGAAAAAGACAACGATGAAGCTCTGGATTCAACGGGGGTACTGTAAGTTTGTTGCAAACCATATCAAAGACTGCGAGAATATTTTGTCTAGGTTGGAAGAAGTTAGTCTTATCCTCTCAAGACAAATTTTTTTTTTAAAGCTAACGAAGTGTTAATTGTGGGGCATATGTGTGGTCCTTATGGTAGAAGGCCTTGTCCAAAGAAGATGGATGCAATAAAAAATGTGAAAGAAACATGTACAACTGTAACTGAAAATTAAAGATTCCTTGGTGCTTGCATCTTCTATCATATTTGGATGCCACATTATGCACATGTAGCAGATCCTCTTTATATGCTGTTGAGAAAGAATCAAAAGCTTAAATGGGAAGAATAGCACACAAAAGCCATGAGGAAGCTAAAGAAGCTACTTCTTTCATTACCAACCTTGAGAAAAGTAGAATATGCATGCGAAAGACCTATCATTGTGAGAGCGGACATGAGGACACTTGAATCCTTTTCAAAGGAGCTAGAATGGCTCTTGATAGGTCAATACTTAAGTATTTTGCAGAAACAGGATGATTGGCATGAGCAAGAATTTAAGAGGATAAGAAGAAAAGAATACGTATACTTTTTGAAGGATGGCTACTTATGGAAGTATCCTAAACAAAGAGATGGGACAGCGTTGCAGGTGGTGTGTGATAATGCTACTCATAAAGGAGTTTCATGAAAGTTTATGGGCAGGACATTGAGGTGTATAGGCAACATTTGCCAAAGTAAAAGAAAGGTATTGGTGGAAAGGGATGTATAAGGATGTTACTGAGTTTGTGGAGTCATGTGTGACATGCCAAATGTATTCAAATATATGGCATCATGATGGGCTACATCCTACATATCCATTGGCCATACATTACAAATGGGTTGTGGATTTGGGACTTTGGAAAATGAGGTATTTGGTGCTTGCAAGAAAGATTTGTCTAATCAAGTTGAAGGGCGTGCACTATGGACAAAGAATACAAAACCCGTATGTAAATTCCTTCTTGAAGATGTGATTTGTCGTTATGGATGTATGGGAAAAATAACTTCAGATAGAGGAGAATTGGATGTTGACGAAGCAAGGGAATTATTCTCTAGGATGGGTATTAAATTAGCTTTAACTTGTGCTTATAACCCAGAGGGCAATGAAAAGAGTGAACGAGGCCATCCTCCAATAATTAAAGCTTTGGCTAAGGCTTGTGAAGGTAAGCTTGGAGAGTGGCCAAGGTTACTTCTGTTTGCATTATGGGCCGATCGTACGACACATAGTTCAGTCATCGGCTATATGCCTGTTGAATTGATGTATGGTCAAAAACCTGTGATGCCAATTGAATAGCTCTTACATGGAATGTATTTCCGTGGGAAGATGGAATGACTAGAGAATACCTTCTTGAATGACCTGAAATGACCTAGTTTTGGTCCAAAGTGGAAAAATGGCCCAAAAATTGACACATCAGCTCTTATTGCCACTAGGAAGAAAAGAAAGAGGGCTTCTTTGAAGTAGAAAAAACCTGCAAGTTTGCACTACTGTGTAATTCCCTTCATGGTTGCTCAATCTATGTGTAGTGGTGTGTGGGCTTCAATTTGGAAGCTCTTAAATCTCTGAAAAATTAGAAAATGGTAACCGTGAAGGTGGAAGCTCATGTATTTCTTTCAATTTTTTAATGTTACAACTATGAAATTTGGGGCAAGCCTACATGATTCCATGAAAGAGGTTTGGGTTTTGATTGGGATTGGGAATTTTAGTGTTTTCAATTGATCTTTTTAAGTGAAATTGAATGTGATTTGGTGATCCTTTCATTACAATTTTGACTACGTAAACAAGCAGATTCCAAGTACGATGGGAAGGAGGGTTTCGTGACTTTTTTTGTCACGAATGCTTGTAGACTTAAAACCATGTTTAGGAAGAGGGTTGGTGATTTTCCATAAACACTTTTTCACAAAGTGTTTGTGATTCTTATCATGAACTGTCATAGCCATAGGTTCCACACCTTCCCAGCTAGACCGCACATCGACAATGTTCTCCTTAGAATGGAGAGAGAGAGAGAGAGAGAGAGAGAGAGAGAGAGAGAGAGAGAGAGAGAGAGAGAGAGAGAGAGAGAGAGAGAGAGAGAGAGAGAGAGAGATTTTATTATCATCCTTGGAGGTCAAATATGACCTATGGGACCAAAGTTACATGTGATGTAGTATGTGTGTGGCTGATGAGAGATTCTTGATGCTCCAAAATTGTGGTAATGAGAGGCGCAATGGAGAGCCCATACTTTGGTTGGCAGATGAAAGTGTGTAGCTCTAAGTCATGGCTAAAAATGTGAGGGAAGAAAGTTCAGATGTGTCCAAAACTGAGCACTCTAGTAGTGTGTGGTACTCGGACTCTCAAACTTGCAGTGAGTATAATGTGCACACTTGATTACACTCTTCTCCATTGCCCCAATTCCTTGTCTCGCATCGAAGGGAGTGGGAGCTAAGCTGAATGGCTATGATAGTCATATCGATGATAAGGGGACAGACTCAAGAATGTAAGGGTGAGTGCAAAGAACACAGTTTGGTAGTTGGGGGCAATATGGGTGGTGTATGTATGAAGCCTGACCCCTCAGATTTCTCCCAAGGCATAATACATTGGTGCTGTAGAAAAGCATCATTCACTTGGGAGTCTATTGAGGCATCATGTAGCAAGTGTAATGCATCCCATTTTCAAAACCACTTCTTTATATCTTGCATCCATCCCATGCTTAAGATAGAGAGAGAGAGAGAGAGAGAGAGAGAGAGAGAGAGAGAGAGAGAGAGAGAGAGAGAGAGAGAGAGAGAGAGATTCTAATTGCTTGATTATGGCAAGAATTGGTGCTACCAACTCTAAATAGAAGACTTTTTTAACCTTAAGTGTGGGTAAATAACTAAAAAGAAAAAATCTTTGCATTCGAGTACCCGTGTATGGTAAGTAGATGGCATGGCATGTACAAAAGCATTGGGGGGTGTAAAAAATCATGAGAGGGAAATCCCATGCCCAATAGTCAGCATACATAAAAAAGGGGACACCATATATACAACATCAATGATAAAAGGGCATCTCTCTTGCATTTTCTACTTGAGTGTGGACTTACTACATTATGTCTTCTTCCTAGGCCTTGAGAGTCTTGTATATTTCCTCCTTTGTGTTAGTATACCTGCAATGCCTACCTATCATTTTTACTCACCATAAATTATGCTACATAGCTTGTAAAGCCCCCATATGAGGAGAAGCCAATAGTCCACATATACTTGGTGGATTCACACTTTTTTTTGAGAAAAATATCCTTCCATTAGTTAATAAAACTACCCATAGGGCTACAAACCACCTCTACTAGAGAAGGCTACAACAAAAGCTTGAGAAGACTCTCCCAGTGAGTAAACAAATATATACAATGAGGCTAAATCACAAAAGGGGAGGAGGAAAGAGCCACATAGGTGGCCGGTAGTGCCATTTGGGCACAACCTATACCATGGTAAAGAAATTCAAAGGAAAGCTTCCGCATGCAGTCTGAGCTTCCCTAGTCTCTTAAATTGTCGTGAGAGTATGAATCAGCTCCAACCAAAATTCACAAACAATCTCTGTGGGACGCATGTCTAACCTCACCATCCTATCTTATTGCAGTATTAGTGAGAACCACAATTAATTTGTCAATCCATGGGATGAAGCTGACTCGACTAGTGCATAGAGGCTACAAGAGGGTGTCAATCTCTCGGAAAACAACTAACAACTCGCATCTAACTCAAGCTACACTTAAGTGACTGAAATCACCAAAAGCCAATCGCTCATCGGCAAGCAAATCACATCCGTTACAGCATCAAATGGCATCCAAACGTAATGAAACTTCCAGGACATGTTTATAAGACCTAAACACACATGCTTATGGTCTCAAACCCCACTTTAGGTCAAGTTCCAAAATCGTGATTATTAACAGCAGTGGATTTTTGACCTAGTCGTTTTCGACTCAGAATGCATCTAAATGCTTAGCAATGATGCCCCAATACCCTGCCTATGTTTAGTTTTTGATTTGAAAGTGTAAATTCCTAGTTATGAAGAAATTAGCCGCGGGTCGGCGACGCCAAAAGCTACAAAATATTGTGAACTGCTTATGTCAATGCGTAGAGCTCTTACCTGCGGTTGCAATTCAATAAACACGACTGCAATGTGACAACTGGGGAGGGAGTAGGAAGCATGAGAAGGAGAGGAGTGAGCGCCATTAGCTCACGCTGTGTATTTCTTATCCAAAAACTTACAAAAATTGGCTTTTATACCTTAGCCAAGGTTTTTGGGTGGTCAAAACTAATAATCTGAAGTCCTACCAAAGTTGGGTAATGACTGGCTGATACAATTTGGAAGCTTGTAGCCCTGGATCATTAATTACAGACTTTATCCAAGAAAATAGGAGTTACAATATTCCCGATTTATCAAAAAAATAAATGTTTTATAAAGAGATCTCCAAAAAATGATATCCGTGTTAGCTTGCTGCTAACATTCCCCCCCTCCTCGCTTGTGTTGTCGCTTGACACAACTTTATGGGCTGAAATAATCTTTGGGTTGACGGCTGGCGAGGCGGTCTTTAAGCGCATTCAGTGACTTCTGGTATCTTATTTTTCTTTCTTTGTCTGGCACTTGCAAAAATTGCATGGTCACTCTGTTCTTCGGCTCCACCATGAGTAGCCTACAAATTTGGATGTGAGGTTGCTGATCACTGGCGCAAAGATCTTCGTTCGCCAAGTGAAGAATCCAGTGTAGAAAGCTTCCTCAAACGCCAACATATTATGCGATGGCAAGACCATACACCGGGCGTAGAAGCCATAGAGTACTTCTTCAGAAGGCTGACCACTGAGATCATAGCATAACCCCTTATTTCCCTTGAGGAATGACATCCACGGGGCGCCTGCTTGCTCTGGCTCATGAAAAGCTTCAATACAAGTGAGCAACATCCGGCATATTTTATATAACATTGCGCATGAGAGATCCGGTAGACTCTTGAAGAAATACATGGCGCCCGTTAGGGTTGTCACCATGTATTCCTCTGTAGCTTGTCCTTTCTCTGGAGCTGGCAGTTTGGGGTAGTTCAACCACGTTGGCCGCTTCTTTGTTAGTGCCTCATGCTCTTGCCATGTTCTTACTCTGGGTACATGACAAAATGTTGGATCTCTTTGCAGGGCTACATGTGCTCTTGTAAACAGAATCAAATACCGTGGATTCTTGTTCAACCAGCTCAACCTCCACTTTGGGTGGTCTTTATCTGCGCCATCTTCTTGCATGTCTTTGTAGAGCCTCTCTTTTACCTGTAGTAGTTCCACTTTTATGAGAGGGTATGACAGAGATTGCTGATGCCATTGCACATTGATCTGATTGGGAGTGAGTTGAGTGACGTTGATAGAGTGTAGAACTCTCAACTCCCAATCCATCGTGGCTTTCCACTGCTCATCCACCTCTTGGGTGATTTTTTCTTTCAGTGCGTCCTCCTTAGCTTTTGATAGCTGGACCATAGGCACCGTGTCTGCATCTATGATGTTTATATGAAAATCCTCTTCACCACTCGGCTCTGGTGTGGATTGTGTCTCAAACTCAGCAAATCAGACCGAGGGTATATCTATCTGCGGTGGCTCTGAAGTGCCTGCCTCTTCCTGCGTATCCGGCTTTCCTTCCCTCAAGAGCTGGTTAACTCTCTTGAGCTCAGCTATTTCTTTAAGGAGCTCTTCTTCTCTCTAGACCCGCATCAAAGCCAGATCCCTACGCTGTGATTGCTCCAGATTTAATTCTAACTCGAGGTCCTTGTTCTTCTTTTCTAGTGCCTTGTATACTTCATCAGTCCCTTTAATCGAGGCCACGGCTGGATTCTCTCGGATTTGACGTAAGAAGATTGCCTGATCATTTATTCTCTATTCAGAGTATTGCAAAGAAGCATTTGAAACATCCAATTGCACTTGAATTTTTTGAGCTGACAGGGATTTCATAAGAAGTTTATTTGTTACTTCTGTCCGCTGCTCGTCTTTCGCTTTGCAAGCATCTGATAATTTGGTGAGTAGTTCACCTAACTCTGGTAATTTGGTGAGTAGTTCACCTAACTCTTCCATTTCTTTCTGCTGACGATCTCTTGCTAGCTGATGTTGTTCAGCTTCGGATTTCATCTCCTACACTTGCCTCTGAAGATCGGTGATGACATTCATTCTGTCTTTTAACTCTCCTCGGCGAGCATCAATCACCATGTCGAGTTCTTTAGCCTTTGTGCTGCGGATAAGTGCTGCTGATCGGAGTTTCTCTGTCATATCTTACATCTATCTTGCATATTTGTTTACTTGCAATATGACCTCGTCATTAGACTGCCAATCCTCTTGTCTTGCCAGCTGAGTGGATGTGCATGCAGCCTCTTGTGTATCTTTCTGCTGCGTCGTGGTTGCTGGTTCTTCTTGAGTGGAGATAGAAGGTTGGTCTTCTTCTTCTTTGTCTTCCTGAGACTTTGATGCCTTGGCCGTTTCATACTAAGTGGAAGTAGAAGGTGTTGGCTCATACTGTGTAGTCTCTTCAGGTGCAGGGCTCACTGCCTTTTTCGGCTCAGGTTCTTTCTATTGTTGCTGCTCTTGTGTAGCAGTAGCCTTTTGTGCAGCTTCAACGACTTTCTCTTGTTTAGGCTCTGCTTCTTTCTCTTTTTGTTTCTCTTGCTGGTCAGCCTCTTGTGCAGATTTCGTTTCTTTGGTGGACTAAGATTCTTTGGCTCTCTCTTTCTCAGGTTCAGCTTCTTTAATTGGCTCTTTTGTGCGTCTTTCCCTACAAGTGATGGTGGTGGGATTTGCATAGGATGGTCTTGTTGTTCTGTAGGCGGTGAGGTGGGTCTGGGAGACTCATAGCCTTGTTCTTGTGCTTCTTCTCAAGCCGTCTTCTCGGCTTGTCTCTGTTCCTCTGCCTTTGTGGCTTTCCTAGCCGCTTCTTCAGGTTCCTTTCAGCTTGAGGGCTTCAGCTTCTTGGATAATTTTTTCCAGTTATCCCCAGATTCCCCCCTTAGTCCTACTAGGCCGTGAAATCTATGTTAGACTCAAAAATTTCCATGATCGGATTCCTGTAGCTCCTTCTGCAATAATTTTGCAAAAGTAGGCTTGACTGCCTAATTTAGGCTTCCCGCTTCCATCTTCTAATTTCATTGAATATTTTTATGCTTGTCTACCTTGTCTTTCTAATCACCATCATGCCTTCTGTTTTTCCATCTGAGCTTCCCTGCTATTTATTATTAATTTTTGACCTGTTTATTTAAAAAATCAAAGAAAATAGCAAAATGCTCTAAAAAAGTAAAGTGAAAATCCAATAATTAAGAAAATCTATTAGAAAACACAGTTTTATTGTTTTTTTTTTGGAATTTTCTATTTCTAGGACTCATTTTCAATAAACACGATGAAAATACCCAAAAAGGACTATTTTTTGATGATAATATATACACTATTTACACTTATCAGGAAGGTATTATTAGTGAATTTTCCCTTGATGATGAATTATAAGGGCATTATTAGGTAATTATGCAAAAATCATACGCTAACATCAAACTTTTTCCTTCCTCTTCAAACATTTCCCTTAATTACTTAGTACTTATTTCTTAGTACTTAGTGCCCTTCCACCTCTCCTAGATGGCATACTCCGGGACGAATGTGTGCATGGGTTGAACAATCGTGTCTATGCATAGCCGTGGTTGGATCTACCAAGCTATGAAGATCAATGCAATTCAAACCAATATGCTGTGCAAGAGCTGGGTCTTGAGTAATTAACTCAAGGGTTTCTGATGTCAAGGTTTGCTGTTGATGTCTTCCAAAGCAGCAAATCTTGTAGCTTGTGTGATCTTTGTTTGATTGTACCATCAGGATGCTTTAACATGATGATTGCTTGAGCTGTTGGTAGCATTTTTGACTGTTGTTGAGCTTTTTCTCGCCATTGGTAGCTTGGTCTGCTTGGTGCTGCATGGTGTGGTGGAGTCTTTTGAGACTTAACTCACCATTGCTTGATTGGTGTTACGGTTTGTGGAGAAGATAAGTGCTCCTTTTTCTTCCAAACCAAACTCATGTTAGGTTCCTTGCTCGGAGATGCTCGTCTCTTTGGAACCTTCTTTTGTTTTGTCGGTGAAGTTTTAGGCACCCAAATCTGAATCAGTTTATCGTTAAGCTGTGCTTTTGGTACCCAAATTTGCTTGACTCCTTGCATGCTACTTGTAGCATTTGCTTGTCGAGGGGATGGAGAAGATTGACTACTTCGTGGTTTGGTCTGCTGATTGCTTCTTTTCCATTCCTCCTTGCTTGGTGCAATTGGAACAATGAGTTGCCCGTCTTTAGGTGATATCTTTAGCTGATTTGTATCCCAATCTGGTACTGCTTTGTATGTCCACATCCAGGGAATTCCAAGAATCATCGTCTCATTCATGTGTTCATATGGTAAGCATACAAACTAATGAGGACATGAACATCCATGTACTATCCGTTCAAGTTGACTACTCCCAATGTTGGGGTTGGGTTCTTGTTGCATCCTTTGATTGTCGCTATTCTTGCTGTCAATGCTTGACTTGTTGCCTTTTTGTACGTGGAATAACTGACTGCATTTACTCTAGCTTCTGTGTTGACCAAAGCATTGGTGCTATGATTGTTGAGTTGTACTTTGATGGACAGGTCCATTCCATCTAACCAGTCATTATCTGTTGAAACTGCGTCTTTAGGTAATTCCCATTATCGATCATCTATTTCCTGAGTGTTGATGGGAATCGATATCTGTTGATTTTTGAGAGCAGCTTTCCGCTTGAGTACCCGAAGCCGAGCTTCCTCCTGGGTTTCATCAATAATTTGCTGTCACTTTAATCTTTCTTTGCTTGGTTGCATGCATTCTTTCTAGCAATTCATTGGTTAGCGACAAATTGTATTTCTTTAAACGACATCCACTAATCCAATTAGCCACTGGTTCACCATCTAGCGTGGACAATTTTATTGTTCCACTTGGAGATACATCTTCAATGATAAATGGTCCGTTTCCCTTTTTCTTAAATTTAGGAATTTGTTGCTTAAGGGAATAGACTAAAACTAAGTCCCTTTCTTGAAGATTTGGTGATTAAGTGGGAATCAAAAAATTGTTTTTGTTTCCGCTTTTGTGCATAGATGTGAGCTACGCACTTAGCCTTTGCTCATCTAGCTTTTCCAAATCTTCAAGTCTTTCTGGCAATTCATGTCCAGTCCATTCAAGATTCTGTGCTACCCTTAATGTCGGGAATAGAAATCCTATTGGAAGTATGGCATCAGGACCATAAACAAGGTTAAAGAGTGTAGCATTTAAAGCTGTTTTGAATGAAACTCGATAATCCCATAGAGTAGCATGGAGATTCCCAGTCTGTCCTTCCTGAACTAACCACTTTAGTCAGCACCGGCTGAGAATTTTATTCATATGCTCAGCTTGTTCGTTTGCTTGTGGGTGATAGGGAGCCGATTTGTTATGGATGACCATAAACTCATTAAGCAAATACTCAATTACCTCATTGAGGAAATGAGTTCCCCGATCACTGGCAATTTCTATTGGCAGTCCATATCTTGTGAATACATACTCATATCAGAATGCAACAGTGGTTCTGGCATCATTGTTTTGAGTTGCTTTAGCCTCGTCCCACTTGGTCAAATAGTCCGTAGCTACAATGATATATTGAGCTTGGGTTCTATAAGCAGGTGGTTGTATTGGTCCAACAAAATCTATACCCTATTTTGCGAAATCTCTAGCCCCCATCATTGGTCTTAAGTGCATGCTACTACTCGTGTTGGCATTTTTGCTCGTTGACAAGCGTCACACCTTCGAACATATTCTTTGGCATCTGCAAAAAGTGTTGGACACCATATGCCTGCCATCAAGATTGCTCTTGCAGTGGTCTCACTAGAAAAGTGACCTCCAGCATATACTTGTTCTATTATCCGAATATATTCGTTTTCATTTGCACAAAGACGCAAATGTTGATCTTTACCTCTCCTATACAATTGGTTCCCAATAAGAACATAGTCTCTTGCTTCAATTTCAATTGCTCTTTGACTGCATTTACTCATATCCTCAGGAAATGTTCGGCTTGATAAGTAAGTAACTAGATAGTTACTCCACGTAGGAACAGGTGACATTTGAAACAATGTTACATGAGGTATGGATGTTTGTTTTTGGCATTGAGGGAAATCCTTTACAAAAGATGGAAATCGCTCTTCATAGCCGGCCAAAATACTCCAAGTCTTAAGATTCGTTGCATAGTTTGGTCTTCCGCAAAGTGAAGTCCTACTATGGTAACATGTGCTTGACTTATGTACTATTCTTTTTCTTTAGGATTAATGCATAAGAGCAATATCCCGTCTCGATTTCTTTTGTATAGCTTGCCAGCTAGTAATTGATATATAGCCGATTGCTGGATTAATCTGACAGTAATAGGAAGTGGTATTTGTGAATCCACTTGGGCTATTGTCATCGTCTACCCCTTTAGGTGATTCTCTTGAAACAATCCTTGACCAATGATCTGCTCGTTGATGTGTAGTGCCCTTTTTTACAACCACACAGAAATCAAATTCCACAAGAATAATGAACCATCTCACTATTCTCCCTGTGCTGCATGGCTTGTTGACCAAACACAACAAAGCTTGGTGGTCCACAAAGAACACAAACTTGTTGGCTAATAGGTAATGTCTATACTTTTTAATGGCATAGATCATTCCTAATCCTTCCCTTTTGATGGTGGTGTAATTCTTTTCCACCATGTTCAATTGTCGGCTAGCATAGAAAATAGGAAAGTCAATTTTCTCGTCTCCTGGTTGAGCTAGTATACAACCGATCGCAAAATTGGAAGCATCTACATGTACGTAGAATACCTTATTCCAATATGGTGCTTTCAATATTCGAGCTGAGGTGAGAGCTTGCTTAAGCTTCATGAAGGATTCTTCACATGCCTCAGTCCACTCAAAGTGTGTAATCAAGCTATACATGGGTTTTGCAATTATAGCGTACATGTAGATGAACCGTCGGTAATATCCACAATGCCCCATGAAGGCGTGTACCCCCTTAACTTTTGTTAGTCTAGGAAAATCAGCAATGACATGAATCTTCTCAATATCAGTAGCAATGCCATTTTTAGACACTATATGTCCAAGAATTTTTCCTTGTCTACCCATGAATGTGCACTTTTCAGGATTTAAGCAAATTCTATAAAATCTACATTTTTCGAATACCTTTTTGAGGTGTTCAAAATGATCAACCCGGATTGATGAATGTACGCATAGCTCATCCATATATACTTCTAAGAATTTCCTAAGATATTCTTTGAAAGCATGACTCATCAACCTTTGAAACGTGGTTGGAGCATTAGTTAATCCAAACAGCATAACCCGATAGACAAATATACCCCATTCTGTTGCAAAAGCAGTTTTATGCTGATCTTTTGGGTCAACCAAAAGTTGATTGTATCCCGAAAAGCCGTCTAAGAAGCTGTAAGCTTCTTTTCCTGCAACTCGTTCTAAAACATGCTCAATGATTGGAAGAGGAAAGTTGTCTCTAATGGTAGCTGCATTCACCTTTTTGAGATTAACACACACTTGTAATTTTCCATTCTTCTTGGGTACTACCACAATTGGAGACACCCAATCTGTGTGTTCAATTTCGTAAATGAATTCGGATTCCTTTAGTTTTTCAATCTCTTCTTTTATCTTCCTGGCAAATGTTTCATTATACGTGTATGGCCTTTGTCTACTTGGTTTCGCATCATCTCTCATGGGTATGGTATGTTACAGATTTCTGGATCAACACCCTTGAGATCCTTGTAAGACCAAGCGAAGATATCTCGGTATTCCTTTAACAAGCTCAACAAGAGCTCTTCTTCTTCTTTGTTAGGTCATTTGCAATGTAAGCAGGTCTAGGCTCTTCTCCTGGTTCAGCCAAGTCTATCTTTTTAGCATTTTCAGGACCTTCGTAAGACTCGCCTTGTTTCCATAGTTCCCTAACAGGTTGTTCGACTATGATTTTTTGATCTTGGAGAGTATACTTTTTGTAATGGTATGGAACACTCATTACATTCTTACCATCCTCTACCGTGGTTTCTAATTCGGTTGTATATATCTCCTTTAGAGCTTTTCTTAACTCTTGATATTTCTTTTTCCACTCAACTCGGGTGATGAGTGGTTTCTTATCGTGTGGGTTTGCTTGAGTATCCTTCCTTGTTTTTCTCGATGTTTGAGATGTTTTTGAATTTTCGTTTGAAGGATATCTGCCAGTGATTTTGTCCTTGATACAATCATTTCTATCTATCTGCATCAGGAATTGTGTTCTACTAGAGACTGATGGCATAGGTCATGTTTTCATGTTTCTAGTGTCTCTTTTTTGTCTATACCATTTTTGCCTTCTTGATTTTTGGTTTAGAAAGTCAAAAAACTTTTCCTCCCCCCTTTTAAGAGTATCTTAGCTCTCATATGTCCTTTTTTTAACCCCGAATCTTCTAAGGTAGCTGAGTGTTCATCTAACTCATCAGTTGCATTATAGTAGAGGTCTGAAAAGACTTGTTGAGCTTTCATTAAGTCCTTGGGTTCCTTGTCTTTGTCTTCAATGTTGAGGATTGAAATCATTTGGATGGGAATTATGTTGTAGCCATCCTCATTGCAAAATTGAGTAGGCATAGACGTATTCACACATACATCCATGGTTGCTAAAATTTGAGTCCATTCGAATGGCTCAAACAAATGCCTTGGAAAGGATTCAAGTACATAGGCTTCGTCTGTGCAGTCCCTTTCTAGGATACATTCTTCTCGTCGTAAGCTTCCATTTTCTGAAGCTACACACATCCAAATAGGAGTGTCTTTGTTTAACCAAGATGGAAGTTTAGTTTCAGCCGAAGAGACTGAATCAAACTCTTGTATGGGTGTTTTCAAGACATCTCTATAAGTGTGATCTTTTAGATTTACTATGGTTATAGATCCCACTTGCTTCAAGTACAGATAATTGTTTCTCCAATCTTGGATAAGCTGTACCTATCGCATGAAAGGTCTTTCCAATATGATTTCATAGTTGAGTTTTTTTCCAAAGTCTACTATGGCAAAAGTGTGTTGATATTCAATTCCACAGAAATTTACTATCACTTTTTCAAGCAGCCCCAATGGTCTCTCAATGTGTCCGTCAACCAATTGCAATTTCATTCGAGTTTGTCTAATGGCTGGCTATCTTAGGATTCCCATACTGCTTTAGTGGCTATGGCTATGCCTGCTCCACTATCCAGTATTGCCATGGTTTCAATGTCATTATATTTCACGCGGACGGTGGTGTCTCCTTCTTCTCCTTCATAATATTCTCCGACTTTGTTCATGGGAACAGATCGAATCTCTTTGTTGTCCATTTCATTTTTTAATTTTTCTAATTTTTTTGAGATTAACCCCGTTATCCCCACCTTCTCTGGGGTTTTCTGTAAATCATTCCATAAGTATGGTCTGAGTTTTAATAGTTCTCCCAAGGTAAGAGTGCATTGGATGGGTGTAGACATGATTGAATGAATGTTGTCTACTTCTAGGGTCTGTTCAGCTCTTTTTACTTGAGTGGTCGTACACACTATGGATTCATCTTCTTTATCTCCCAAGTAAGAAGGTAATGTTTTCAAGGTCAATGGTTTCGACATTCCTAAAGCTTCAGATCCTCAATCCCCGTACAAGGATTGTACATCCATGTTCATATCAAAAGGTAAGTTATCCAACCAGACTTCCTCTATAGGAGCTGACTTCAGAGTTAGGCTCCCATCATTGAATGAAGCAATCTATCTTCTGTTTACAAATGTGTGAGCATGAACATGCCTCAAGGCTAAGTAGCACCTTTAATGAAGGGGGATGAGGGGATTAGTGTCCCAACAATCCACGCATGAAAGCCAGGGCAATCACAACCGTGGTGTCATGTCAAGACTAAATCAGGAGTCAAACTCAACCCCAAAAACATGGGCGTTGCATGTCGGGGCAATATAACATCATAAAATTTAGGAAGGGTACATGATGTGCATTTGGGTAAGGGGATTATCCCATGCAACATGAATCCTCAGTGATGAAATTGTGGGTACAAATCCTAGGTTCCAGAGAGAGTGGTGGAGCCCTTAGTATAACCTTGAGTTTTGGGTTGCATGGGTTGAATTCGTCCCTCGAGTTTCTTTGACAAACCCCGAGCATTGATGGGTGTATGCATGATAAAGCATAGCCACTTCTTGGAGTCCCCACCCTAACATGACATCTGTCATGTGGCTAATTCATCAAGATACCCTCATTCCCAAAGCACCAACATTTGATGTGTGGCATTGCACCAAAACTCATCAAGTTAAAAAATGGAGAAGCTACATAACTTGACAAGCTGGGTGGCCACTCCAAGGTGGCAAGATGATCATTCCACATCCCCATCACGGTGGACCACCCACGTAACTTGTTCAGTTACATGGAGGTTTTTGGACTCAGGGAAGCATTGTGCCATGTCGCTCACCATGCAAGATGTACACATAACTCAATGAGTTATGTGTATGTGAGGGTGGAGGGTCGTTCACAACCAATGTGGCAACCTAGTCATACCTCCACGTAACTCGCCGAGTTACATGATGCATGAACCAAATCGCCACTTAACTTGTCGAGTTACGTGAGCATACTATATGCATGATCACCATGTAACTCAATGAGCTACATGGGAAAACTCACCACATAAGTTGACAAGTTATGTGGTGATCAAGCATTGGTTGCGTAACTTGCTGAGTTTGTTATAATTTTAAAAAATAGGTGCCACAAATAAGTTGTCCTCCAACTTGAACACAATTACTTGAGTTGAAGTGTGAAAGAGAGAGAGAGAGTCTGAGAGAGAGAGAGAGAGAGAGAGAGAGAGAGAGAGAGAGAGAGAGAGAGAGAGAGAGAGAGAGAGAGAGAGAGAGAGAGAGTCTGAGAGAGAGAGAGAGAGAGAGAGAGAGAGAGAGAGAGAGAGAGAGAGAGAGAGAGAGAGAGAGAGAGAGAGAGAGAGAGAGCACATCATAACCACTCCTCACCTCATTGTAGGGCATTGCAAAGGGGCCATAGTCATGTCACACTCCTGACAGAAGTCATCGTTGTGAGCGGGATGGAGACACACACAAAGCCTCTATAATCACCTCACCATAACTTGCACTTCGTCTCTCTGATTGAGAAGCTGTTTAGACCAACTTGTAGACCACACTAAGGGACGCCTTAGGTACTTCCATCAAAGCACTTTGCACATTTTGACTTGCCACCTTTGATAGGCACCCAAACCACATAAATCATACATATCAGTTGCCCTTTGCCTACCCTTGATCTTCAGAGCTACCCTACCACTTTGACTTGCCCTTGTGAGCCTCAGAGCCCTGCATTTCACTCCTCATAGAATGAACCAAATTTAGATGCACCAACGTCAGGCATGTAAGGGTATAGTGGTATAGATGGATATACTTATTGTATGATGGGAGAGCAAAAAAGGTAGGCATGCTGACATGCGAAGTGCTCTACTCAAATGTAGGCAATGTTCTGATCAATAGTAGAGTCTCCCAAGGCCTATTGAATCTTGTTTAATACCTCCTCTAGATCCCCAACCCTCTATTGCACTGTAGTCAACTCTTTTGTGAGATCTTCTCGGCGGTTGCAAAGCTCCAAAGAGGAGTCAACCTACATCAAACACAAAAACCTAAAATAAGTGATTTGAATTTCAAAAAACTATTTATGTATTCAAAATACCATAGGCGAGTAAGTGTACTTGTCATGTTGTGCTAGGAGTAGTGGGCACTACCACATCAAGGGTTTAGTTGGTGTAGAGAAAGTAGCTTGTTTCTAGAAAACAAAAAATAAAATAGTGGTAAGTATAATCAATGTCTCTCAGAACTGTAGTGAAGCAACTTGTGCGAAGGGAATCTATACTATGTCACACGTACTGGATGAGTCTTCTCCATGTGGACTAGCAAGCAGTGCAATATGTTATGGTTTGTTTAGAGAATTAAAACATCAAAAAACATGTCATTACCTACAACTATACCAGTTAAATATTTGTAAGTAAAGATACTAGAACTATATCCCATCTGTGCAAAGCACTCAACAAAAGGGGTGTGTGTGTGTCATCCATGGATCAGACCTTGCGTCCAATCTTTGTGACAAGCCCCTAGACTAAGCTCCAAGAATTCATCTGCTCTACCCAATACTGGCAAGCTTGATGGCCTATGAGTTCTATCATCCTCGGGAGCCTCTGTTGTTGGCGTAGCCTACCAAGACTATGTCTCCCTCTTTTCCAACTATTGTAGTAGTCCACATCTACTCCAAGAAAAAACTTCGCACAAAGTTGGTACACAAAGTGCGTAGACACCTCCAAATAATGGGGCAAGCTCCATAGTACCTTAGGTACTAAAAAAGGGTGTGCTCTCTCATAGTAGGGTGGAGACAATCCTCTATGCGAAAGAGTGCTCATGGAGCTAAGGCTCCTTGCCTCAAGAAAAACTATTATAAAGTAAGAGAGAATACCTATACAAGGCCTCCACATGATGCCACATCAAGATTGTATGCCCAACATGGTGTGTGACGACCCACTCCTAGAAGGCATGGGGTTTGTGCATCGTGGAAAAAGTAGCCACAATATTCTCCAAGGCCCTCATCGCTAACCTAAACTCTGGGCAGGAAGGAAGAATGCAAAGATATTGTATGCCATGAGACAACTCCTATGCCAAAGTGCGTATGTGGGCTACAAAGCATGTAGAAACTGGAGGAACCTCACTCTAGTCTTGTGGGTATGGTTGCTGTGGGAAAACTAGCTATTGGGGGGCTCTGGTTACTGAAGGGGGTCACCACCTGCTTGCTCTAACTATTGCAACATGGTGCTTGTGTTGAAAAGATAACACGATAAATATCACAAAATGCAAATGGATGCACAAAAAATCTTATAGATAAACAAGGTAACACTTAGACTCTGAGGTGTGGAACTTGAGTATCAAACCTTAAAAAACATATAATTCTTATTCATGGCACACAAAGCTTTTCAATAGATAACCCCATATTTCCATAAATACTCTAGAGATCCCAAAGCTTCTAGCAATTGATTTTGGGATGCTCAAAGCCATAGGTGGTTCCTCTTGTCTGCTTTGTGCATGCATGTAGAGGTGTGTGTGTGTAACAGTTCTAAATTTATATATATACGCAAACGAACACTAACTGTTCACACACCAACAATTCTAGAAAAGTACAATGGATTTGTACAATAATCTCTTTGCTGTTGAAATAAATTATGTACAAGGTAATGAAGATAACAGAATATAGCTCAGGAATCCTCAAACCCAAAGTCTGGGAAATTTTGCATCACAATAAGAGATCCACCTTTTGTTAAGAACAGAACGTTTTAATCAAGGAAGGTAGCCCTCATTTGCACCCATAGCCACAAGAAAACAATTTGTTAGCACATGGTTGTACGCAGGTGATGCTGGGCATCCCAATTGTTATCCATGTCACCATAAAAAAAACATAGTTCTTATCTTGTGATTTGTGTTTTTTTTAGTTTTAAAAGGTTTCTTTTTAGAAAAAACAAAGTTTCGTGGCTTTTTTGCCAATCTGAAATGGAAAGTGATCATCCTCATAGAGCAGCCATAAATATGATTCTACTGTTTTTTATACAAATCTTTCCTTAACCAATCCTTAAGATTTAAGGAGTTAAGTAAAATATAAAAAACAATTCGAAACTTCGTTCCTAATCAGATAGGAGTGACCTTATAATCTATTGATTTATATACAAGCAATCTTAAGCCAGACCTAATCTTACCACTTCTTTTGTAAATACAACTTTTTTTACCTGATCCTATATTTGGAGCCAGATTCATAACCAAGCTGGGATCCCACCCCAAAAAAAACAACTCCGGAATTACTTATTTATATTCCTGAGATACTCCTATCTTAGACATATTCATAACTTTATTCAACAAGTACCCTTGCTATTGTGTTATGTCAAACTTATTGCTGCCATATGTTAGCTAATCAAATGTATATCATAGTACACTGGACAACTCAGTCATAAAAGAGCCAGCTCAGACATCGTCCGAAAAATGTCTCAAATGTCTCCAGCCAGGCTCAGATACATGGAAAATTTATGATTACCTCATCGAATCAAGCACTCCCCCCTTTATAAAAAACAACCTACAAGGAGCTTATTGTTTTTATACACAACAAGCTTGTTTTTTTAACAAAAAACAGTTAATATCCATTTGAAAAAACCAGCAGTCAATGATACAGGACTTATTATTGAATATTCAAGGTTCCAAATGGCTAGTAAAAATCAGTGCGTATGCTAACTAAGTGAACAGCAATAGGAAACTTTCATTAATAATCTCCGTTTAGTGAAGTAAAAAGAGTCCAGATACATTTGAAACCGGCTATCATCCACTTTCCTGTATATGTTGCCATTCATTTACTTACAAAATATCCGGAACAATGGCAATATACCACCCGTATTTAGTAAAATCCGAAATTCAGTAGTTTCAGCTTCTGTTCTAACAAATTTATTCCAAGATTAGAACCATTATCTAGAGTACACATAGTTTTTTAACTTACAAGGTGCCCAGAATTTCAGGCTCACTTTTTTTGTTTATTTTTAAGTTTAACTTAATATACGAAATTCCAGCATTCAATCCGAGCCATGATGTACACCCTACGACAGTGTTATCCTCATTTAGGGAAGTAAACAAAACACATAGAAACCCCAATTTCTATTTAGACATCATGCCATAGTAATTATTTACCGTCATCATGAGCATACCATCAAAACCTGGCAGTAATCCCAGCTAAACAACGGTTTTCCGAACTCAGCCATTATTTGTCACTCCCTTTATAAGCGAATCACAACTTCCTTTTTGTTCTTTAAGTAAACCATGGTGAAATTCCAAATGCATCATAGCCATATGAGAAAACATATCATAAACAAGAACGAAACAGTAATACAGTGCCTGGTTTTTTTTCCAAAAAAACAGTTTTTTAACAAGTTTCAAAAATTTCCATTTAGGATAAAAACCCGCTACAACCAGATCATCCATCTATACACCAGTTCAAAGAGGAGAATAGAATTAAGTTAACCTGTAGATTAGGAGCCAAGGGAACCTCCACAATCGATTTTTCAGATTCTTTCGGCATGATGCGACCACAGCTTCAGTAGATACTCTCTCACACATAGTAATGAACTCACACACGCCGAGAGGTGAAACGAAAAAGATGCTGCTAAGTGAGTATGAGTACTCACCTTTATTTATACAAGTTGAAGTCATCTGCAGAAGACGCAACCCACAGTAGTACCAGCCCCTCCAATCGAGGTCACATTATGCAGGAAAATCCTTAGGGATTAAATCAAGCAAGAGATCCAGCAGAATGAGGCACCTTACGTGCTTATTCTACTTACAATAATCGGTTGCAGACACCCCCCTCATAGTACAGGCGGTAGCGTGTAGCAGGAGGCCCGCTCCCTCAGAGTAAAAGCCACCCATACAGTATTTCCCAATTTTACCCTAATACAAGGTAAAGATAACATTAAGTTACATGCAAGGACTGATAGTGCCTGCCACCTTATGCCCCCCCCCAAATAACTAGGCATTTCCATAGTCTCCACCCAATCGGAGTTTATTGCAACCGGCCTCGAGTCTATTATCATATAATTCCCCCGAACCTTATGATAAGCTCTTGGCATGCTAAAAGGTGAGAAATATACCACCCTTTGGGTAGTTTTATTTAATTTTCCCTTTTGGTCTCGGGGTCGTACAGTGTGTTTAAAAGAGAAAGTGATATTTTTCAAAAAAACCAAGTCCAGAGTCAATTTTCTTAAGCCACTCCAGCTACATTGCATACTTGGTGAAACAAACCATGCTACAGAGCATTTTCTGAACAATGATAAGATAGTATAAAGTTAAATGCTCGGACAGCTCATATTGTACACCACATACCTAATTTGTAATGGATACCAAACTATTCCATAGTTGATACCTGTTCCGTCAATTAGTTAAGAATTTTATTGTATTAAGCCTCGGATGATCATACATAGCATTTTTCTACACCTACTTACCAACCCTATAGTAACTTTATGTCATTCAGCTATCACTAGGGTAAAAAATCCACCTATCATAACGGTGAGAGTATAACCAGTTTTGGGTAAAAATTCTCTCTGGTCTAGGAGTAAAAACCAGTGGGTCTATATAAGATGGGAGATATATTTACAAAAAACAAAGTCCAGAGTACCCTTTCCGGAGTTTAGCATCTTCAGCTAATTTGCTTACCAGTCGTATTTACTAAATTATGGCATACAATCAAGAATAGGTTTTTTCTATAGCAACTGCACATCTTTATCTGTCCAGTACATCTACTCGGAGAGCAACCTTACTCCGTTATGAACTTCATTTATTTCCGCAGTTAGGAACCTCAGTTTCTCAAACCAAGTTGTGGACCTATCAGGACCGAGTGACTCGAGTGACTCTTTGGGTTTGAGAGCATTTCAAAAACAATATCCGATTGGCGATGGTTGCTGAGGTACTGGGCCTAGGGCCACAATATTATTACATAGAATATTCAATAAAGCCAGGTTTTTCAGATCAGTTATACCTGCTAGCCCAGTTTCTACCTTCTCATAAGATTTTCTTGTACCATAGTTATGGTCATCAATTAAGAGGATATTTTAACATTACTCCCTGCACTCTGGAGTATGGGGTCGTCTTGGCGACTCATATCCTACCTTTGGTTGATCGTCCAAACACATGTTTCTACTGTGACAGCTGTTTGTGTGATCATGTAATGGGCGGTATAATAGAGATGTAGATGAAGGGCTCTTGAAATAATTATCAGCTAAGCTTTTTTGTTCAGTGAAAGATTTTGTGTGTGTGTGTGTGTGTGTGCATACACATTCACAATGTGAGGGGTATGGGTTTCAACATTAGTATACACTACTTGAAGGATGAAGCAAGCGCTTCTTTAACATGCAATGTAGCCGTCCATGTGTGTGTTATTTACATGCAAGAATGATACAAATGATGGAAAAGGGAACAAAATTATAGAGCAGATAATCCATACCAAGGAGGAGGAGATCCATACAGGATGCTTTCATGTCTTTGAAGATGTGGGGCTACCATATGTAAATGTATATAGAGTTCATTCATTTGTAATTTTGTGGGTGATGCTAAAAATGGTGAGGGAATAATGAAGATCAAATGAATTTTTCCTCCCAACACTTCTAAGAGTGTCAAACTCGAGTAGATGTAATCTTACTAACCCATGCTTCTAGGACACCTATTAGGTTTGATATTAAAAAAGTACAACTTTTCTCAATTGTGAAGGTTCCCTTTAGACATGCAAGATTCTTTGTGTAAACTGCAGATATGGTTGGTGTACATCATATGCCACCTTTACAACCTATGCCACCTCTAGGGATGCCATAAGCTAGAGAAAGAAAAGGAGAAGCCATGTGGGCATGCATGTAGAACCTGAGGGGTATATGTATCACCAAGGGGTATACGTACCTTTTTTATTGCCATCAAGTTGTCTTTTAATTTACTTTATGTTAATTTGTAACCACGAACTATATCAATTTGGTCTCACGGTTCATTTGGATCTTTTGAAAACGTTCAAAATAACATTTCATTTCATTTTTTTGTTTGTTCTCTCTCTCTCTCTCTCATTCTCTCTCCAAAACTCTCTCTCTCTCTCTCACACACACACACACACACACACACACACACACACACACACACACACACACACACACACACACACACACACACACACACACACACACACACACACACACACACACACACACACACACACACACACACAGACCCAATACAAGTTTAGAAGTAGGTGTATGTGTCTATGAGAGAGAGAGAGAGAGAGAGAGAGAGAGAGAGAGAGAGAGAGAGAGAGAGAGAGAGAGAGAGAGAGAGAGAGAGAGAGAGAGAGAGAGAGAGAGAGAGAGGACCTCTATGAGTAACCCCGGATGCGACTAGTCACGATGTTAGGAGTTTTTTGGAATAACTGATTACGCATATGTACATACACATGCATGGTGCGTCAAATAAATAATTGTCCATTTTCCGGAGCCAGGTGGTTACGTGGGGCCCACATGTGTATAGGTAGGACAACGTGTACATAGTACATCGATTTTCATCCTCACCAACATCAGTGTGTTTTTCTCTAATAATGAGGAGTTGGTAGAGCGTAAAACTTCTCAAGGAAGCTATCATCTGGCCGACGCCATGAGGTAAGCAGGTGTGTCAAGTGGCATCCAATGGCCTCAGAAGGTCGAATGGGGTCAACACTTGCACGTGGTACGCGAGGACACAATGGGAGTGTTTTATTGTGATGAATTATGCAAAAAGGTCATCATGAGAACTATATTTGGAGGCCAATTCACGTGATTGCGGGATGCATTATTGGAAAAAGTTGAGTGCCAAGTGTGCGGATGGATGTAGAAGGGTAATCAAATCGCACTGCATGGCCAATTTTTTGGCATCTTCGGGGTCCGTTTGAGGTCTATCGAAAGGCCAAAGGTTCCCAAGGGATAAATTGAAGCGTGGATAGTGAAAAACTTGAGAAAAAACAAAAAAAAACATGAAGAGAAGAGGAGGAACAACCGCAACTCAATTTTTGCTACTTTTGGAGCCTGTTTTGGCCATAAACTGCTCATCCGGGGTCTGATTTGAGCACTTTGGTATTGTAGACTGGGGTTTTGGGTTGTTACGGAGGCAATGGTGCTGTCCATTTTGCCAAATTCCTCACTATTGTTTTGCTATTTTGGTTGTGCAAGTTTCCTTTGTGAGCGAAGCCTCTACTCAAATTTGTAATTGTATCTGGCATATTTCATCCATATTGTGTGAGCTATTTTCCCCATTGATGTTGGCCCAAGCTCAATTGTATCTAAAAATAAAAAATATTCCTCTTTTGAGCTGAGTTTTTTGGGTGTGTGTGTGTGTGTCTCTGTGTTGAGTGGGCAAATGGATAGTCTCTCTCCTCTCACTCCATCGGTGTGTTCCCTGTCTCGGCCAGGTGGGTTGTGTAATCCGAGTGGTACCCCATAGTGTGTGTGTGTGTGTGTGTGTGTATCATCCCAAGAGTGTGTGCCCAGTGATTATAGAGGCGTTGTGTGTGTTTCCATCCCGCTCAGATTCTTTTGGCGCCCCCACGGAGGATCTTCTTTGAGTACCTTCAGCTTTGGGATTACAGGTTACAGATCACAAATCACAGATTACAGGTTACAGGTTACATGTTACAGGTACAAGTACAGGTGATTCACACAGGTATAGGTAGCTGGAGTAGAGTTATATACTGGCAAGTGGGAGTCACTTACAATTACCGTGGGTATACATCATTTGGCGTCTATTTGAGCGCATTGTTTTGTATTGTACGTTACTTGTGGACACTGCCATTGTACATATTTGTGGAGCCATACTTGGTTTTATTTGGCAGTCCCATCCATTTTTGAGACTTGGTCTAGAAGATAGTCATTTCTAAGACTTGACTATATGATATTTGCATAAACCTTTGTGAGAGGTTCGTGGTGAGGTTTTATTGAGCTAGGGGATTCTCAAATGTGAGATCCTTTTGGTGATACAGGTGGATGGAGCACCCTTTTTGTGACCTTGTCATAGGCTATGTACTAGTGATTCCTATTGGATGCTTGGGTTCCATTCTTGGCAGGTTATGCATACATATACAGTCTATATTTTGGGTTCTTACTACTCTACTTCTTGGGAAACTTTGCCAAAAATTTTCCAAGTTGTGATGACTGGTTTTTGGTCTTTTGAGCCATTTATGCTGTTATGCTGCTGAAATTTTGGCAAAATCAGAGGATAAGTTAGGTGTGCCTTCTTGGGAGCTACATGGTTGGCTTTAATGGATGATCGAAACGACCTCAATTCACTCCTTTTCATTTAACACAAAGAATCCAGATAAATGTTCATGTGTCCAGAAAGAATTTTTTTCAGCAGCGCATAGTCTTTATGTTCGGGTCAAGAAGATTAAGAGAGATACTGGAATCCCCTTTGCTTGTTGTAATTCCGATGAATAATTATGAAAAATCATTTGATGTGCATGTGTTTGTCCTTATCTAAAGATGAGCTCCATTGAAGTTTCTAGGGATTTAGTCAGTAAAAAGTTTTGGGTTCTTGCACCTGTGTTAGAAGGGGTTCTCAAAGCATCAAAACTTGGCTAGCCATGGCTTTCTCTTATCCAAAATTTCATGGAAGAAGTGATGAAGGTGTGGAAGACTTTTTGGAAAAGATGGAGGTTGCCTCCATTAGCAATCATATTCATGATCCGGCACAGATGTTACGTCTTCTCCAGATTTGTTTGAAGAATGATGCACGAGTTTGGTCCAAATCATTTGAAGAGGAGTTGCGTGTGGCTGATCCACCTGTGAGATTAAGTTGGGACAATCTACACACCTATGACATGGATTGTACGTGGAGTTTGTGAAGATAGAAGATCCTGACAAAGTGTGGCAAGAAGTACAGGGTTTGGTGCAAAGGGAAGGTGAGCCAGTAGATGCATACATACGTAAGTTTTCAATGGCATGGGAGAGGATGGCAAGGCCTTAGCACCACAAGTACCCCCACTTGACATGATGAAGAAGAACAGGTTCTTGGATGGTCTTTGGGAGAATATACGTTGGAGAGTTGAGCTAAAGAAGCCTAGGACATATGAAGATGCACTAGATGTAGCGAGGAACAAAGAGCGGAAGCTGAGAAGAATGAGTCAGCTAGGAGTAGAGTCTTTGCCCAGGAGGTCTGAATTTCAGTCTATGGATTCTTTGCAAGGTCGCACGCCAGGGGTTCATCATGAACCAGTGGTTTCTATTACTCCTCAGGTTGCAGTGGTCACTACAACAGCGCAAGATGATGGGCTAAGGCAAGACATGAGGCAAGTGGTATATTTAATGAAGAATCTCAGGCTAAACATGCTAGGTAATGTGGGAAATAATCGAGGTCGGGGGAGGTTTGCAAATCAGCCAAGAGGTGAAAAAAGACCCAGGAATGGTGTTGGACAAAGCAATGGTAGAGTCTGGAGAGCCCACATGTTATAATTGCGGAGAGTTGGGACACATCAATCCACAATGTGATAAGCCACCAAGGATGGGGGAATACATGTATCCATTGCCAAGACAGATGCTAACTAGGTCAAATGATTATGGCATTGAAATTAATGGAGAAGAAGGAACCAGTGGATTAACCCAAGAGGAAAAGGGAAAGACACAAATGATAAGTGTGGTCACTTTGGAGAAGGCAGCAAAGATGGAGGACAATTAGTGATGCCTATTCGGAAGAGGGCCACACAGGATAAGAAAGGAAGGAGTGGCGCAGGTCCTAGTAAGAAGAAGGGAAAGAGCCATGAAGGCAAGGATGTCAAGGCCAAGAGGAAAAGAAGGGCTCATCGCAAGTTTCATGTTTCAGAGTTTCCACCAGGGGATGGGAAATTAAGCTATAACTTGAAGGAGGATCTAACAAGCAGGAAAGCAGATGTTACTTTTGGGTAGCTTATAGAGGTGCCTAAGCTAAAGCGATAGTGGAAGAGGATGGTTAACCCAATAGAGAAAGAACCAAAGAGAGGTTCAGTGAAGGTGTTGGCGATGGATGAGCTACCAGACATTTGCTCAATAGTAGATGTGTGGCACAAAAGAAAAAAATCTAGGACAAGGTTATGTGGATGGTGGAGCACAAATATGTGTCATAACACACTCATGCGTTGAGAAGACGGGTCTTACAGTGAATGGGGTGTCAGGATTTTGGATTAGATTGGCAAACCATCAAAATGTTTGGGTGCTGTAAAGAGCTTAGAAGTGGAGGTGATGATGCCAAGGTGGTGCTTGATTTTCATGTGATACCAACGGGGTTGGGAGAATATCCTATTATACTGGGTAGACCATGGTTACGTGCAGTGGGAGCTGTTCAAGATTGGAGACGTGGTACGATTATCCTCTATGGAAAGACAAGTGCTAAGAAGCTATATAATATGGACACAAGGAAACTATTGGAGGAAATTTATGAAGATGAGGATGAGTCTAGTGATGAAGACTATTCCACAGTGTCTAACAAGGACAGTGATAGTACTACCTGTAGTGATGAGGATGTTGATGTTGCATTTCTTTTGATGGACAAAGAAATCCACGAGTCTGATTTAGTTGTATTTGCAAATGAGATTGAAGATGAAAGTGAAGGGCCTTACTAAGTGATTGAAGGGCTGATGTAAACCAAGGTTGAATTGTCAAAGAAGCAGGAATTGATGACAGAAATGATTAGTGGAGACCTCTCAACTATGGAGAAGGAGATATATTTGCACATACTGGCTAGTTTTTCTGATTTTTTCATTACTTTATATGGAGAGATTAGAGGGTTCAAAGGAGAAGAGATGCATATGGAGCTGAAAGAGGGTGCTAAGCCAGTGCGGCAAAGGCTGAGAAGGATGGGTCAAGAGCATATGGAAGCCTTGCGGGAAGAGGTGGACAAGTTATTGAAGGCAGGGTTCATAGTCCCAGCAGTGGAGACCACAGAATGGGTGAGTCTAGTAGTAGTCAGCCCAAAGAAGGATGGAAAGTGGAGGATTTGTGTAGATATTTTAAACCCTTAAATGCAGCCACTAAGAAGAACCCATATCCTCTTCCGTTCATCGATCAGATCTTGGATTCAGTGGCAGGTTATGAGAGGTACAATGTGTGTGATGGTTTTTTATACTATAATCGATTGAAGATTACTCTTAAAGACCAAACAAAGACAACTTTCATTATGCCATGAGGTTGTTATTGCTACACAACATTTCCATTTGGGTTAACAAATGGACCATTCTTCTATCAAGAGAGAGCAAATTGGGTATTGGCACCATTCATTGGTAGTTGTGTTAAAGATTTTATGGACAACTTTTGTGTCTACAGCAGTAGGGTTGAACACCATGAGAAGCTACATATGGTATTGGATCGATATGATGTATGTGGAGGACAACTAAATCCAAAGAAATTTCATCTAGCACAGCCAAGGGTGAAGTTATTGGGCCATATGCTGTCACAAAATGGCATTGAGGCTGATCCAAACAAGGTTAAGTCTATTATTCTTCTTCCATCACCTAAGAGTACAAAGCAGTTGGAAACCTTTATACACAAATTGAAGTACATGGCATAATTTATTCCATTATCTTTATAGCTCCTTTATCCATTACAACAAGTGGAAAAGCATGATCCATTGCAATGGGATGACAAGTGTGAAGAAGTATTTCTAGAGGTGAAAGAGGTGTTAGGGGGGTTGTCAGCCATGCAGGCTCCTGATTGGGAGAGCAAGTGTTTAATGTAAATCCATCACTAGGGGATGATACCATTGGAGCCATGATATTGCAAAAGGGGAAGGGCAGCCATTATATGAGGCCAGTGTATTGTGCAAGCTGAGTGAAGTTGGTAGCAGAAGGAAAATTGTTGGAAGTAGAGCTAGTGATGGCTAGTGTGATATTTGCCTGTCAACGATTTCGTCATTACTTGCTACCATAACCTTTTGTTTCCTTAACGCGTTACACATTTTTTCCACATTTAATTAATGGCACTAACATGTCAAATGTGGTCGAGGAATGGGTAATTGAGCTGCAAGAGTTTGAGTTCTCTTTTTTAGTGGAAGATAGTACAAGAGCTACCCTAGCTAATTTGTTGACTTACAAGGAGAATCCCCTTCTTGTTAAGGCATAGGTGGTGAGAAGGGTAGTTGAAGAAGTGCCATAGATCATCAATGCACATGTGTTTCTCTTTGATGGATCATACAGAAAGAGCCATGATGCGACTTTAGGGGGTATAGCACTTTACAATCCAGAGGGGAAGCTAGTATGCAAGAGAGGGTTCAAATTGGATGCTCATAGTAACAATGAGGCTGAATATTCTACGTTGGAAGCCGGATTACACATTTGTTTGAAGCATGGGATTAGAAGGTTGAGCATAAAAGGTGATGCCTTGTTAGTTGTGAAGCAAGTGTTGGGTGTGTGGAAGAGCAAGAACACCTCATTGAAGAAAATGTGTTTCAGAATTAAAGGCCTGTTAAGAAAGTTCGAAGCATGGAGCATCAGACACATTGAACGTGCTCTGAATGGAGAGGCACATGAAGCAGCTCAAAGCATGATTGGGGAGCTATTTGTGTTGAGGACCAATTTACCTCTTTATCATGGTCGGGAAAGTTTGGCTCAAGAAAAGGAGTTTTTGCTAACAAGGATCATTCCGAAGGATATTCAAAAGTCTAAGAATTATGGTTTTGTGCGTAGAGCATCCAAGTACAAGTTGATTGGTGATGTCTTATACATGAAAGGGGCTGATCTCATGTTGAAACGTGTACCTTGGTGGGAGGAGCTTTATAAAGTGCATGTGACAGACATTTTGCTCTAAAGATCATCTTGCATAAGATCTTGCAAGAGGGGTATGTATAGCCTAGTTTTCACAAGGATGTTAACTATTGGTGTAGGTCTTGAAATAGGTGTCAAGCATTTGGGAAGAGAGTGTTGAAGCCAAAGCTACGAAAAACCATTATGGCATTTGATGTGTAACAGTTTGAAAAGTGGGGGATTGATGCAATCGGCCCGTTACCTATCACAAGCAGGGGCAAAAGCTATATTTTGAATGCAGTGGACTATCTCTCTAGATGGGTAGAGGCTATAACAGAAAAAAAAATCACTACAAAGGATGTGGCAAGTTTGGGGTGCCACTAGAGCTACTTTCGGATAAGGCGCCAGGATTTAGAGCTTAACTATTATATTTTTTATGTGCGAAGATGAATATTAGGCACCAGCATACCACTCCTTATTATCCACAATGTAATGGCTTAAATGAAAGATTCAATGGTGAGTAGGTACAAATTCTTTCGAAAGTGACAAAGCACCAAGGAAAGTGGGATTTGGAATTGCCTAGTGCATTATGGGCTTACCGTACTTCGGTAAAGAGAGGTACAGGGTTTACTCCATTTCATTTGGTTTATGGAAAGGAGCACTATTGCCTGTGGAAGTAGAGTTGCCTGTGGTCAAGATGTTGGAAAGTTGCTTGGGCAATCCAGTGATGCATTCAAAGAGAGGCTCTTACAATTACAAGAGGTTCAGCTGGATAGGATGAGCGCATTGGAACATTATGGGCAGATGCAAGATAAGGCTTTAGAAAAGATAAATGAAAAGGTCAAAAGTAAGGGTATCAAGAAACATGACTTGGTTTTACGCTACAACAGTAAGCTGAACTAGACATTCCAAAAGACGTTTCAAATTAAGTGGGAAGGCCCTTTCAAGGTAGTGGAGTGTTTTTTGAATGGTACATATCAGTTGGCTAACCTAGATAGGATTCTACATAAGTCAAGGTTAAATGGATTGCATCTTAAATTGTATCATGCTAGATTAATGATGGTGGAGCAAGATGAGCTATCTGCAAAACAAGTAATGTATGTGAGGGATGAGGAGACCTGTGACGCGACGAGTCTCATATCTCTTTTTGCTGTTGCTGGTCATGAATGATCTAGCAGGCTAGGGGATGGGCAAATTAGTGGTAGTTTTGAAAAATAATGGGAAACTAAGGATATGTGCAGATTATCAGCCGAATGCCAAGAAAATTGAAGATCCTTTTTCACTACCCTTTATGATATGATGTTAGATAAGATTTCATACCACAAAATGTATAGTCTCATGGACCGATATAGTGGCTACAATCAGCTGCAAATTGCACTTGAAGAGAGAGCCAAGACCACATTCATCAGTGAATGGGGAGCATTCATGTATCTAGTAACGCCATTTGAATTATGTAATGCTCCATCAAAATTTCAACAATGTATGATGTAAATTTTTAGCAAATTTTTGCATAAATCCTTGGCTATCTTCATTGATGACTTTACCATACTCTCCTCAGAAGAAATGCATTTATTATTTTTGGAGATGGTTTTTGAGAGGTGCACAGAGAAAATAATTTGTATCAACCCCTTCAAATTAGTATTCACGGTATGGAAGGGACAAATTTTGGGACATGTGGTTTCCCAAAATGGCATTGAAATGGTTAATGACAAGATCAAGTCCATTCAACTGGCTAGAGTGCCTACAATAATGTCTGAGTTGAGTTCCTTTTTGGGATATATTAATTTTTATTAGAGTTTTGTGAATATGTTTGCAGCTGAGGCACTACCTCTAAATGAATTTATTAAGAAACAAATAAAGTTTATTTGGACTGAAGAATGTGATAAAAATTTACAATGCTTGAAAGGATGCGATCGGCAGGAACCCAATGCTTCACCAGCCTAGCTGGGACGTGATTTTCCATGTCCATGTTGATTCTTATGGCATAGAAATGGGAGCTATGCTAGCCCATCCTGATGGGAACCCAGTCTACTTTGTGATTTGCAGGTCTAGTTCAACTAAACAGGAATACTCTACCATAGAGAGAGAAACACTAGGAATGGTATTTAGTGCAGTCAAATTCAGACACTACCTCCTAGGAAAGGCTGAAAGCAAGGGATGGTGGTACAAAATTGGTTGTCCTTGACAATACCTTTGACAAATCTTTGCAATGCTATTTATCAAAGTCCCAAAATAAGTCACTTGTTATATTGTATATCATTGGTGGAAAGAAGAACATAAAAAGGAAAAATCCGAGAAGTTTTGACACAAACTACAAAGATTTTACCAGTCCCTATTTTTCATTAGCACCAATAAGGTGGGAAAAAAATTGGTCCTTTTTTTGTACCACCAAACCCTGCTTTCAGTTGAAAATTGCTCCACTTTTATGTAGATTACTACGCATTGCTGTTTTTTTATCAATAAGGTCATTATTCAAGGAAGGTTGATCAGATGGATGATGTTCTTATAGCAATTTGAATTTAATATTTTCCATAAGCCAGGGAAAACACATTGTGGAGCAAATTTCCTATCCAAAATCATTGAAGGGTGTTCATAAATATCACTAATAAGAGATGAGCCAGTGGATGTTGACTTATTTCAAGCCACAGCTGAGGAGGAGCCAGCAGACCCAAAGTGGCAAGATGTCTATGAGTTCACCTAGCATTACATATAAGGAGATCCTCCAAGAAGGGTTATGGTGGTACACAATGATGGCCATTGTTAGATCTTTTTGTAACACTTGTGACATCTACCAAAGGATGAGAAGTCCAACATCAGCTGGCACGACACCATTACATTCTACTATTCCATTTGCATCGCAACCTGTAGAAATCTCTTCAATCTCATAGAAGTAGAATTCTTTGCTACACACAACCACTCCCTCAATAGTTGCAGCAACGCTAACCAAAACCCCTCGTTGTTCTTTGTACGAGTCTTTTTACTACTACAAGTAAGTCTTCTTCAAACTTGCTCAACTGAGTTGTGTATGGGCAGACATAAAACATTTGAGAAGATGCAAGAGACATTAGACACCATGTCCACAGAAGAAGAGAGTGTAAAAGCTTCTGTAGCTGAAGCACTCGAAGTAGTAGCACATAGAAAAATTTCCAAATATGTGTTTCAAGAAAAGGAGAAAGTTTTGTTAAGCTTATGGCATCTATAGCTAGTGGTGGAAACCACTGCATTTCCCTTTGATCAGCAGGTCTTAGCTACATATCAGGTAGGCAAAGGAACAATACTAGTGAATGACTAGTCATTAGAGTTAACAACCAGTAAAATTCTAGATGCAACAAAACCCACACCTAGCACTGCTCACCAGGTCAACAAATTTGTGAAGGAGATGAGAAAGCCAAAAAGAAGTGCAAGAATGGAGCTAGGGTATTCTAGTAGAAGCACTGGAATGCATCACAGTCTACATGTTCATTGCAAAAACAATCAGCTTAAAGAATAATCCAATTTATTTATCTAAGAAGTTGTTTGCCATGTTACTGACCAAAATTCAAGACTCAGAGGCCAGTATTAATCTTGGAACAAACAAGTGTTTATATACTATTTCCAAGGCTAAATCAAGAAGTCTCTTCCAAAGGCTAGTACATCTCGCAATTTTTGTATTGGGCAAATTTGGCTCCAATCTATGTCAATAGTCTAAATATCTAGGGCAAAGTGACTAAAGAACGAGCAACCAAGATCACGGTCTCATCATCTTAAAACACTAAAACAGAGGACATTGGCAAAGTCCAAGCTAGAAAGGACATTGTAACAAAGCAACCATTGGAAGGCAAAGGAATAGAGGCAATGCAAACTAGCGAAAATTGACCATTAGCCCAGGGAGAGACCGGGTAATCAAGTAAAAAGCACAAAATAGCATATTTGATGAAATTGTTGCAAGCCACACTTCAAAAGCTAGTGAGAACTGCTATGACACCAATTGAGACAACACAAGGAGAGGCCATTGGGCTGCAACAAGAAGCAACAAAGAACACTGATAAAGACACAAGCATTGAATAAGCTCAGACTAGCAATAGGCCTGAAGAAGAGAAGAACTAGGCATTGGGCAAGGTCTTAGAACCCAACCCAAACCACATGCCCATTGTGAAATTGGACAGCATATTCAAAAGCAACCACTCAAGAGAAGACTAGTCATACAAAACCCAAAATGTGCTGCATTTCCCTACGTGTTTCCAATGACGGTTTATAAAGCTGACCACATTGATCTAGAGGCCATCATGCAAGGCTGTGTTGCGGCTATCCAATCTGGTTGAAATGAAAACATCAGTCAATCAGCCAGATGATGGAAGCACATTCATCGATTTTTTACTCAGAGGTAGATAAACTAAAAAATGAGCTTTAGGCAACTAGAGATGAGCTAAGAAAGGTCAAGAAAGGACAATTTGGGTGGATGTAGGAGCTTCTTCAATTACAACTTTAGCAAAAACAACATATTAGACAAGTTGAAGTTCTTCAAAAGAAATAGATAAATTGATTGATGAAAACGCTATCATGGAAGAAGAGAAAAGAATAGCTTAGTAGATAGCTAAGCGCATGGAGGAGGAGAAAGGAATTTCTCAGCACAAGTATCATATAGATTCCAATCATTGTTGTATGCCAAATGAGAAGATTATAAGAAGCTCTACCACAAGCATCATGCAATGAAAGACGCCATCCTAGAGAAATATATTTATCATTCTTTGGTACAAAGCATCGATAAGGATGACATTCTGACATTGAATTTGAATGATATGGATATTGTCATTGAGTCTCTCTAGTCTGCTTTACAAGGAAAAGGTAGTGAATCCACCACAACATTGGCTAACAAATCCCTGGCAAAGCACTTAGAGAATCAAAAGAATAGGGGGGATGACTATGAGGGAGAGGAGGATGATAATCAGGATGATACATTCGGAGATCAGCCTCCAAAGAATGATGATGATGATGACGACGACGATGATGAAAATGACACTCTAGGGTCAGCTGTAGGGGATTAGTAACTACTCAAAGTGAGGCACCAAATGAGGTGAAGGATGGAAAACAAGATAACCAAGCACCACCTACTGAAGAGTCTCAACAACACTACATTGGACTGACCATCAAATCGGGCAACAAGTAGCTCAGAGTTAGCAAAAGGGCCGGACCACTGTCATTGAATCTAACTCTGAGCTTGATCATTCCATTGAATTTTTGACTCCAAATAAAAGCCTATTAAAGTAGAGATGCCTCTAGATCCAAAACTTTCTCCATGATGAAACCATCTACTCAGATCTAGAGAGGTTTGAGATGCTCTACGTGGGGGCTAGAAGAATGGTTCTAGACTAGAAATCTGGCAGTTATCACAATTAGACATTTTCCAGATTGCCCCCACATCCAAGCTATGTACAAGTACTAAAGAGGGTGCCAGAGTAATGTCTCACCACCAATGACCAAGTAGTGAATCTAGCCATAAAAGATGTAACCATTGGTAACCTTGAGTCACTAGGTTTATAAGTAAAGATGCTCTTAGGCACAAAACTGACCTATCAGTGCATGAAAGACACATGTATTCAAATCAAAGATATGTTGATTCAAATGTAGAGTGCTAGAGGTATTTTGGACAAACAAGTCAGAGCATTACCAAAAAATAATGCGACCAACATTATTTTCTAGACAAGTTAGAGCATTACTGAAAAATAATGATAGAGGTACTCTAGACCGACGAGTCAGAGCATTACTAGAAAATAATGCAATTCACAATCGAGGACCAAGGACTTGGATGGCCTTAAGAGAGCAAGAGCTCAATCTAAAAAATTATTTCATCTAGTTTGGATCACAAGAAAGATGATGCAGCAAGAGAACTAGATGATCATGAACTTTTTGGAGTTTTTCCTTGAGTCCCCAACACTACTCTATGCCATTCTTGTAGTAGAAGTAGAGTTGCCTCATTTTTTTCCAACACTCTATCCTCCACACACCGAGCCAGTAGATCAGCAACGCTGTGTCACAATAGTGGATGGGCTCAAAGAGTGGTATAAGGAAGCAACTACCAAGTGGATGGCTAGAGCCAAGTGCTACAGGATGCGCTGAAAAAGACTCGAGTCCATGAGCTGATTGGCAATTTGTAGAATTTTTAACTCTTGATGGGGCAATGGAAAATACAACTTAGAAGGTTGATTAAAAGCACAAATTATCTTCTTCAGTTGACGATTAAAGGCTGAAAGATACCAAGGAAAGATTTGGCTAACAAGGCACCCTTTGAATCCTAGATCAGAGAAATGGCTGGAATCCTGCTCGAAGCCCACATTAAGTGCAATCAGGCATTGCCTCAGGTTGGATACATACTCTATCATATTGCTATAAGCTGACTAGGGCCATGATGAACAAGGGAATATGCACTTTTTATGACCCCAATACCAAAACTTGAAATTTATTGACACCATACAAAGTAGAGATGAAGATAGCCAGCAAGGACCAGCTCAAATAGGAAGCCATTTTCATGTTAATTTAGAAGAAAAAGGCTCGCTCAAGCACTCCACAATCTTCCAAGGTACTACCCAAATCCACTAAAAAGAAAGTACCAAACAAGAAGAAAGTCAGATGGGTATATACTGGCTAAAAGTAGAGCTTTCTAAAAAATTTGGTCCATACCAAAATTCAAGAAATAAAAGGAGGGATATAAATGGTGGAAAAGACCCTTAGACTGGTGGATGACTGGACTCGAGACTTCCAAAAGTGGTAAACTAGGGATAGTTACTATGATAATTGATATAGCACATAGCCAATCATAGCCCAATTGAGAAGACTATAAATAGGGCCCATTACTTCATTTTTGGGAGTTCTACAACTGGGTTCTCTATTTGAGCCCTATGCCCTAGTTGTATATCCAAGATCCCTAAGCTCTCACTTAAGCCTTGTACTTTGTAGCTCTCATTAAACTAGAAACTCTTGTTACTTATTCCAATTGTATACATTTTTGATGTCATGAATACAATTCTAGTGTTCTCGTTCTAGTGTCATTTCCAATCTCAATACTTAATCTCATTTCTAGTTCCAGTCTTGTTTTCTAGTATGTGCTTAGTCTGATATGATATCACAGATAGGGTTTGGATTAACTCTAACTCCAATGTAGAATAGTTGTCTAAAAGTGACCAGCTCATTCCACGATGCAGCAGCCGTCGATCGTTGATGCTTGAGAGGCCCTATCACATGGGGGCCCTTGGGTCTCCACTTTTGTTGAAGAGAAGGTTCACCCCCGCATTGTCATGGTGCCACAAAAACCCAAGATGGGAGAGGGAGGTCATACATGGTGTGAAAAGCAAGGAGAGATTGAGAAAAGTGGCCGTTTGCATGTGGTAAAACTAAGAAAAGCAGACAAGTGTCCGATAAGAAGGAAAAGTGCCTAAAATTAGAGAAAACACCCTATAAGGGCTCCCCTTTTCCCATTTTTGGTAGGTAGTCTCTAGACAGGTAGGGAGGAAGAAGAAGAGGTTTGTACTCAGTTTTGGGAAAAAAATGGCTCACCATTGTTGTTGGATGCCTATTGATTCCCCCACCCCCTTCTCTTCTCTATTTTTTTGCTCCTTTGATGTTGATTCTGGTGTGCATGCGTGACCCCCTGAACCATGTTTGGGGTTTTACACAGAGAGAGAGAGAGAGAGAGAGAGAGAGAGAGAGAGAGAGAGAGAGAGAGAGAGAGAGAGAGAGAGAGAGAGAGAGAGAGAGAGAGAGAGAGAGAGAGAGAGAGAGAGAGAGAGAGAGAGAGAGAGAGAGAGAGAGAGAGAGAGAGAGAGAGAGAGGAAGTGTTGAGTTGGTTGTGATGCGTGCAATCAAATTAGTGCATGTGTTGTGTGAGTTTGGATTCTTTGAGGTGTGTGTGTACGCTCCATCTTCTAGTGCCCCCGTAGAGGACCATTTGATTGCTTGTCAGTTTGATCAAAGGAGCAGTGTTTTCATAAAGAAGAGATGGCAACATGAAGCTAAGGGACTATTTTCACCAAAGAAGAGGATCTGGAGGAGTGGATGGCTGGTTTTAAGTTATATATGTTTTTTTTGCCTATGCCAAACAAGGATAGCAAGATGCAGATGCTTCTACTATTGTTGATGCATGGGAAAGTAAAAATATGGTTTTATGCTTTCGAAGGAGAGCCAAGGTTGATCTGGCTGGCCTTGTGGACTTGCTTTCTATAGGACTTCTGTACTAAGTTGCATTTATACGTCTGTATAATAAAAATTGTGCATATAATTTGGTAATATACATTGTATATCCATATTGTACGCGTTTATTCAAATAAAACATATTTTGATCGAAATATATTTCGATCAAAATATATTTCGATCAAAATATATTTTATTTTATAAAAAAAAGTGTTACGATAGTTTGTTCGAACTACCATGACAATGATGTTTTTGTGTGTGTGTGTGTGTGTGTGTGTGTGTGTGTGTGAGAGAGAGAGAGAGAGAGAGAGAGAGAGAGAGAGAGAGAGAGAGAGAGAGAGAGAGAGAGAGAGAGAGAGAGAGAGAGCAAGTAGTCAGGTAATCACTTTTGCCTCTTTTTTTTGTTTTTTCTCTGACTTTGTATTTGCTAACGCTATTGTTGTAGAGAATTGCTCACACCTTAGTGTTAGTTTGTAGGCTAGTGTGCTCTCTTTGGCTGTGTTGACCCCTATGCCACAATGCAAAAAGAGAGAGAGAGAGAGTTTAGACACTTGTCCTTGGATATGTTGATCCTCTAACACACTGCAAGGGGGGTTTAGAATCTAGACACTTTGTCCTTGATTGATGTTGACCTCCATGCCGCACTGCAGGGAGTAGCTTAGGATGTGCAATTAGATTTCCCATCTTTGGTTGTTGCTGACCACCAAGTTGCACTCTAGGGAGGGGTTAGCTATCTTACTTCGTTTGTTCTTGGTTGTTGTTGACCACCATGTCGCACTGCAGGAAGATTGGGTTTAATAGATTCCTTGTCTCTATCTGTTGCTAACCACCATGTCACACTACATGGAGGGGTTTAGCGTTTTTAAATTTGTTGTTCTTGGTTGTTCCTGACCATCGCGTTGCACTGCAAGAAGATTGGATTTAATAGATTCCCCATCTCTAGCTGTTGCTGACCACCATGTTGCGCTGTAGGGAGAGGTTAGGCATTTTAAATCCTTTATTCTTGGTTGTTATTGACCATCATGTCACATTGCAAAAAGATTGGATTTAATAGATTCCCCATCTTGCATTGTTGTTGAACATGACACTGCACTATAGGGAGAGGTTGGGTAATTTAAATCCTTTGTTCCTTGTTGTTGTTGACCATCCCGTCTCACTGCAGGAAGATTGGATTTAATAGATTCCCCATCTTTGGTTGTTGTTGACCACCGCGTTGCACTGCAGGGAGGGGTTAGGTATTTTGAATCCTTCGTTCCTAGTTGTTGTTGACCACCACGTCGCACTGCACGTTGATTGGATTTAATAAACTCCTTGTCTTTGACTATTGTTGACCACTGTGTCGCACTACAAGGAGGGTCTAGGTATTTTAAATCCTTTATTCGTGGTTGCTACTGACCATTGTGCTACGCTGCAGATTGATTGGGTTAATAGATTCTTTATTTGTAGATGTTGTTGACCACCACGTCGCACTGCAGGGAGGGGTTATGTATTTTAAATCCTTCATCCTTGAATATTGCTGACTGCCACGTCGCACTGCAGGGAGATTGGTTTTAGTAGATTCTTTGACTCTGGCTATTGCTGACCATCGTGTTGTACTGTAGAGAGGGGTTATGTATTTTTAGATCTTTCGTTACTGGTTGTTGTTGTTGTTCATGAAATGTTTTTATATTTTTCTATTTACAATCATATAAGTCAAAGTTATATCTACTCTAGATCTATCATAATTTTATTTTCTTTGTGCATTTTCAGGCTTCAATCATGGTAGAGACAAGGTTATTGCATCAGCATGGCAAAATCATTTGTGATTTTGTGATTGAACTTGTGGAGCAGTGCTAGCTGAAACTATACAGTACATTCTCTGTTTCATTTGACCTATCTGTGCCTAGCACTAATGGAGCTATGCACAACACAGTAAAGCAATTATTGGGCCAAGTCATTAGAAGATTTGAGAGTATGGTTCATCCAAAAATCAAGGTCAAACATGGAATTAGAGAGTGAATGCAACTTGTGTCACAACTACATTTAGAATTGAAGAGCAAGGATAGGGCTGAAGGCTCTTCTAAACGTCCTAAGACAGAAGAGGATGTGTCTCCTCCTTCAGATGCCGAGCCCTTAGCTGTACAGCTGGATGATACTACATGTTCTCCTATCCTACACTTACTTGGGGACCATTCTATCTTCACCTGAAAGCACCCCAATTAGGTGAAGGACGTTTTTGAATTGTGAAATAAGTTTCAGTGGTCCATCCCCTCTTCAAAGGTCATGTCTATGCGGAAAAGATCTACAAGGATCAGACAGGAAGCAAGCCAACTTTACAAATAGTCCTAGAGGAAGCAACAACTACTACTGTCCAACACCATGGCATGATATTGCCCCGTGCTCTTGTTTGTTATAGGAAAAGGACCATGTTGATCTTCAAGCTTTGGAATGGAGGTCACCTTGAGCAGTGGATTCATGCATGTCATCGTGATGGAAGAAAGCCTGCAATCATAGAGTTTCAGCACACATATGGAATTGTCCAACAGTTCATAGACAACATTTTGCTGATCTACAACACTCTAATGTAGACAATGAAATTTGTGCATAGTCATGATTTCATTCACAACTACCTACACGCTAAAAATATTCTACTACATTTTGGCAAGCGAGGAGTGTATGCTGGGATCGTGGATTGGGGACAAAGTACACCATCGAACACTTTGGTAACATTTTCCAATCTCCCAAATCTCAATCCTCAAACTAGAGCTCAATCCGAGCGAGATTATCCATGGACTGCCCCTAAAAATTATCAGCACCATTCCTCCTCCTTTCACCAAAGCATCTGATATATATAGTTTTTTTAATATATTCTTAATTGCTTGGTTGTGTGTATTCTAGAGCCCTTTGAGGTTCCCAAGCGCGAATATTTGTGAAATGTAAACAAACATCTTGCTAGTGGAAAATTCCCCAAACCCTTAGATAGGCTTAAAATATGGGATTTAAGCCTTTGTTTGAATGGATCTCATAATGTTCGCTACCATGTTGTAATTGATTTTGTCTTGAGGAATGTTGATGATTAAACCAGTAACAATATTTTTTGCCATTGATGGTGTACAATAAGTGGTGTTATTTCAGACTAGATCTATTATCGTATTTTTAGATTAGTCTTTAAAGTTCTTCAAAGGGTTTTAAAGTATTTCAAGTTGGATATTTTTGAAGTGCATATAGACTTCGCTCATTAAAGTTTATTGTTTTGCATTTCAGATATGGAAGATATTTCTCTTGACCAGAATGCAGAGCAACGTGATGATCCTTTGCTTAATCACGCATTGGTACAACAAATTTACAAAGAGGAAGAAAATCGTGTGGCTCAAGGAGATATTAGCGCTTTGGTTGCATCCCAAGAGGACAAACTAGGACTTCAAGGGGAGCCACTGAATTACAGGCAATGCAGATAGTTGTGCCCAAATAATTTCGTACACAATACATTGTTTCGAGTTAGTGGAAATGCTAACGCATCTTCTCCCTTAAAAGTTTCAAATTTGCAACACACTTTACTCGCGAGAAATATGCTTTCAATATTTATCCAAGTATACAGATCACCAAGTGGAAATTTACTTTGTACAACAATGCTATTTTTATTATGTATTGCGGCTCAAAGTAGATTGGAATGATCGTCCCACTATAGGAGGCGTCTGCAAAGGACGCCCGATCAAGAAGATTCATGCCAGGGAATCCAATAAAGAAGGCCCTTCTCACAAAAGGGGTTACACATATTTTCCTGAGAAAAAAAGCAGCCATTGAGAATCTCATAACCCAAGGTGTGGATTTGGAAAGTCAAGGAGAGACCCCAGCCATGCTGCACACTCGTCACTAGCAGAGTAGAAGGAAATTTGGCATGGTACAAGGCAAGATATGGGCCTGTAATTGAAGAAGAGATAGGCAATGTTGGTCCAAGCGATTCATTTGGCAATTCAAAATTTTGTGTATCTGATCTTCTGGGGGAGCCAACCCATGATCTATATTAAATCTCCCAACAATAATGAGCTCTTTTTGTATCTTAAATCTCAAGATTTGTAATCAAGTCCTCTTTTTTATATACAAATCTCTATTTGTTGGAACAAATGAACATGTCGGATGTTGTTGCAATTGTGTAAGTTTTAATCTCTCTCCCTCCCTCTCTCCAACAATGATAGAAAGAAGATGAAGAGAAAGAGAGACAATGAGAGAGGGAGGAAGAGAGAGAGAGAGAGAGAGAGAGATAAACTCCTCACAGCTTTTGCATTACAAAATTAATTGTGAATATAGTACAAACTTTATAGCTCATCCGTTCCCTCAAGCACAGGCACCATGTCAATTTTAATGACATCTGAACATTCCGGATCAATTTCTTTTGGGTTCCATTCCATTTCATCATCAAAATTGAGCTCATTTGCAATTGCTTTGTGTGTTTGAAAGCGTTCGAAGATTTCTTCAGTGGCACGTGTGGATAACTTTACTGGCTTATGCATAAGTTACATGTTACAAAATACATACACCAAGTCCACGGCTTGTTTATGACTTAATTGATTTCATTTTTTAGTATGCACAAAAGCAAATGAAGAACAATTTCTTTCAAAACTACCACTTGAGGCAGCAACAAAAAATACTCTCACAACCACTTGTTGAAGTTCCACTTTTTCTCCATCATACTCTTTCCACCAGCTGGTGTGCTCATTGTCTTGATAGCATCTATATGCCAAGGATCCCCCAACATTCCTTCTCTACTAGTATAGGATGTCTTCTGTATGTATGCCACCTGTCCATCCACATTTCATAATAGTTGGACACACACTTTTTCAAAATCGCTGATCACTTCATTGTTTGAAGATTGATCGTGCATCTAGAACTTGGGATCTAAGACGAACCCTACTCCATGTAAAGGAGTATCCAGCTGATCCCATCGTCTTTTGACAAACAAAATTATCATGGATTTCTCTTTTCTTGCATAAGGTGTACAATCTTTTAACATGCAAGAGGCTTCATGCATGTACCAATAAACCTGTCCAAATATAGAGGCTTCTTTGTCCACTAATCATATCAAATGAGTGAAGGGTTATGTGACAGTAACAATCTTGTTTACATTTCTCCAAAAAATAGGAGAGTTTACAACCTGATAGAATTCGGAAGTAGTTGGTTCATACTTGGGATATTTATCAAGCCAAATGTCCTATCTTCTATTTTCCACTGTTTCAACAAGGGTTGCTTTAACCTGCTATAGTGTAGAGAGAACGTAATACACTGTCGCAAAACGAGTCACACAAAAAATTTGTAAATTTTTGGTTGGGGACTTTGTTCTAAATAGAGCATAAGAAAATGAATGCTCTCTTATAGACTTCACCAAGTGGTTTGGATCTAGAAGAGTTTTCTTAATAGAAGGAACTTTTCCAAAGTCCTTCAAGAGTAGATTCAAAGTGTGGGAAGCACTTGGAACCCATGTAATCGCTGGATACTTTCCTTCAATTGCTTTTTAGCTATATGCATTATCTATAACAATGGTTGTCACATTTTTAGGTCCCCTTGCTCTTTTGATCAAACGCTCATATAGTACGCCATCAAGATATCCACTAGTTTTCTCTTTGAGGGATGTGTCGTTTGCTTCAAGAAATATGTATTTTCTTGGATAAATCAACGTCACATTAATCAATGGTTTCTTCTAACAATTTGTCCAACCATCTAGAGTGATTGTGCATCCATACTGTGGCACATAATCAAGAGTTGTGCACTTTAAAAGATTCTCTAATGTAGCTTTCACTTTATCTAAATATTTTGTATGCATCTTATTTTAATTAGGAACCACAAAACCCTTCTTTTCTGTGCTCATTAAAGCATCTTTCAAGATAGGATTTTGAATTTCACATGCAACAAATGCTTGCGTCCACTTAAGATGGAGTTCAAGAAGCCATTGTTTATCAAATGCCTGATGCAAAGTAGAACCACTTGGTACAGGTTCTCCTCCAATCCATGCTTCAATTCGGCTTATTGTAGCAAAGTTTGTGGTGGGATTAGAGCTACAAGCCCCATCAAAGGATAAATGACACCCTCCTTTATCATAAGAAGGGGTCGAGGGAGGGTTTTTATCATTCTCGAGTGTCATCTCCACGTCCCTAGCCATCATTTTGGGACCACCCTTTTTTTTCCCCTCAAGATATACTCTCTTTGCCTTGAGCGCCCACTCATGAAATTTTTCTTCAATACCTCTAGGGGCGTTTTGCAAGCTGCCATGTTTCCAGGAATTTTAAGCACATGTTCTTTTATCCTTTGAACATTTCTGCTAAAATTATGGCCGTAGGTCTTAGACATCAATTTTGATATAGTCTTTCCACTGGCCAGTTTATCTATGTAGCTCTACTCATATCCTTTCACCATCTTCTTAAGATTTGCAAACTCAAACAACACTACTTACTAAATACACATCTAAATGCATCAAGGTGCATGACAAAGTAAAGACTTCTTGCCTTTTCCACCGGAACCTCGTCATATTCAGGATTCCATGATGGAAAAAAAAAAATCTTCTTTTAGATCCATTTTGTGAATGAGAAGACCATTTATATCAAGGATCAAAGCACGAGGATCATCTTCAATGTTGGTTGGGATAAAATCACATTCTTTGGGTGATCAAATTATTCATCTTGGATTGTTGCACTTTGAAAAGTCCCATGCACAACTACTAGACTAGAATACATGTGCCAACTTTTTGCTACATTTGCTTGAGCTCCCTTTTCATTTTCCACTTTTGTGGAATGGCTGAAATGTGCATATTTTCTTAACAATTGACTCTGGTTAGGGTGGTGAACAATATAATAAATCCATTGTCATTTCCATATGAATGATTGCATAGACAAGGCATCCTATATGAGACAAGAAAGTTATCATGATACACAACAGAACATTTGAAAGAAACAATTATGCAAGGTTTAATAAATAAGCCTAACATTATTAACAGATCAATAGATTACTAAAAAAAAAGAGGAGCATTACAATAACTCATGTCTCTATCTCCTTGAACAAATAGAGCTACAAAAGTGAATTTTGGGGCAAAAAATCACCACCTTTGACAATGCATGTAGGAGCAGCGTACTCAGAAGCAACTTCAACACCATCAGCATGGCTTGCATAAACAATGTAGTAGGGTCATTTCTACCTGTGGCATTTCCATTCTTGCACCAGTACTTTCCACATGTATGGATGTTTCTTCTACATCTCATGTGCACACTGTTAGTTTCTTGAGCCTCTTGGATGCTTTCACTTGCCTGGATTTCTTTTGTTGTGCAAATAGAAATAAGTCCTATAGAGTGTCTCCACAATCCTCCTTAAGAATTTTTCCTACATGTAGATCAACTGCCATTTTAGGACATATACTAGATAAACAAAATGTTGTACATTAAGAAAATTGAACTATACTATCCATGTTTCATTCTATATTTCATAAGCATACCTTGAAGTGATGAAGCGACATTGTCAACATGTCCACTATTCTTAGGATCATGTGCACTTTGAGAGCCTTGTGTGAACTTTTGAGACATACTCTACTTTGGGTTGCTAATTTTTGCTTTGACTGTTTTGATAAGTCTTCAATAGTTTCTCCACATGATTTATCCACATCACTTAGTACCTCAGGTGCTAACCCATCATCAAGTGAATGCTTCACTAAAGAAACTACCCTCTTAGTTGAAGATGCTACCAAATATAGTACAAAGAATTTCACAACTACCAACTTACCTTAAGGATAGCACAACCAAGATATCCAATAACATGCAAGCATCACATGGCCATTAACTCTCAACATTAAGAACCCAAAAACATACTAATGTTTGTTACATGTGCTATCAAGACCCACATTTTGACTAGTAGAGTAACCCACAACAATGTTGGAAGGATTTTCTTTTTCCACTCTTGGCACTTGTACTGTCTCCAACGGGCTACAAGCGGACCTAGTTGGAGATTTCCCCAACATTTAGAGCCAATGGTATGATGCAAGAGCGATTCACAATATTGCTAGTACACTTTATCTCTTCCATGGGCTGTAAATAAATATGCTTGGCCCACTATCAGGTCATATTGGTAGACATGAAGCTTCAATAGAAGAAAAAAGTGAATATTCTGCAAATGATGGCTTATGGCACCCAAACATTAAACATGCATAGCATAATTTTATCTATCAAATCCAAGCATATGAGATAGTAGTTGGAAGATAGCTAATGTAGATTTCTTTTTTTCTATAAACTTACATGGATAATAGCTATGAATAGCTACCCAATAGCATGCAAATAGTATTTTGATAGATACTAATAGCAATACCATCGTAAACGTTTTCTAAATGTACTTCAATGCCTAATTTGATAGCTTTGAATGAACTAAATTGTCTACAAGAAGGCATAAAATAACTATTGGATGGATTTGAGGAAATCATTTGAGAAAATATATGATAGCTATCGTCTAATGATGGCAGTCCAAATAGTTATTCTTTATTTCTCTCAAGTAGCTTTTGATAGAGAATAGCTACCTGATAGCTATCTAATAGCTATTGAAAAAACTAATATATGTCTAATAGTTATCCAACAAGTAGCTAACATCTCATTTATGTGCTAACAACAAGATTCTATCAAGCATTAGCCTTGATAGCCATTGGACAATGTAGAAGGCAAGAACAACCTCTAGTAGGCGGCTAGCATATACCAGAAGCTTCCAAAGTAGTAACCAGAGAGTTCCCATGGTATCTGACAATGCACAGTCAATCAATAACCAGTCCGAGAACCTATAAATAGGACCCACTATTCATTTTTGGGACGTCTTGGACAAAATCCTCTATTCTTGCACTCCCTCTCTTCTTAGCACTTTGATCTTTAGATCTCTTGTAATCCCAAATCCTTGTTATTGTATCTTGAGCCATTTATTGGCATACTTTGTGGGCCAAAGCATGTATGGGTAGTACCAAAAATGGGTGTCTTGGACAATGCTTTGGTAGCACTTTACAAGCCCCATCTTCATCGTAAAATAAACTAGCGTGTTATATATCAACGATGCATTTTTTCATGTAGAATTCAAAACTATGAAGTCCGACAAGTTTTGGATTTTTCGCAAAAAATTTACCGGTACCCACTTTTTCTAAAGGGTACCACAAAAAGTTGCAAAAGGTGGTACCACCAATCCATGCTTTTACCCTTGTACTTTCTAGTATCACTTCTAGTTCTACTTTGATTATTCTTTTGAATGCAGTTTCAGTTTCAGTCTCTGTGTCTATTGTCATTTCATTTTCAGTTTTGTTTTCCAGTATTTTGAAGTCTCATCTAAACTTTCCAAGTTTGATATCACTAACTCTAGGTACCAACATGGAATAGTTATTTGAATATATCCAACTCAATCCATTTTGGCAATCACGATGATTTGAGCTAAGTTGCTCTAAGAGAGACAAACTACCTCCTAGCTGGTATTAGAGATACTGCATATCAGTGATGGCACCCAAAAAAGTACATGAGGTCAATGACCAACCACTCAACTAAGGGAAAACCCAAATCAAGTCAATCCAATTTCAAAAGAGTCAGATCCGAGCTTTGACAGTGATGATGAACAACCTAGAAATGAGACTGATGTCGCTCCAGGAGGGGGAACTGCTGAGGAATTATGGGATTCACACCATTCTAGTCATTCCACGCAAGGGAGGTTGAATGGGCTGAGAGGAGGAGTAGGTCTCATGGGTCTCAAAAATGTCATAAACATACTAATGAAAGTGAAGGAGGTAGAAGAAGTCATTGACCATCACATAAGCTGGCTAAGAAGACAATAGAAGACACAGTTTTAGAGATAGAGATACAGAGCTGTGATGTTGATAGTGACCAAATGTTATAGTAGGAATAAATCTAGAGACAAAAAGCGAGTACACAAAATAAAAGCCAATTGAAGCAATGAGCATTCTAATAATTTGAAGATTTCTTTCCCATTATTCAAGGTGGAAAAAGGGATGATCTTGACGTACACAATCAAGCCTTTGAGCAATACACAGAGTTGAAGGATGTTGATGAAGATGAGTGGGGGAATACTTCCCACAAACATTGAAAGAAGCGGCTCAAAAATTATACTACTATTACCCAGCTTACCGACTTAAATCATAAAACAAGCTCATTAAGACCTTCAAGCTCAAATATTCAAATAACAAGGGGATGAAGATATTTTGTATGAGCTTGATAAGATCAAGCAAGGAAAGTTGTCAATAAGGAGCTATGTGGAGAAAATCAAAGAGCTAACCATGCAATTTCAAAACCTCCCTCTAAGAAAAGAATGAGAGCTTGGTTTTTTAAATGGATTTCGGAGTAAGAAATTGAGAGAGAAGGAAGTACCAACTCCAACTAAGAAGCTCAACGATTTGGTGCAGAGAGCACTAAAACAAGAGCAACAAGCTAAGAAGGAAAGGGTCCATAAGAGAAGGCAGTCTAGGGATAGTGAGTCTTCTATTGAAGAAAGTCCTAGGTCTAGTTCTAGTTCCAATACGTCTGAAAGTGAATCACAAGACAAGGGTAAAGGAAAAAAGAAGGGGTCATGGACCAAAAAGATAGAGAATGTGAGGTCCCCAATCCCATCGACACCAAAAATGGGATGGTACCATTGACAGGCTCTAGGCCTACTAAGTCAGAGTCCTTAAACAAGAAAAATTCCAAGGAATTCACCCTTACCATTGACAATGGTTTAGGCTTATAGCCCTAGAAAGAGACCTAGTCCTGTCTCGCAGTGGAAACGGGACCACAAAAAAAATTTCCGGCCCTATAACTTCATCATTCAGATTATGGTATCCTTAGCTGACGCTTTTTTTCCCCTAACATATGTGAGGACACAGCCATTGGTGGATTCCTCTTCCAAGTGAAGAAGTATCTAAACGTTTTAGTGCACGAGAATACATAGTTACCCGACTAATCAGGTCCACCCGTCCATGATTGACAACCTTAGTCAATCCCCACTTACCACCCCGCACTCACACATGATTTCTGTGTTATTTAATTACTACCACATTCTTTTCACAATTAAAACAATGATTCCTTTTAACTTTCACAAATGGATTTTATTAAAACAACCTTTGAAAAGAGTATCGAAGACATTCTTTCAGCAAACAAACATCTTTAGACTTAAGACAAGGTACTGTCATTCTAAAATATCTCTGATCAGTACTGGCTTGTCTCAAGACCACCTATACAGGGGTGAAAAAACGGTACCCATTCCTTATTTATAAAAACCGGGGTGGAAAAAGCCATCACAAAGTCTGGGGGGCCCATACGCCAACCGGTTGCCCATACAACTGGGCGGTTCCTCTAAGATAAACTTGAAATCTTAAGTAATATCCACAAACACAAACAAGCACGGGGTAAAGACTCCACGCGTGCTGAGGAAACCGACTCATCCATGGCGGAATCGCCATCATTACTCATTACCTGGAGTAAAATATTTCCAAGGAATCAGAGGCATCTTGAGATAAGCTGTCTTAAGGATGGTCAAACATTTCTTTCCTATTTACAATCATTGCTCGTTGGTTTCGTAGAAGTTACCTTCCGTTTACAGCCAGCTTATCCTTCCTAACCTTACGTATGCAATGCTAACTTAAAAATGAACTTTAAAAGATTTTAAGTGAACAAAATAGAAATCCACTTGGGATTGCTCGTCCATGTGTTGTTGGGCGGGAGCCCGTAGACTTTCCTCCGTTGGCCTATGGCTAGGCCCAGCCTCATGGTCATTAGTGGCTTTATTTCTTTTGTTGCTAACATCCTCTTCCTCGGTAAGAGGATTTCCCCTGGTTCTCTTTGGAGCCATGTCGACAGCCTTATAAAAAGACTTAATCGATTAGAAGTTTAATTGAATAATCTTTTTTTTTCCTTTTACCCAAAAATAAGGATTTTTGGAGTAAGTAGGTATCCTTGATAGTTAATTGGATGAGATATTCCTACTGTAACTTCTTTATACTATAAGTAATTTCCCATAATTACCATTTAATCAGGGAAACCCTTTAACTAGGTTTATCCTTAGTCTATATTCCATTTTAGCCTTAGTAAATTATAAATTTCTATCAGCTAATGGATTAATCACCCTAATTTGTAATTGGATATGTTCTATCTCTAGGATTTTTCATAAATTTGATTTATAACCTTTCCCTCCTATATTTATGGTCTAATTTAGGCAAAATTTTGCTGATAGTAATTTGTTATACCAACTATTTATGTTGAGTTAATTTTCCCACCCTTCAATAGTGATTTTGGACCTCAGGTATTTATTTGGTAATTAGATAAATTCATTTACTAATTTCCTTTCTCTATTTCATACGCAAAATTGGTTACTTTTATTGAAGCTAAGTATTTAAACTATTTATCTGAGGTTGGGGTATTTATCATGGATTCCTCAAGGTGTGTTCTACTTCTGATAATTATATCAAAGGTTTTTGGATTAATTTACTATTTCTCCCTTTTATTTTTTCCTAAAAATAATGTAATTTTAATGAGATAATTAGGTAAACTAATTATTTGAGGCTAACATAATTATCATGGATTTCCTAAGGTTTGATTAACCTTTGATAAATAACTCAAAGCATTTAAAATCAATTTGCTAATTTTCCTCTTTTAATTTGTCCTAAAAATAGAGTAATTATGCTAAAATAATTAGGTAAATTAATTATCTGAGCTTAAAATAATTATCAGAGTTCCCTAACATGTGATTAACCTCTAATAAATAACTCAAAGCATTTTGAATCAATTTGCTAATTTCCCCCTTTTAATTTGTCCTAAAAATAGGGTAATTTTGCTAAAGTAATTAGATAAATTTATTATCTGAGATTAACATAATTATCATGGATTTCTTAATATATGATTAACCTCTGATAAATAACTCAAAGAATTTTGAATCAATTGCTAATTTTCTTCTTTTAATTTGTCCTAAAAATAGAGTAATTATGCTAAAGTAATTAGATAAATAAATTTTGAGCTTAAAATAATAATCACAGGTTTCCTAACATGTAATTAACCTTTGATAAATAACTCAAAGCATTTTACGTCTATTTGTTAATTTTCCCCTTTTAATTTGTCCTAAGATTAGAGTAATTCTGCTAAAGTAATTAGGTAAATTAATTATCTGAGGTTAAAATAATTATCACGGGTTTTCTAACATGTGATTAACCTTTGATAAATAACTCAAAGCATTTTGAATCAATTTACTAATTTCTCCTTTTTAATTTGTCCTAAAACCAAAGTAATTATATTAAAATAATTAATTATTTGATGTTAACATAATTATCAGGGGTTTCTTAGCATGTGATTAACCTCTGATAAATAACTCAAAGCATTTTGAATCAATTTGCTAGTTTCCTGCTTTTAATTTGTCCTAAAAACATGGTAATTTTGCTAAAGTAATTAGGTAAATTAATTATCTGAGATTAGCATAATTATCACGGATTTCCTAACATGTGATTTACCTCTGATAGATAACTCAAAGCATTTTGAATCAATGCTAATTTCCCCGTTTTAATTTATCCTAAAAACATAGTAACTCTGTTAAAATAATTAAATAAATTAATTATCTGAGCTTAACATAATTATCACAAGTTTTATAACATGTGGTTAACCTCTGGTAAATAACTCAAAGAATTTTGAATCAATTTGATTATTTTCTCATTTATTTTTCTCTAAAAACAGTGTAATTCTGCTTAATTAATTATGAAGATTACTCAAAAAATTACAAGATAATTTTCCTAACTTAATGACTGTCTAATGTAACTCTGATAATTATCTCAACTTAATCTAAACTTAATTAATATATTTTCCATTAATTTAGGTTTAATATGGATAATTTCAGCCCTAATATGATATAATAATTAATTAGCTTAATATCCCCAAGCTTAATTACAACAATCAACAGAGAATATTTAATTAAGAGAGGATTTTTGAGTATACATAGGATTAATCTTTAATTTATTAAAAAAATAGGTTAACCTATCTTTGCTAATTAAGAAGGATTAGACTAATTACCGTTTAATTTAATCAACTAGAGCTTGATCTCTAGTGATTTCTGCGTAGCGGTCTCTCTAGATGAGAGAGAGTGTGTCAAGGCTCCGAGTCTAAATTTTATGAAGGAAAGGGGGTCTTTTTATAGTTTTTCTAGGCCCCGGGCAGTTCCACGCAGGTTTTGACACCTCAAGCATGCCCTAGCTTCAAGGTAGCGCCATCTGCTACTATTTCTATCTCTGGCACGTTCCCCACAGCTCCACACTACCCCCACATATTCTAGAATCAATTTTGGTTGATTTTACTGATTTTTAATGATGAAAATTGGAATATCAGTTAATTCTAGAACCTTAGGATAAGAAAGTCTTTGTTAATAATAATTACTGAAACCATCCAATTTTTATTAATTAATTGAATTCCTAATGTAACCTTCCAGGGCTCGTAACTTTTTCAGTTTTTATCAAATTCTGATTCTGAAAATTACTAACCATAGTAAAGCTCTGCTTATGATTCCAAAAATACCAATATCAGCCATGATTGAATCATTCAACAGTGGTTTTCAAGTTAATTTTCCAAGCTTTGTACAATTTTTAAGGTTTCGAAAACTGGAAACCTTACAATCATCCCAACTTAAGGAATTGAGATGTCTTCATCTCAACCGAAATTGAGAAAATCTTTGAGAAGTGATACTTCATCCTCCTAAGTGGCGTCTTCAGTGGGGTGGTCTTTCCATTTTACTAAATGTTCTCTGATAACTCTGTTTCGTAGACTCCTTCCCTAGTGTCGAGAATACAATCTGGTTGGAGTTCAAGAATTCCCTGTTTCTGCATCACAATCTATTCGTTATCTAGAGTGTGATTTGGATTTGGGATGTATGGTTTTAGAAGACTGATATGGAATACATTATGGACCTTGAGGTGCTTAGGTAGTTTTAGTTTGTAAGCTTGATCACTGATTACTTTAATCACTTCATAAGGTCCACAATATCTGGGGCTTAGTTTTTTGTATTTTCCCAAGGATAAAGTGCTTCTCTTTGGCCGTATCCTAAGGAATACTTTATCTCCGTGTTTGAAAAACCGATCAGACCATTTTTGATCAACATATTGTTTTTGGCAGTCCCTGGCCGCCTGAATGTCTTGTCTTATGGCTTTGGTTTGGGCATCCATCTCCTCCAACCATTTCTTTGAAGCTTCTACTCTTGTAGTAGGGTCAGAAAAGTTTAGGGGTGATATACATTCATACCCATAAAGAGCATTAAATGGTGACATCCCAATGCTTTTATGAAAGGATGAGTTATAGGCGAATTCCACCAGAGGAAGAAATTGGATCCATTTTCGGGGTTCTCTACTACAATAGGCTTTAAGGTTGTCTTCAATAACTTGATTCACTCTTTCCGTCTGGCCGTCTGTCTGAGGATGATAGGATGTACTGAAACATAGCTGGGTACCTAAGGATTCAAATATAGCTTTTCAGAATTTTGAAGTGAAATTTGCATCTCTGTCACTGACTATTCTCTCAGGAAGTCCGTGTAATCTGAAGATCTCCTTGATAAATAGACGGTTTATGTCTGATGCAGTGTAAGTTGTTTTTACAGGCATCAAATGGGATACTTTAGTTAGCATATCCACTACCACCATAATGGAGTCGTAACCCCGTTAAACAGTGGGAAGGCCTGTTACAAAATCCATGCTAATGAGTTCCCACTTCATTTGAGGAATGTCCAGAGGTTGAAGTTTTCCTGGCATCATTACTCGTTCAGCCTTAATCCTTTGACAGGAAAGACATTGTCTGATGTAGCGAAGTACATCTCCTTTCATTCTTGGCCAAAAATAGCTCTTCCTTATGGAATTAAGGGTCTTTGCATAACCAGGATGGCCGGCAACTGGAGCATTGTGTCCTTCATAAAGGATTAACTCCTTTAATGTTGGATTCATAGGAATGTAAAGCCGATACTTATAATAGAGAATCCCATCATCAAGTGAATAATCCTTGATTCTGTCTTTCTCTTTCTCTTTTAGATCCTATTGATTGATAACCTGTAGAAGTTTGTGATAATCCTTATCTTCCAGGGAAGCTTCCTTAACCTTGTTTAGGATTGGATTGTCGACTATGGAAATAGCCCCAAGAAAAACCTTACGGCTAAGAGCGTCAGCAACCACATTCTCTTTCCCTGGTTTATATTTTATTTCAAAATCATATTCCTGTAAGAGTTCTATCCATCTTCTCTGCCTCATGTTGCGTGTTGCTTGAGAGAAAATCCATTTTAAACTCTGATGATCGGTGATTAACTGGAACTTCCCCCCTAAAAGATAGTGCCTCCAAAGTTTTAGAGCATGGATGACAGCTAGGAGTTCCAGATCATGAGTTGGATAATTCAGCTCGTGGATTCTTAATTTTCGAGAAGTAAAGGCGACTGGTCTTCCTTCTTGGTTTAAGACTCCTCCTATAGCAAGACCACTGGCATCTATTACTACTTCAAACTCTTGAGTGAAGTCAGGAAGTTTGAGTACATGGGCTGATGTGAGATTTTGTTTTAGTTTGAGGAAACAATCCTCCTGTTCTTTTTCCCATGTAAGTTTGGCTGTCTTTTTAAGTAGCTGCGTCAAGGGTGTGGCGATGACTGCATAATCTTTGACGAAGATTCTATACCATCCTGTAATGCCCAAAAATCCTCGAATCTCAATGACTGTTTTGGGTTGTGGCCAGTCTATTATATCTTTAATCTTTGCGGGGTCTACTGAAATTCCTTCAGGGTTTATTATAAAACCAAGATAACTAACTTTGGCTGTGAAAAACACACATTACTCATCTTGGCATATAACTGATGTTGCCGTAGAAGATGAAGTACTTTACGTACAACCTTCATGCTCTTTTTCATCCTTGGAATATACCAGGATATCGTCAAAAAACAGCAACACAAAATCATCCAGATATTATCTGAATATATCCTCACCAACACAAAATCATCCAGATATTCTCTGAATATATCCTGCATGAGACGGTTAAAAGTAGCTAGAGCATTCGTAAGACCAAAAGGCATCACGATGAACTCATAATGCCCATACTGGGTGTTGAAAGCAGTTTTGTAAATATCTGCCTCCTTAATCCGGATTTGATGGTACCTCATATGAGATCAATTTTTGTGAATACCTTGGCTCCATGTAATCTATCAAGCAATTCATCGATGCGAGGAATAGGATACTTATTCTTTACCGATACTTGGTTAAGTCCCCTATAATCAATGCAGAGACGTAAAGATCCATCCTTCTTCTTTTGGAATAGAATAGGTGCTCCCCAAGGTGAAATGCTTGGTCTTATGAATCCTTGTTCAATAAGCTCATGAAGCTTTTGATTCAATAGCTTCAGGGAGGGACATTTTGTAGGGTCTTTTTGAAATTGGTTCACTACCTGGAAAGGTTTCTATTTCGTGGTCTATATCCCTTGGAGGAGGTAAATTTGAGAGATCTTCCGGAAATATATCCGAAAATTCCTTAAGCCATTCTGGAGTTGTGTTGTCCCTTGAATCATCTTCCTTATTGATTTTTACTACAAAGATCTGTTGCCCTTTGCGTAACCCCTTCAGAAGTCGACTAGCCTTAACTAAATGAGCCTTAGGCTTCCCATTTGATCCTTGTACTAATGTTTCTTCACCTAAGTGATTTTTGAAGGTTAAGTTCCCTAGAGCACAGTGAATTTGGGCTTTATTTTCGATTAACCAATCCATTCCTAGAATGCCATCATAGATTCCTACTGGTAGAGTCCGAAAGTAAGATAAAGTAAGGGTTCCTCCTAGTTCAAACTCAACTTCCCCAACTGTAAATTGAGATAGAACCTCTTTCTCATTTGCTAGTTCTACCACTAATTTCTTGGTGGGATATTGGTTCAATTTAAGTTTCCTTAAACATTTAAGGGAGAGAAAAGAGTGAGTGCTGCCACAATCTATAAGCAGTTCAAACTTTTCACCTTGTTTATTTGCTGTGGTTTGGATGACAACATACTGTTGCCGAGCTCCAGGGTTATCCATGGCGGCAAAAAGAGTAGCTCTTTCGTCTTCCTCATCCAGCAAGGTAGTCTCTCTTACTACAGCATAAGCTCTGGCTCCTCTACCTCTTCCTCCGCCTCGTACTCTATTTTCTCTACCTCTTTGATTATTTCCTTGTCTTATCTGAGTCTGAGGAGTGGTTCCGGCAGCAACTCTAGGATTTTTCCCCTCGGGGCATTGACTCTTGTAGTGTCCCATTCTATTGTATCCATAGCATCTGATGTTTGGAAAAGTCTGCTCTATAGTGGCTGCAGCTGACACTGCCCTTCGTTGGTTTCCTTGGTTGTAATTTCCTCTTGCTCTTCCTCTAAAGTTATTGTAGTTGTAATAGCTCCTTGCAGGGGGGTTTCCTTCAGCTGCAAGTGGTGTAGCTCTTAGAAGAGCATCTTGAATAGAGATGGGTCTCATAACTTCCAAGCGGGTACTTAAAGGTTTGTTTAGACCTTGACAGAAACGAGCAATCTGTTGTTCCATAGTCATTGGTGGTGCATAACGTCGTAAAGACACATATTTGGTGTAGTACTCTTCCAAAGTAAGCCCTAACTGTTTGAGGGCGAAGAATTCATTCATTTTAATAGCTTGGTGAGCTGGAGGAAGATATCTTTCTTTCACTGCTTGCTTCATTCTTTTCCAGGAGGGACTAATGGAAGGGTTATCTCTACAGTATTGTTTCCACCAACCCTCAGAACTCACAAGCCACACCGATATCTTTTCAAGCATGGCTTGAACAGTGTGCAACACCACAACAGAACACAAACAAAGGTGGTTATCAAGCCATGTCAGGGCTAGGAGAACCACCAATACCACCAATTCATTAGCAATACCAAGATGAGAGTAGAACAAGAACGTCCAATCCGACTAGGACTGAAGCACCACATCAAGAACAAGAACAAGAATGCAAAGAAAGGGTCCAAGGAGAGGAACAACTCGGGGGGTGCACTATGTAATCATGTTAATGTATAACGTGATTTCAAAGGGAGGGGTTTTGAAATACAAACGATTTAAGAAATTTAATTGGAAAAATTTCTTAAAATAAGGGGTCATTTTATTCATTTAGACATGTTAAAAGAGGGGTTTCTTTAATACTCTACGAACGCACGTTATATAGGGGGGTACTAAATGGTGAACCCCCCGAGAGGAACAATCACCTGCTAGACCAACCAAAAATTATGGATTAGGAGCACTCCTAGGGGAAAAACACCTACCATATTCTAGGCCAAAAAAGGCTCATAGAGGAGGATTAGGAGATCCTATGCCTAAAATAATGGATCACCGTAGGATCAGGCCATCTCAAGTCTAGAAATAGGTTAACAAGAAATATTCATGGAATAGAGATCCTAGGGATCACGTGGGAGAATTTGTGCGTGTCATTATAGATGAGGAAGTCCTAGACTTTTCAACACAATGTGCAGGATTTGGTCTAATCCTTGAAGAGGATGTTGCCACTTGGTTTGATTCCATAGAACATAGAGATTTTGAGTCAATGGAGGAGGTGTTTGACGAATTTATCCAGGAATACTCTCAAAGAGGGATAGCTCACAACATCGTCTCGCAAATCCACAAATTCAAGCAGAAAGAAGGAGAATATGTACGAAAAGCAGCCTTACGATTGAAGATATACGTGAATTTATGTCTAGTAGAAGAATTGACAACCCAGTCAAGGCTCATGCTCATCTTATCAAAGGAATTGAGGAACGCAGATCTCCAGAAAGACATTCATATGAAAAAGAGCCCCACATTGAATGAGTTGACAAAAGAGGCTCTCTACTTGGTAGAAGATAACTGTGTTGTCTACAAGTGTAAGGGCCTTCTCCTAGCCCTTATGCAAGGCTAACACATCTAAGCCACCAACTTAAAATATAAAAAAGAAAAAAGAAAATAATAGAAAGAAAAAAAAGTTCAAGAAAATTTGGGCTCAATTCAAGCACCAAAGTATACCCACAAGAGACTTTTGGCTTATGCCATGGGAACATGGACATAACCAATGCATAGAAAATTAGCTCTTCATTTTGAGAAAAATTAGCATAAAGAAAAATATAATATAAGATAAGGGAGAAGGAAAACAAAAAAGATAAAGAAGGAAAAGAGAAGATAACGATAAGGTGAGTAAGTAACTTGTTGAGAAAGTTTTGACAAGTGTCAGATAAGTTTTGATAAGTAAGATAAGTTATCAAAGAAAGGTAAGTTATAAAGATAAGGAAGATAAGCTATCAAGATAAGTGAAAGCACATATAAAAAATGTGCATAAAAAGAGGGCTTCGAATTCTCTTCTCATTTTTTGCTTTCCTCCTCCATTTTTAGGATGCAACTAGAGAGTAAGTTATAGAGAAGCTTGCGGAAGCCATAGCCAAGCCTCTTGAAAAACACACACACACACACACACACACACACACACACACACACACACACACACACACACACACACACACAAACACACACCTCTCCTACACACACCTCCTCTCCAAGAGAAGCCATGGCCAAAAACCATAACCGTGCTTCCTATAACTTGATCTTCTTCTCCCATTACATTCTCTCATAACCCCTAATATTTCCATAGCTTGAATCTCTCTTTCCTCTTTCCATTCTCTCCTTCCAAGTAGCACAATTAGGGGTCTTGAAGAGGGGGGAAGTCAACTACATCAACAAGCTTCTTCAATCAGCCAAAGGAAGGAGAAGACTCTTACCATACACACACCAAGGCAATGTTTTCTTGTCGTATTCATGCCATTGAACACCTTAAACATTGGGTTACTCTTCATTCTATATTAATTCATGCTTAAGCTTCACGTTTACATAAGCAAACTTTCATCTTTCTTAGAAGGACAAATTACTAATTTTCTCTTACGAGGTTATTTCAAGCTATGTTGTTTCAAGTTCTCTAGTCGACCAGACTAATATGGCATAGAGAGAGTAGAAAGCACTCTCTTTAACCGTAGGTGATTGGAGATCATACTTATATTTCAAGTTTTGTTCTCTAGATTACCAGACTAATATGGCATAGAGAGAGTAGAAAGTACTCTCTTTAACCATAGGTGACTGGAGATCATACTAAAATAGCATGCATGTTGGATGATGATTAATATCTATGCGTATCTTTAAACCCCACCAAAAATATCCTTTTCTATTTTTAAGATGCACGAGATAATTGCCACATACTCATGGGTAATTAAGTATTGGAAATTTTTGGAATTGACCATTCTATTCAAAGTGGCATTATAATTTACTCTAAAAAGAATGCTCTTATAAAAGAAAGGTTACATGTTTTTCTTTAAATTTAAGAATTAGGAATTTTCTTCTTTAAAAGAGAAAAGGAGCATGTGTATAAGATTTGTTTAGTGATACAAATAAGTTAATACTAATTCTCTCAAGGAGAGTTAAGTTTTAAAGGGTAGCTCTATCTTAATCAAAGGAGTTTTTCCTTGGAAGTGGGAATTTCCTTCCAATTAAGGTTATCCTCCCCCACCCCCCTTATCAATTGGAAAGTTCCAAAACCATAAGCCTCTTCTAGCTACATAATTAATCCTCTCCACAGTAGCAAAAGTATGCCTAAATCCCTTGAAGAAGATTTTGTTAATCAGTCATACACTATTGCATGAACATTTTTCACTACACTATCATGTCGAGTCTTAGGAACTTTGCAATTTTTTTTGCGCTTACACTACCATGCATGGAAGGGTTTCACTCTTGCATAAGCACTCAAAGGAAGTTCCTTGATTATTTGTCTCAAGATTGCAAGTTGGTGCATTCCAAAGTTTTGTGTTTACCACGTATAGATCACACCAAAGCAAAACTCATTGTAGAAAGCATATGCATTGTTCATTTTAAGTTTGTCTACTTTCTAGTTTGTTTTGCAAATTCAAAGGGGGGGGTAAGGAGATAGCTTCACGGATGTCATGATCGTGTTGCTTGAACATAAAACTCCCATCACTTCCATGGAGATGCCGCATGGATGGCAAATTCTGCAAAGGGACCAAAATGGAATTTGTCAATGTCAGAGTTAACTTGAAACTTACTTCGAGACAAAACCTTCAACTCCTAAGAGACTCGTTGTATTCTTAAGGTTTTGTTTGATTAAAGATTAAAATGAACTAAGAACTAAGAGATTATAACTCAAGGAACTTAATCTAAATTTAAACTAGGAATAAAACTTTATCGAGAAGATTTGACATGGATAGCCCTAGCATAATATAGAGATTTAAGTGTGCGAACTTTGTCTTACATGCTTGAAAAAGGCCGACGCAGGTGTTTACCTGTGGGATACAATGGGGGATGGTCTTTTTTGACTAGGATTGATAACCATTCGTCTATGTTTTGAGCTCGGGTTCATTTATTGCCCTAGAAATGGGATTGAATGGAAGTCACTCCTGGTTGGGTGATAGGGACCCGCGGATGCGTCTGGAAATTGGCCTAGTCCGAATGGGGCTGATGTCGACGGGAAAAGGAGGAAGTAAAATGGATCCATGTAAGGGATCAAGTTAAAGGAGGAGGATGTGATTTAATTAAGGAACTCTTGTAACTGTTTGGTAAAAAGAAACATTGAAAAGTCTACGAACGTAAATGGGCTATTCTGCAATTGTCCTCATCACCCGAACCTTTGTTGTGCTTCGCGGATTATTGATTAAAAAAACTTCTAAAGTATATTATTTTTGTAAGCCTTTCCCCCACAAGATAAAGAAAAATAAGAATTGGAAATCATGTCAAAGCGCCATCTCCACACATGACGGAACAGACAGGATACCTGAGTCCTAGGATGAGGATAGGGATATGCCTATAGATGTACATGTGATCACTTGAGAGATAACTAGATAAATTTAATAATACTAAAGGAAAAGAAAGAAAAATATTTTTAAAAAGGAAAAATGTGGGAATGACCTGATAAATGCACACTTGCAAGAGTATGCAACAGTTTGCATGCTGCTTTCAAATTCTTGAAATTTCTTCTTAGTTTGACATGATTGGAATATTGTTTTTTACTATCATAGTACTACCTTGGGAAGGTACATTTATCAAACGGTTTGGTGGGTGGGTGGATTCCGGAGGGTTAATTTGTTGGCTGAAAAGTTAAACCCAATTTTATGTTGTCCATTAAGTTAAGTCAAAAATGGGGAAAGGGATCTTGATCTACAATGTGGGGATCAAACTTGGGAACGAGGGCTTTGTACACTTATCTTAAGGGAATGCTCTCACGGCTATGCTCGGCCATAACCAAGAAAAAAAATGTCAGTGACCTTGAACCAAGGGTGAACTAGAGAACTCCCACCAGTTGACCTTGGAAGGTTGAATTCAAATTTAGTCTAATGACTTTGATTGGAAATTTGGACCAATAAGCAAAGGTGCTTCAGGACTAAGGAATCCATATAAGAGAAAAGTGAATGTTATCACCCCCTTGAGTTGGCATTGAAGAGTACAAGGAGTCATGTCTTGGTGTCGGTCTCAAGCAGGAGAGATGTCACGAATTGTGGTGTATCCATTTGGATATGGTGCAACCGACAGTTCGGGGGTTGGATAACGCTACCCGACACGTGAGAGGAAAAAAAGATGGGGCTCACACGACAATCAACACAAGGTGGCCTCAAGCAAATGGTAGAGCATGCAGGGGAGTGGGCGTGAATGGGGCAAGGAGCTGAAATGGGTCAAGCAAGCAAGCTTGCAACAAAGCGGTGAGAGGGGAGAGGGTTGGGTGAGGTCAAGAGGGAATTGGTTGGGAAGGTAGGGTTGCAAAAGGGTGAAGGTAGTTGGGAAGGCAGGGTTGTAGAAGGGTGAAGGTAGTTGGGCAAGTAATGGGCTAGGCAAGTGGTTGGTCAAGCGAGTAAAAAGGGGCAAGGGCTAGTTGAGTGGAGCAAGTAAAAGCGGAAGGCATGCGGTTAGGAAGCGAGGCAAATTCCCCAATCATGAAGTGCATGGGTATGGCATGGACAAGGCCTACCAATTAGAAGAAGATAAGCCTCCATCTAATTTTGGTAATTGAATCACCACAAAATCTATTCAAAAAGTGAAGTCTCCTACCACCATGGCTAATTGTTCCACCACCCCTATGGGACAGACTTTGCGTTGGTCGTCCAAATTGACAGTAAAAGTGGCAGTCTTGGTGGAAGCCATTGCATGGTGAACTCTAGCATGAGGTTAATACCTGAGCCACCATCCACAATGAGACCTGTAAATTGTTGGCCATAAATGGACACTATGAGGTGAGGAATTTTGTAGTCAATGAGGGGTATCGGTGGGTAGGAAATCATGTATGACTCTTCAAAGGAAATTATTGGCAGGTGCCCGCCACTATTTGGGCACAAGGGGTAGAGAGCCTGGATTGCCCTGATAAGGTCACCCCTAAAGGTAGGGTCTATTTGGAGAAGTTTGTACAATGAGATCCTTTTGTAGGTGTTCTTCAAAATCTCCTCATTTGGTAATGATGTTAACATGGTGGAAGAGTTTAGGTTTCCATATCATGTAGGGCTTTGGTCTAGGCTTGCCCCAATGCCGATGGAAGGCACTGTATGGGCTTCTTGGTTAAACCCTGCACCAATGCAATCACCTGAAGCATCACTATGAGCCTCAAATGGTTTCCTTAAGTCTGGTACTATATGAATAGGACCATGGATCAAAACGATATTTCAATGTGTCAAAGGAAACTTGTTGTTGTGTTCCCAACTTGAGAGGAATCTTCTTCCTTTTTAGGTCACAGAGTGATCTTGCTACATTAGCAAGCCTCGGTGGATGAATCTCCAAGTGCAAACACAATACCAATGCATCATGTATGGTAGTGGGAGTGTGCAAGTCTTGAACAACTTGAATCTTTGTAGGATGCATGCTCACCTTGTTGTGAGAGGCTGTATGGACTAGGTAGTGAATCTCTATGCAAAAGAAATCACTTTTTTTGCATTGATATGCAATTCATCCTAACTCAATTCTTGAAACACTGAATCCAATGCCATCAATGTTTTTCTTGTAAAATACTGATAAAGAGAAGACTAGTATTTCATGGAAAAATACTCTTGTAAAGATTCAATATGGACTGAAGACACAATCCATCATTTAATTGAATGCGGTAGGAGTATTCGTTAAGCCAAAAGGCATGACCAAAAATTCAAAAAGTCCAAAGGTTGTGTGGAAAACAGTCTTATACGCAATGCGGCGATAAAAAATTCTGATGCAAAAGTGTAGTGAGTCCACCAGAGGCCCACCACGGCCTTGTACACAGCCACGGAGTCCTTCACCAATGACAACACAAAGTCACACTACCAGTCCTAATGTTCACAATGGTGGATAGACATTTGCATGGCAAGAAGAGGGCTTATTGGTTTGTGCTGTCTACAACGTGTGAAACTATTACAAAAAGATGAAACGCTCTAACAGGTTTGCATGTGCGCAAGCTGTTGATGGGTCAAGCACGTCCACCCTCTACCAGTGCCTCACTTCCACAAGTGCATGTGCATACCACGAGAGAGAGAGAGAGAGAGAGAGAGAGAGAGAGAGAGAGAGAGAGAGAGAGAGAGAGAGAGAGAGAGAGAGAGAGAGAGAGAGAGAGAGAGAGAGAGAGAGAGAGAGAGAGAGAGAGAGAGAGAGAGAGAGAGAGAGAGAGAGAGAGAGAGAGAGAGAGAATTAGTCTATATAGAGTCTCAGCTCATCTCATCTCAAACTATGTATTTACTCTATTATGGATGGGAGCATTCAGGCGGTGCCATGTGGCAATAAGTAGATTCTCACCTCATCTCATCTCAAACTATCTATTTACTCTATTATGGAGGGGAGTATTTAGGCGGTTCCATGTGGCAATAAGTAAGGAAACTAAGCGACATCTTGAGCGAAAATTTGATTGGGGAGGGGAGCCAAATTGTCGCGGGTTGGAAATCAATGGGGGCTACCCTAGGCATCTAGAGCCGTTTCCCTACATGTGATAGGGAGGACAATCGACGAATTGCGAGCCTGCCAATCAGCAATGATATATTCAAATAGCAGATGGGCTCAAAATTTGGTATGAAGAGGAAACTATGGAATGGATGGCATGGAATCAAGTGTTGCAAGAGGCGCTCAAGAAGATGGTGGTTAGTGAGTTACTTGGTGCTTTACACAGGCTCCAACTCTTAATGGGCCAATGGAAAATTCAAATTAGAAGGCTCATAAAGATCATGAATCAACTACTGCAGTTGACAATTGGAGCATCCAAGATTCCAAAGAAAGAACTAGCTAAGAAGACAAGCTCTAAACCCTTGTTCATAGAAATGGCAAATATTTTGTTTGAAGCACGTGTCAAATGTAACCAGCCATTGCCTCAAGGATGGTTGCACACCGTATTGTATTTCCATAAGCTAGCCAAGGCTTGACTGACAAAGGACAATTCTATGATGCTGACACCAAGACATGGAATTCACTAACACCTTATGAAGTTGAGATGAAGACTACCAAAAGGACTAACTGGAGCAAGATGCACTATTGAGACTAATTAAGAAGGAAAATGCTGGAACAACCATGTCAAAGGCATCCCATGCACCACCTAAAAGGAAGAAGGCACCTGACACGAAGAGGGTTCGCTGGACATTGATTGAGTTGTTGGTGCTCTACCGCTAGCCTTTTGCAAAATGAAGTAGATGGAATGGTTTCAAAAGGCACCTTTGGAGTCTTATGTGGGCAATCAAGTGCTGGCTACCCAAATATAAGAGATAAAGGAAGCAGTGGATCTACCTTTTCCACCAGCATTTTTTGGAAATTTTGGTACTATACCCAAATTCAAGAAAGGGGAGGAGGAATGTAGAAGGCAGGAACAACCTCTTACAAGCGGTTGACAAATACCAAAAGCTTCCAAAAGTAGTAACTAGAGAGTTACCATGGAAATTGATAGTGCGCAGTCAGTTAGAGGACCTATAAATAGGACCCACTATTCATTTTTTGGTTACGTTGTCACACCTTGTAATCATGCACTCTCTCTCTTCTTGAGCACTTTGATCTTTGAATCTCTTGTAATCCCAAGTCCCTATTACTCTATTTTGGAGTCACTCACTGGCATACTTTGTACTTTTGTGTGTTACTACCAGTTGTACTCTGATTTTGCTTCTGAATGCAATTCCAGTTCCAGTCTTTGTGTTTCTCGTCATTTCATTTCTAGTAGTTCTATCATTCAGTTTTCTAAAGTTTGAGATGATCCTCCCGAGTTTGATATCACTAACTCTAAGTACCAACCTAGAATAGCTGTTCAAACATATCTAGCTCATTCCAATGCTTCAATACTTCTTAGTGCTTCCTATGGGGATTTTTCGTAAATCTACTAACCACTCCTGCTGTAAATGCAACATCTGTACTGGTGGCTACCATGGCATACATAAGACTGCCTATTGTTGAAGAATATGGAACCTTTGCCATGTTTGTTGTCTTAACATCACATTTGGGAGCATTGTTCTTGCTAGATTCCTAATATAACTCCGATATTCCATGACTCCTATCGGTCTTGATATGCATACCAAGAAAGTGACTTGCATCTCCTAAATCCTTCATAGCAAATTGCATGCTAAGTAACTTTTTCAAGATAGAAATGTCTTTAGAGTTCTTGACAATGAGCATATCAACAATATAAAGTATTAAGATGATAAGTGAACCATCATTCAGCTTCTAGGTATACAAGCAATGATCTTCTTGGCTCCGTACATAACCTTGGGATTGCATGTACTTGTCAGGTTTTTGATACCACTGCCTTGAGCCTTGCCTTAGGTCATACAATGTCTTACACAGCCTACACACCAGTTCTACCCTAGTGGGCTTTTCAAGTTCAGCCTTAAAATCCTCTGGCCATTTCATGTAAATATCTTCTTCTATATCCCCATGAAGGAATTTTTTTTTCTTCACATCCATCTGGAAAAGTTTTATGTCCTTATTGGCTACTAGTACAAGCAAAAGATGCAACGTACACATCTTGATTACTAGAGAGATAATATCATCAAAGTCCATACCTTTCTTTTGCTTTAATTTCTTAGAAACCAATCTAACCTTATACTTAGGCTCAAGATTTTTGACATATATTTCTTCTTATACACCCATTTGCATGGCAAAACTTGTTTTCCCTCTGAAAAATTTGTCAGTTCTCAAGTCTCATTTGCTACAATTGAGTTATAGTCTAATAACATTTTCTACTCCCATTTTACACTATCTTCTATCTAAATAGCTTCTAGGTAGTAGGTAGACTCTCCATAGTCAATGAAAAAAAATAGTTGAAACACCTGACTGAAAATGCTCAGGAGAATGAGAGACTCACGTAGATCTCCTCGCTACTTGACTACAAGACTCTGCTCTCTTTGAAGCACTACTAGTGGTAGGACCATCACCAATAGACTGACCTATTTGTTTGATCTCACTGGAGGCTACATCCTCAAATCTGACCTTGCAATACTCAACCTATTTGACATGTTGTTTATGTATCTTTGGCTCATAGAAGATATCTTGTGAGCTATGAATGACTTTTCTAGATTTTGGGTGCTAGAGAAAAAAGAACCTCTGTCCATTTGCACCATATCCAATGAACATACATTTGTGTTTTCTGGGATCTAGCTTCTTGCGTAGCTCTTTAGGGACATGAGAGAATGTCTCACACCCTAGAGTCATCTATGAATGTTAGGAAAAAGAATGCCCCCCTAGATATTTATGCAACATTGGCCCACATAGATCACTATTTACCAAGTCTAGAGGATTCCCTAACTCTCTATTCAATTGCAAAGTGGTAACAGTGGTCTATTTTCCATAAATGCAATGCGCACACAAGCTAAAATCAAAATGTGTAAGAAGGGTAAGTAGCCCAAACATTGAAGTTGTTTTATTGATTTTTGACTTATATGACCAAGCCAGCTAGGCCACAACTCAATAGAAGGCATCTTGGCAACATAAATGGAACTTTATTTCACACTAGAGACATATAAAGAGTACAATGAGCCAAACTTTTTGCCTTTCAAGATGGCAAAACTCCCCGTATAAATCATCCAAGAGCCATTGCCAAAACAGAAGTATGGCCCAAATCATCAAGTTGAGGAGCTGACACTAAGCTCTTTGTCAACTTTGGCACATATTTGGGGCCTTAAAGCATGAACTCAATGCTGGTATGCATACATAGCTTATCATCTCCAATGCCACAAATGTCAAGCTGATATGAGTCACTTAGCTTGACCAAACCATACATAGAAGCATAATTGGAGAACCATTCCGGCCTATGGGGAGTAACATAGAAACTGACACTTGAATCACAATGATTTAGTTTTGTGCACAACACTCATCAAGAGCCAATAATGCATCTAGATTCATATTGGTAGTGAATATCAAAACATCTGAGGGCTATGGCATGTTAATAACATACCTCAATTGGAAGAGACTCAACTACATTGAGCTCCTCAATTTTCACAATTCTCTTGGGAGGATCAGATTTGACAATGGTTTTACCCTTTTCACATTGAAAATTTTTGTAATTTTTCCTCAAAAGGAAAATCTTGTGGCAATGATATCATTCTACATTTCACAAGTCACGTCCATGACCCTTGCTACAAGCATTCTTGCAATCACATGACCAACTGTTACTACGACTGTGACCTCTTTATGTCAAGAGGTTTTGATCAATTGAAACATAAACACCATTGGAAAATAGGGTAGTGGCTAATACCATATATGACTCAAAGTCACAAATGATGATACTGATTCTTGAAGTGGAAGAGCCATGGTCACAAGCCTTATGGGAGATGATAAGGAATGAGAAGGATGGCAGATCAACTTTTAAGTCTACACCTATCACACAGATCAACATGGATCATGAATTTTACCTAGGAGATATCCAATCGCTATATGGTGACTCGGGACTAGAAGCATCTATGGAGAGTAAACTTGGAACGTGGAAAACTTTTTTGTCTTTTCTAGGAGAACACAAAACAAAATCAAAGGGTAGGGTAGTGCCCTCATGATGAAAGTCAGTTCCAATGATGCTAAACACTAAGAGCTTGCATGAACTAATGTCTACTCCTATACAATCCATGATAACTCTCTTTTAGTTCACATCTATGGGGAGAGGTGGGCAAAAACTTAGAGAAGATGGGAAGGAAAATTTCTCTTCAAGACATGCTCTTAGATGTTCAAGTGGGTCAAATGAAACAAGATAAACCAAAGGCAAAACCAATACTCGTAAACAAGGTGGGTGACTATTGTGAAGGAGGAGAAGGAAACACCACCTTGCCAGTGGAACATAAAGGGATGAATGGGGAAGACCACCTCTCAAAAAAACAAGAATGAAATTACAACTTGCAGATGGCTATGTTAAGAGACCTGTAGATATGATGGAACAAACTATAGTAACCTCTTGTTGGATAGAGCATGAAAGTACACAAGAGCAAATTTTTGCAAGGGCAGCAACTTTGAAATTGTTTTAGGGAGACCATTTATACGTCAACTTAAAATGGTACAATGTTGGGACTATGACCACATCTACTTGAGGAACAAAGAGATTACAATGAGGATCAATGTCAAAGACCATAGCTATACAGATGTTAGTCGGACTCCGGTGGAGGAATTTGACTCAACAACGGTCAATGAGCAAGAGATACATGCATGGCTATAGAGTAAAGCACATCTTTGGGGTGTGTGGATCTTCCAAGGTTGAGAGCTTGGCAAGAGAAGATTGTATCCTAGTAAACCAGTAGAGGATAAAGATTATATTATGAAACCATTACTCACGAAATTGTTTGAGTCTTTTGGCTGAAATCAAACATTGGCTACTCTTGATGTATGTGTAAATGAGGTAAACCCAACAAAATTTTGTGGCAAAGAGGGCTATGATATAGCACCTTTCCAAATGGTGAATGTTATCATGGATTCAAAGTCAAAGACTGGATACTTAGATACACATGGAACTATTGAGTGTAAACATATAGTTGATGAGATTTCCATTAGGGATTTGAGTGAAAAAAATAAAAACAAATTCCAAGATTCACAAAATAATGAATTTCTAGAGATGGATTCAGATGATGATCTAACAAGTAGCTTTGAAAAAAACCAAAACAAAAAAGGAGGGTTTTTCTATGATTTTCATAACCAAAAACCCAGAAGACAAGAGAGGTATCACACAAGATGAGTGAGGAAGAAAAAGCAACCAAAAGGAAGACCTATGCCTCTTGTGAGGAATAAAATGTTTTAAAAAATTTGGTGCTCGTAGTAGCAACAAATTATGTCAAGGACAAGATCACCAGGAGATTTACAAGACTTGCTTCAACAAAGAAAAAAAATCCTAAGAAAGAAAGAAAACTCAAAACCAAAGGCACAACTGAGACACATCTATGATGACAAAAAAGAAGCGTAAGCGAGAATATCAAAAATTGTAGCAAACCTTGTAAGAGGTTTGGAAACTAAGATGGAGAGGGAAGGGGTCTCAAACACTGATCAATGTGATGTAGCCTCTCACTACAAGAGACACACCATACAATATCAAAAGATAATAGTTTAGCAACCAATGTGAGAACTTAAAAATCCAGGGATATCTTACAATGGTCCTGAGAAAGCCAAGCGCATAGATTTAGCTAAACCAAGAGAGTAATCAAAACCTACATATATTGTCACTGGCCTCATTGAGGAGAGAAAGAGTAAATCTTGATAGACACACTCAAGGAATATAGAAATGTGTTTGCATGGTCCTACAAAGATCTTAAGGATGTAGATCTAGACATCTATCAACACACGATACTCATTAAGAGAGATGGAGAAACCTTGCAGGCAATGTCCCTATCCATATAATAAAACCTTTGCAAAGAAGATCGAGGAGGAGATAGACAAGCTTAAAGAAGCAAAAATTATCTATGAGATTGAGCACACAGATTGGGTTTCACTTATTGTGGTAGTATCCAAGAAATATGAGAAGTCACGAGTATGTGTGAATCTCAAGCAGGTAAACACAGCTACAATAAGAGACAAATATCATGTGCCTATTACAGATTGTGTGATAGAACAAGTTACAGAATAAGAAGCTTATAGCTTTCTTGATGGATTTTTAGGCTATAACCAACTTGCCATAAAGCCAAAGGATCAATATAAGACAAATTTTGCAATAGAATGGGGTATGTTTTCTTATAGAGTAATTCCATTTGGCATAATAGCACCCCGACACATTTCAAAGGCTAATGAGACATGCTTTTAATGAGTATTTAAGACTATTCTTAGATATTTATATGGGATGACCTATGCATGCATTCTCTATTGAGGAATAAGCACATAGAACACTTGAAAAAGATCTTTGAAAAGTGTAGAACATATCATATTTTCTTAAATTTAGAGAAATGTGTCTTCATGGTAAGACACATAAATATTTTAGGGCACATTATATACAAGAATAACATGCTTACGGATATTGAGAAGATTTAAGTCATTATATCTCTACAAAGACCTATAGAATCTAGGAAAGTATAAACCTTTATGGGCCATTGTGGATGTTACAGACGATTCATACATTCTACAAGACCAACACTATATGATCAAGCCGCCCAACATGTGCAAGGGCCAAGTCATCCAACACAATCCTCCAATGTTCTCTATAGCAAGTGGATGTATAAATCATTGCTAGCTCATGCAGTTATAATAGAACCTATATCATAAATGGTAGCAAAGACCTTTGTGGAAAACTTACAGCTAGACGAGTAAGACTATGTGTTTCCTAAAGAAAAGTATGAGCCCCATAAGAATCTTCTAGATTCAGCACTATAGGATTCAACTGACGACCTGAAGGCAAGCGTGTATCCCTACACTGGTAGCCACTCCACATCCACTGACCAAATTCAATTAGCCCCTGACATGTAAAACAAACCTCCAGCTTGGCTAGCACCCTTCCACATTCTCTCTCTCTCTCTCTCTCTCTCTCTCTCTCTCTCTCTCTCTCTCTCTCTCTCTCTCTCTCTCTCTCTCTCTCTCTCTCTCTCTCTCTCTCTCTCTCTCGTGTATTTTCCATAAATTCAATGCTCACACAAGCTAAACTCAAATATTTTAAGACAAGTAAGTAGCCCAAACACCGAGTTCTTTCATTCCTTTGTGATTCATATGACCAAGCCGGCCATGCCACAACCCATAGGAGGAATCTCAACAAAATAAATGGATTTTCTTTTACAAAAAGGGAATAATGAGCCAAAATTTTTTCTTTTAGCATAAATGGAATTTTCTTTCACTGAAGAGACATACAAAGAGAATAATGCGCCAAACTTTTTTCCTTCAATATTACCAAATTTCCCTTGCAAATAATCTTGGAACCATAGCCAAAAACAATAGTTTATCCCAAAAATTGGCAAGTTGATCGGATAACACTACGCTCTTAGTCAAATTTGGCACATGTCTAACACCTCAACTCATAAACTTAGTGCCATTATGCATACATAACTTCACAACTCCAATACCACAAATGTCAAGCTGATATGCGTCACCTAGCTTGACCGGACCATGCATGGGAGCATAACTAGAGAACCATTCCCTATGGTGGGGACCAACATGGAAACTAGCACCTAAGTGAATGATCTAGTTTTGTGCATAACACTCATCAAGAGCGAATAATGCATCTGGACTCAAGTCAACATTGAATATCAAGACATTTGGCAAATATGGCACATCAAGAACAACCTCTATTGGTGGAGACTCAACCACATTGAGCTTCTTGATCTTCACATTTCTCTTAGAAGGGTCATACTTGACAATGGATTTACCCTTTTCATGTTGCAAAATGTGGAATTTTGTTTTCAAATGGCCTTTCTTGTGTGACAATGATAGCATTCTACATTTTGTAGGTTATATCTGTGACTCTTGCTACAAGCATTGTTGCAATCTTATGATTGACCGTGTGACTATGACTACAATTGATCTCTTTAATGAGCAAAGCACTGGTAACACAAAAAAAACAAGCTTACACTTAGAGGTGCAATTTCTAACTTGGTAGTGTTAAACATGTCCCATGATGAAGACAAAGAATATAGCAAGAAAATAGCTTTCATTATTGAGTCCCTTAGATGTAAGTTTTGTAAACAAGCTGTTAAACTCATTCAAGTGTGAACTGACATTGGTGTCCTCTTTCATATTTAAATCCATGACATTTTTCATAAGAAAAGCCTTATTCAAGGCACTTTTGCCATCCCAAGATGAATATAATGACTCTCATAATCCCTTTGCAACAATCTTGTCCATAGTCGTAAAGAAAATAGACTCACCAAGGTGTAGGTGAATGGCTTCCATATCATAAACATCAAGATTTTCCCATCGATCATCTGTTGACTATTGGGTCAACAACACGACATAACTCAACAAAGATTTATTTTCTAAGAGTTATAGAATGCTGAGGATTATGGTTATAAACATCATTTGTAATAAGTATGTAGTCTAGTTGTAGAATCTGAGGTGCAATGGCACTTACACATTGTAAATACCATGCCATTTGACCCCTCAAACTCTATTTTTAGTTAACCTAGGGTAGCCTTATTATATAACGTACCTTGGTCACTTTTGTAAAAACATTTAGTCATAATTGAAGTTTAGCAGTTGTCATCTACTTTGTGAGAGAGAGAAAGAGAGTAAGTGTGAGATTCATCCTCACGCTACGCCCGGCTCGCTCATCGCATTGGAGATTCGATTGCACCATTTTTATAGGCTTGAGGAGAGCTATGCGACAACACCAAGCATTCCATGCGAGACGAAACACATGCGCCAATGCACCTACAAGCTATTTGTGGTCGTAAGTGTATCAAATGATGTCTATTTTCAGTGTGTAAGTAGTCATCAAAATCATGGCAACATAAGCTACGCATAGGTACTCATAGATTTCAGTTTCGAGCATTTCAAAATTCTGCTCTGTCTTTATACTCATTTTTTGTAGATGGGTTGAGAGTGAGGGTTTTGAGTTTAGAGGCTTTGGGATAGGTGTATCCTAGTGGGGGGATGGTGCTCCTTAAGTTTCGTACGATTCTGGCATGATTTGATGGGTTTTCTTCCATTGTGTGTATGTAGGTAGGTAGTGTAGTTGAGAGCAATGAGATTCTAGATTGTGGTTTAGTTACCCTTCGAGAGTATTGTATGTGTAGGATGGTCTTATCCTGACAAGCTAAAAAGATTTTCTATGTGTGTCTATCGTGTCATTTGTGTCCTAGATTGACATGCACTTTATCTAGGTTGTGTTGATCTAAGTTGTGTTGCATGCACTTTATGGGTGGTGTGATTCGCTCCCGCAACATTGGCGCCACTGCCGAGGATACAAGGACTTAGGTAGGTATTCCTACTAACACTCGTGTAATGGTTGCTTGCTTTAGTTTTAGCTAAAGAAAGCATTTTTTTCAAGTGGATGCGGAAAAAGTTATTTCGAGATCAAGTGGATAGCCAGGAAGCGTGTGTCTTGCTGAGGGTCTGCGACTAGGTAGATTTAGTTAGGATTTGTAATATTCGTGGTAGATTAGAGTAGTTGGTGGTGGTTGAGTGATTTGTGAGGTGATAAAAGCGTCTGCTAGACCGTGTGTGGCATTGAAGCGTTTTTCTACTCATAGATGCAAAATCCCTTATGATGTGTAGAAGTAGATTTAGGTAAGTGATCTGATTCTAATCTAGAGCTATTCATTACTAATTTATTTGTTGATGTGCTTGTTTGCATTTGAAATCATGAAAAAGTTTGTTTTTGAGGGTACAAATGCATTAAACAAGCTTCTGTTGATAATTTTTCATGATTGATTGGTGTTGTTCATATAAGAAGGCATGTGAAAGGGTTCTATGAACTAACTAAAATTTTGTAAACTTGGACATTATACACGTATAATGTCTCAAGGAGCATCTAAATACCGAATCTAAAAATTCTGACTGCACCAGTGTGTCTAAAAAGGGTGTTTTACTCTCAGCATTAAACAAGCTTCTGTTGATAATTTTTCATGATTGATCGGTGTTGTGCATACAAGAAGGCATGTGAAAGGGTTCTATGAAGAAAAACTGAAATTTTGTAAACTTGGACACTATATGCGTATAATGTCTCAAGGGGCATTCGGATACCAAATCTAAAAAGTTTGACTGCACCAGTGTGTTTAGAAAGGGTGTTTTAGTCTCAATACAGATTGAAACCAGAGTTTTGACCAACTCTAGACACCCAAAAGACAAAAGACCGAGTGTCAAAAATGGAAAAAAGAGAAACTTTTGATTTTGAGCACATTTTTAGATGAAAATTGGAAGAAGTGCTTAAAAACCAGTACTTCAAACTTGGGGATGCTTGTGAATGAATTCTGTCCAAAAATTCATCAGCAGACATCATACGCGTATGATGTCTGAGGGGCAATTTTGGCAGCAAATTTAAACTTTTACATCCATCTTCTGCCTATTGTGATGAGCACATACACCACATTTGATATCATTTGGGCTTATAGATTGAGAGTTAAGGGGATCTTACTCTTTCAGGGGATTTCCTTGTCAAAAATTGATGATTTTGTGCATTTTTTACATCCAAAATTTGATGTGAGCACATATTCTTGTTGTACACTCCAAGGGGCACCTATGGAAGAAACAAAAGTCCATGGACATCATACACGTATGATGTGTTAGAGGCCAAATATGAGGTCAAAAGTTACAATTGAGTGCACCCTTGTGATCTACAACATTTAGGGAGTATATGGGCCAAATTTCATTGAATTTGAAGCATTTTTTAGCTTGCAAATACCATAAGACAGATCTAGGCAAAGTGTTTGCTTGAATTGGCCATAAATTGCACAAAAATTGGTCGAATTCAATTTTGGAAGTTGTTGTGAGTTGCCAGTGTAGTGAGGAACCTCTGGAGTGAAATTCACTTCATTCTGATCAAGTAGACATCATATGCGTATAATGTCTAAAGGGCACTTTTAGAGACCAAATTGAGATCTGAGCGTACCAGGGTGTTAAGCATCACAAGACAAGCTGACATACCAAATTTTGTCAAGATCTGAGCACATAGACATTATACACATATAATGTGTCATGCCAAGATCTGAAAGTCAAATTTCACTTTTGACCACATAGGAGGGTTGGAAATGATGTTTTAAGCCTATTTGCAAAATTTCATGTCATTCTAAGCCAAAAGTCTTTATACGCATATAATGTCTTAGTAGCCATATCTGGGTCAAAACAAACATTTGGGCATACCTCAATATCCTAGAGCATAAAAGAAGTCCCTAGTAAAAATTTCATTGCATTTGGAGCTCATTTGAGCTTGTAAAGGCCAGAAGACAGATCTGGACAGATTCATTCTTGTATTGATCATAACTTACCCAAAAAATGTCCAAATTGAACTTTGAAAGTTGCTGAGAGTTGCTTGAGTGATAGAGAGTCAGTGGGACAAAAGTCACCTCATTCTGCCACAAAATACTTTATACGCATATAATGTCTCAAGTGTCAAAATAAAGGTTAGGATCATAAACTGAGACTTGCAATGGGTAGAAGAGATTGAGGGGAGTCTATAGTTTAAGTTTGGAGCAAATCTACGACAGGAGACATTATACGCGTATAAAGTCTTCAGGCATAGGTTGAGTGAGAAAAAACTATTTTGGCCATAACTTGAGCTTTCGGTATCGGATTCAAAAACTTTTTTGATCAAAATGAAGCTCCAGAGTAGCTCTACAAGTTTCAGTGTCAATCCTAAACAACAATAAAGACCCCTATCCCCTATGGGGTCATTCATTGTTGTTCATTGCTCGAAAGAAAGTTGTTTAAGGCCTCAAAATTCATTCGACGTTAGAGACAATTTGAGAGAATTGTGAGAAAACGGTCACGGTTTTGGACATAGTTTTGACTTTTCCCTAACCAAAGCACTTGGTATAAGTCTTATTACATCAAGCTAATGCTACTAAGTCTAGAGATCATATTCTCTTTAGAGTCAAACTCAGCTTACACAAGCTTCAAGATCCCAACGATAGAGGAGCATCTATCCTCAATGGATCTTCCAAACTTGCAATTGATAAAGACCAATTTTGTAGAGAGAGTTTGGATGATAGGTCATGAGAGTGAAGGACTGTATAGCACATATGCATACAAATCATGTAGTGTAAGAGATGGAGTTGATGGGTGATTCAAGGAACAAATGTAGCACATGTGACATCAAAGGACATCTCAATAGCCTCCACATTTCCAAGAAGGGTTTTCAATGTAGAAGCTTGTCCACTCATACCTTACTGTGTTGAGTGCGTGAGTGTCTTTTGGACTTCCTCCTTCACTTACCACTATACTACAATGACTTCGACTCTTATGCTCACCTATACCAACATGAGCGATACACGTAATTATGCTCAACTCTTCCAGCTTGAGCAATACCTAGAATAATTAAGACACTTAGACCACAAAGAATATTACATGAAGGTTTGGGACTAGCACCTCATTTATTTAGTGGCTTAGCTACCCCACTCTGACTTTTATGCCATGTATTTTTAATGGCGACTTGGACTTACCTCTTCAAGGCTAGAAACCCAATTCCATAAGTTCTAGAGATTTAGGCCTCTTCCATTGTGTTGGTCTTTGTATGCCACCATTTTGTCGAGTAGGTTGGAATATTTTGGCTCCTCTTGACTTGCTTGGTGTATGTTTACACTGCTTTGTGAAACAAGTCCTCCAGATCTTGTAGGGACTGATGTAGCCTTTGGTTTATCTTGCATGAGAAGCGGTTGAATCTGTGTGTGTGTTATTTGTGATTGAGTTTCCACTAGAGATTTTGAAACCCATCCTGTTTTTGGTCCTTGGGTGACCTTATTTGGCATTTTACCTTATTCTATAGTTTGATGGACACTAGGATTTGGTATCTATACCTGATGATTTTCATTGTAAAAGCCTTGCTTTTGCAGTTGAAGACAAGGTATCCAGAGGTTGTCGTAGCCTTGGTTGCAATTGCATTTTGTTGGCTCTTGGTTGTCATTGCTTGCCTTGTGCTGTATGATTTCTCTTGGTTGTTCAAGATTGAGCTACAATTTTTGGTAACCATATTTGAGTGCTACCTGCATAAAATCCTTGTGCTTCGAGTAACTTGACTGGAATTATCTGCTGCTGCATCTATTTGTGTTGGGTATCTTTGTTGAAGTCTGACTTTGACACCCATACTTGTCGCATTGCTTGTTTCTTTGATCTTTTCTTTTGCCTATTGTGGTTGTTCTTTCTCTTGCTAGAGTTGTTTCTCTTTTGTTTATAGCGCGTCTTGTTCTTTGTAGAACTTGTTGGTTGAGGTGAGTAGATCTAGGCTGTTACTTTAGGCTTTTTGGCCCAAACATAGCGTTTCCTTGGAATTAGCCCTGAGCAATGATTGACTCATTTGATGCTACCCACCCTGTCACTTTTTGTTGTTGAGACTGAACTTGTGCTTTATGTATCCAAACAGGGTCTTTGACTTTGATGTGCTCTTTGGATACGAACACTTGGTTGATTCCCTTTGCCTTCTTCTTGATTCTTTTTTGTGATAAAAACTTTGGTTGATAGACTTTTTGTTTTGGTTTCCATTGCAGGGTCGATGGTTTGGATATAGATGTAGACGCTACACGGGAAGTTTGATGGAATCTCGTTGACGGTAAAGTCATCTTGCAAGGTTGATCTTCTTCAGTATTTCCTTTAGCTTTACCCTTTTCCACGATGGTCGGAGATTCTTTCTCCACATGGGTTTGAGAAGATTCATGGACTCTTACAGTTGTTATTGTTGTTGTTATTGAAGCTTTTGATTGTTGTCAAAAGAAGATGTTCCTCTAGCTTTCTGTCAGGACCAGACTCTCTCCAAAGCTAGGAATCGACATTTTTGAACTTGTGTACACGATGTCCGCTAGCTCTTTGATTGGTGGCTTTCCCATTATGATCCACGTTCCATAAGTCATTAGATTCTTTATCGCTTTTGGATATATCACAGTTGAACATGTTATGTTGAGTCTTGTTTCTCCACATATGCTAAATTTGATTGTCATAGGAGACAATTTCTCTTCTTCCTTATTCCTATTCTTGTCTTGATCTTGCATTTGTTGAAGATTTGCTGTTGAACTTGGAAACTTTTCTCCTTCATCTGCTTTCATTTGCACTTTTTCTGGAGTCGGCTTTTTTGAAATAGCTTTTGTCGATTCTTCAGGTATGTCAATGATGACATATTCTCCTTGTTGCTTTTCTTTCTTCATGTTCACTTTGACATCATGCTCCATGATGTAGCTATCTGTTTCACCTTTTTTGATTTCACACTCACAAACCTTGTTAGCTTCCTTCAACACCTTTATCATAAATCAGGGAATTATATCATAGCCATCTTCATCGCAAAATTTGGTGTTGGTCGCCTCATTTACACAGACATCAAGAGTCGCCAGTATTTGATCCCATCCAAAGGGTTCAAATATAACTCCTCTAGGAATGGTTCCTTAATATAAGCTTCATCTTCTACTGAAAGCTTTAGGATGCAATCTTCCTTTCTAAGACTTCCGCACTTCAAAGCTCCGCACATCCCAATATGCGCTTTGTTTTGCAACCAAGCAGGTATCTCGGTTTCTTGTTCAGTTGTGGGGTGTAATTCTTCCCACGGGGTTCACTCTATATCTCTATAACTTTGATCCTGTGATCCTTGTGTCTTAAGTAGATATAGTCATAGCCCCAATCTTGTACCATTTTGAGCTGATGCATAAATAGTCTGTCCAATATGATATCAAAATTGCCGCTCTCATTGAAATTCATAATAGCGAATGTGTGTTCATATGCGATTCCGCAAGAGGTTAAAGAGGTTACTACAATTTGCTCCAAAATGCCAATAGGTCTCTCCGAGTACCCATCCGCTAATTGAAGTTTCATTCTAGTTTTTCTTAGAGCAGGCTTTTCCCATTTTTCCCACATTGCTTTGGTGGCTATGGCAATTTCAGCTCCACTATCCAATATTGCTACCATCTTTACTTCTTTCTACTCCATAGGCAAGGTTGTGTTTGTCCACCAAGACTAAACCTCCAGAGTTAGTCTTTGACTCTTTAGGTCCCTTTGCGTTTTTCTTGCTTTCTTGCTTTTGTCTAAGCTGTTCTCTTGTTTGATTCAGTTCATTTTCCAAAGCAGCTTTCTCTTGTAGCCTCTTTGCTTTCATTTTGTCCCTTTTAGCTTTCCACGATTTTCTTCTCGTTCTCATCGATAAGTTTTTGATTTCTGTTTGAACACACAGTGTGGCTTCCTCCTCAACGACTGCATTTTTGGCAGCTTCTTGAGCTTGAGCTCAAGTCATTACCTTTTAAGGAATGGCGGGTTCTACCTCGAATCCGCTTGAAGAAGGCATCACACCTAAAATATTCATTATTGCTTTCCCTTTGTAGTCTGGTTTTTTAGCACAGTGTTGGCGTAGATGGTCTCTCCCACAACCGTCCACAGAATACAAATAATTCTACTTGTGGACCCTTATTTGGACAGCTTTGTGCCCAATGCTCACCTCTGCATTCATATCATGGACCTTCTTGTTTCACAACTGGCGATCCAGCTAATGGTTTTTCTTGCCTGGTAAGAATGTTCTTTGAACCATACTCCTTATTGGCTATAAACATGAGCATATTCGCATCCATGGAGTACTGATTTCTTTTAGGTTGTGGCACATGTTTTGGCTGAGTGTAGTTGGCTACAAATCTACCATCATTTTGAAGAGGTGGTTGTTGCCCTAGCATATGTTGCAGTTTTGGTTGAGTGTTACACCATGGAGTGGGGTGATCCCCTCCACAGGTATTACATCTCCTCAATTGAGGTTGTCGTACATTCAGGTTTTGTTTGTAGCCTTGGTTTATTCTTCTAATTACACCCTCGACCACTTGACCAATGATTGGTTCCCAAGGAGTTTGAACATTTGTCTTTGTTGTTAATTCGCTATTTGAAGGTGAGGCACTACTAGTCACTTTTTTTGTATCTTCTGTCTCCTCTCCGTAGGCCTTACAATTGTCAACTAGATATAGAGCTTCTCTAGTGACTTGCTCAAACGTTGTGCATCCTTTTAAAAGTAGGTCCTTTTTGAGAGTTTCATTCACCAAGCCCTCTATGAAGAGAACTGATAGCATCTCATCTTGTGGTATCTCTCTCAGAGGACATCTCTCTATGTATTGTTTGAAGTGAAGCAAAGCTTCCTTCACTCTTTTGTTTGTTTTTTTGTTTAAAAGCGTAGATGTATGACAATGTGTTATGTTTGATTCCCCTTTTTGAGAACTCGTCTACAAATTCATGTAAGAGTTGTGCTATGTTTAGAAATTCATCTCTATTCAATGGTTGGAACCAAGATAAGGCTGCTCCTTCCAATGTCAACCCAAATCCCTCATACTGAGTATGGAAATCTGCAATCTGTTCATCCCTCAAAACTTGTTTGAAGAGAGAGACATGAGCATATGGATCCACTAATCCATCGTATTTTATTTTTGACACATTGAGCCACTTGATATGGTCTTAATCATTGTGGTTCAATCACCAATCTAACCAATTTGTGGTCTCTTGCAAAGACGTCTCTCATCCTCTCCTCTAGTCTTGGAGAAAATCCCGATGGAATCTTCTTTGATGTGTATTCCGACATCTTTCTTTACTAAAAGTAAGTACAGATCAGAGTATCCTTGTACATATATCTCTCTAGGTCACTTGGATTGACAAGTTTGTACTCTCTCCATACTTATCTACCATCAAAACTTGCACTTCATGGGCATCTGTATATGTGAATGCATAAAGGTTCTTATCGGTGGTCAACTCTCTAGCATTGGCTTCCACACACTTTAGAATATACATGGATCCCCGTTTGTGAATCTTTATATGCCCTCATGAGCATAATCTGTAAGCACCTCCATGGATTCATTGGATTTTATGAATCTCACATTCGGTTTGTCGATTTTTCATGTCTTTGAGTAGAGTAGAGAACCCTGGTAGTGGATGATTTGTCATGTTTGAAGCTCACTCAAAACTCTCAAGATAGCCCTTGACAAACCCACTTTGTCTTAGTGCAACTTATCCCCTTTTTGGCCTTGGTGAGGTCTCTCAAAAGTCAAGAATCTGTGACTCTTTCGGTTTTTGAAACTAGTTCTGGGTGCCCTAAAATTTTGGATTCAGGAAACCGAGAAAAATTCAGCTCTTAATGGAGTGCCCTTGAGTTTAAGTGTTGTTTCTACGTTTACGAACACTAATGGGATGCTCACAAACACTAATGGAACGCCTTCATTTTTTTCCATGAATAAGAACCTTTGATAAATGCCCCCTAACCCTTTCTTTACCTTGGATTTTTTTTCATGAATAAAGGTTTAAGAGTCTTTAGTAAATTCCCCCTAACCCTTTCTTTACCTTGGATTTTTTCAAAAACTCACCTATAAAACCTCACATCACGCCGCGGGGCTCCATGCAGTTTGCTCGTCCTCTTAATCCTCCCCCCGAGTACAAATAGCCCCTTAAAACCACTTTATTAAGCCTTACTCTGACAAATTAGCCCTATGTTCGTCCTACCCTACTAACACTAGACCGTTGGCTCCCTCACACACAGTAACATCCCCTTCGTGGCTTCCTTCTCGCCTTCCAGCACTCCCACCTTCATCCCCTCTATCAAGCCTTCTCCCCATATCCACTAAGCTCTCCTAACACGCTCTGCTAACACACTTTTCCCTCGCGTTCTGACTATCATTTCTGCCTTTCTGCTCGCACGCTATACACGCCCTTCCGCTCACATGCTATACACACCCCCACCGAGCGATTACACCCAACTGCGACAGCTACTTTCATGCTTCTCTCTCTTGCGCCAACCACCATCACAATCGATGTAACACCTGCAACCTCACAATTCTAAGGGCGGTTACAGACTGGCTGCCCAAACTTGGGCGGCAGGTACGTGAGCTGAGCTGGCCGCCAGATGCCAAAAGATTATTCGCTCCGTGAGATGCGTGCTGGACAACTCCATGGACTGCCAAGCTCCCCCGCCCATCCACGGGCAGGGGTTGAACCTCAGGCCCCACCTTAAAAGACAAAGAACGTAACCAATAGAACACGGCTGCTCTACATGTAAGTGGGGTCGCTTTTATTGATATAAGACGTCTTGGGCATAATCATTGTGTAAAGCCTCCCCGCCCGTCCCCTGAGTGGATGGGCAGAGGCTTCGGCAGTCTGTAACCGCCCTAATCCATATCAAACTACAGGTTTTTTTAGCGTGCTATACACACCCCCACCGACTACACCCAGCTACTACATCTACTTTCATGCTTCTCTCGCCTGCGCCAACCACCCACACTGAACCCGCAGCCTGTAACACCCACATCCTCATAGCTCTAATATGTATCAAACTACAGGTTTTTTTAGCGCTGCATAGCTAGTGAGGGTTCAAGAATTAGCATCCCAGTAGCAACACATTATGCTGCAGCCCATCCCTCACCACCTGCTCGCATAAACTGTCATACTGAAACCTCACCTCTGGCTCACCTTACCCCTCCAGAGCACTGTTGCACCTCCTCGTGCTACCACACAAACCTACACTTTTGCATCTCCGGGCTACACTACGCAAACTCACACCTAGGGCACTACTACATCTCCAAGCACCACTGCATCTCCTAGCTACAGTGCATAAACTTATGCTGCTGCATAATCCTCACTACTGCATATCCTGGCCACACTTCACAAACCTACACAGGGAGAACTTAAACGTCCCACCAACCCGAAATGTCCATGGAAAGGAGAAGCAAATCGTCATCAAGCGGGTACCTCGACTCTGCAGCTCGACAACGACAACAACGACTTTGACCTCGGGCCTCTTCTAAATAGTTACTCACCAACAACGGGATGGCTGCTCACCAGCTGCTCAAACTATTGAGCCGCTTGCCAATTGCTCAGCAACCCGCCAAAATCTCAACTACTCGTCCGGAAGCACACGCCATGGAGGACTATGGATTCGATGATTTCACAAGCAATGTGCAACGTCAAAACCCACCCTTGGCTGCGAGCATGGAGACCACCTCGCTAACGGAGAGCCAACAAAGCTCCCAAACCATTAATAATAACCCAGAGCTTACCCTTGATGCCTCCAATACCTTTGACCACCAAACTTTAGACCCTTACAAAATTATCACAATTGAGCTCGGACACCTCCTTAAAGACTATTTTAGCTTTTCTCTCAACCCACTACAAGTTAGGATTCAAGAAGATGATGATGAAGAAGAAGAAGGTGAAGCAAAATCCCCATCCGACTCAACCTTATCCCAGAGGAAAACTTCACCCCGCCCGCACCCACTAAACCTTACAAACGACCTCAATCTAATCTCTAAATATCTCTCAATACCATTAAACCTAACCCACCTAACCCTAAGCCATTACCTTCCACCCAAACCCCCTCCCAATCATGGCCATGTTTCTCCCCCTCCTTATTTAGATCACAATAAAAAACAATCCTTGATAACCCCCTCCCTCCCCTTTACAAAACCAAAAGAGTTTGAGGATATCCTTTCGTTCTCCCTCATCGAATTTCAAAAAGCTACACAAAAGAAGTGCAAAGATACAACTTTCATCACCCACTTAGAGGAGCTACATAAGAAACAATTGGCCCCTAGTAGTCTCAACATGAAGCCACCCCGTCTACAAATTGAAGACACACAAGGTCAAACTCTTCTCAATGCAAAATTTACCTCTCTCACCATCCAATATCAATTGGATTGCACCCAAGCCCTTATTTTAGCCAACAAACTTCTCCTCCAAAACCTCAAAAATAAATAAATAACTACCACACTAGTGTTGCCAGCTGTCTCTCTAGCCTCACAAAAAAACTCTCACTCATCTCGCTACCTTTGGTCTCTATCTCCAATTGGCAATGTCACTTGAAAGAATGGAAGGACTCTACTCTACAACATTTCCTCTCTCTTATGCAAACACATATAGTAAAAACCCACCTAGCCACCATCAAGGATGAAGAAGCTAAGAAGGCTAGAAAGCGAACCATCACCTTACCCTTGAGGAAATAACCCTTCTCCCCAAAGAGGAATCCATTAAGGAACTTGTTGAGCGGGAAGTATTCAAGAAATTGAAATACCTTCCCTCCTCTAGAAATACCCCAAACCATAACCCTTCAATCTCTAACTCCCATCCCACCCTATCCAAATCAGCCCCTCTCCATCCCTCTTCCAAAGCTCCCTTTTTTCCACCTAGAGCCTCTCTCCCAAACAAGCAAACCAAGCTCGGTCCAACCATCAAACCTAATAAAACTCTCTCTCATCACCCCTCTCCCAAACCAAAGCGGCTAAGAAAAACTCTCCCCCAAGCTCTCCCCCTTTCAAAAAAAGTAAACTCCCTTCATCACACTACTCCAAAGAACCTACCATGCCACCTAAATATCCTCTCAATCGCATCCATAATCTCTTTTCTCTGAAGCCTCCTCCACCTCTTCCACCTACCTCAAACCCCCAATCTACGTCACGTAACAACCTCCAATCCACTTCATGTAGCAACCATGCACTTCATCTCAATCGTATCTCTTTGGTTTCGAGAAAAGGAAAAGGGAGGAGGGATTAGGGAAAACCCACCCAACTTCATGGGTGCATCTACTTTTTAAGAAGCCCCCCCTCTTCCCAACACTATGGATACTTAATACCTCTCCTTCAACTCCCTTGACTATGACTTTGCCTAACCCGATGAACCACCGATGTGATATGACCGCTACATGAAAAAACACAAGGAGAATGAATAAGTGTTGGCTCCCTCTTACAAGCCCACACAAGTACAAACTCAAAATTTTTGGTAAGCAACCGGCCTACTCTTTTGATAATACTGTCTCTTTAAACTTTGTACACAACCTCACCACTTGCCCCGTCACTTTCAATGAAAACAAATGCTTGAACTTGGGTCTTAGATACATCCCACCTCCTTCGAATCCTACACCCAAACACCTCCTAGAGCACATGAAACCTTAGGAAAAAGAAACGCCCTCCTTGTCTCCATTTAAATTACCCAACCCCTATTGGAAACCACCCAAAGACAATCCCTCTCTAGAAACTATCACAAAACTAAACAAACTTCATCTTAAAAAAAAATGGAAATCTACAACACTTCTTGCTCCAAACCTCCTAAGTTTGTACATCTAGCCGTCAAACCCCTCTCACAAGATAACTCCATTGTCATTAAACCCGCTGACAAAAACCTTGGTCTTACTATCATCTCAAAGGAATGGTATGAGAATGAGACACTTAAACAACTCAATGACCCCGTCACCTATCAACCAACCACCCCACCTCCTCACAACTACCTAGCCTATCTCATCTCTACCATCATCCATAGATACACCCTCCTCCCCATGGAACAACGTATTTTCATCCTTGCACCCCTCTCAAAACCTTTCAAACCTTGCCGAATCTACTTCCTCCCTAAATTACACAGACCATCCCTTGTTGCTAGACCTATTTGTGCTTACAATGGCTATTTTTTGGAAAATGCATCAAAATGGCTACACATAGAGCTATACCCTATCTTGCTAAGTTACAAACAACATCTAAAAGATTCCATGTCCCAAATCAAAGACCTACACCATACCCATTTTCCTCCAAGATCCCTCCTCTTTACCTTTGATATAAACTGCCTCTATCCTAGCATCCCAATAGACCAAGGACTCCATGCTCTAAAAACAACCATTTGTAAACACTTCGATCCTCCAAAGACCAACTTCATCATCTCTCTTTCTACCCTCATCCTTACGCAACACTACATCACTTTCAAAACTAAAGTTTTCGAGAAAATCAAGGGCACAACTATGGGATCCAATTTTGCGGTGGTCTATGCTTGTTTTTTCCTTTACCACCTAGAATCCTAATCCCCACTTCTTAATGACCCAAACATAGCATACTTCAAAAGATTCATAGACGATGCCTTTGGAGTATGGACAAGCCCTATCGGATCTTTAACACTCTCCCTCCACACCTATGCTGAGATTTCGCTTGAACGCATCAAAATTATCCCCTCCATTTCTACCAATCAAGCCACAATCCTAGACATCCACTTCTACAAGGGACCCAGATTTACAACCTACCGCATCCTAGACTCTAATTGCTACCAAAAACCTCTAAACTCTTTCCACTATATACCAGGGATCTCTTGGCATCCTACCCCCACAGAAAATAGCCTTCATTAAGTCAAAACTTATGAGATACATTATGAGAGAAAGCTCCTTCGAACATTACCTTACCACAAGGAACCTCTTTTTCATCAGACGCAAGAAAAGAGGCTATCCTAGGCAAGTGCTTTTCAAGGTATTCAACTCAATCTCTTATTTAGAAAGGGAAAACCTCTTGAAAAAACCTTCCACAATAAGAAACCACCCCTCCCCAACCATTTTTAAAATACCTTTTACCCCCGAAACTAGAAAACTAAAACCCTCCTTAGAAATTGGGAAACCTATCCATCAAGCTTGCCAAAATTCTCCTAACCTCTCCCACCTAGATAAACACATCACATGTTGGACCACCGGACCCAATTTACATACACTTCTCCAAAACAAACCTTATGCACAATAAAGACATTCAACATACCCAAACTTACCCTCATGTGTTTTGCTTACTCTTTGTACAGGTTGATGGAGAATACTACTTTGGTGCATTTATCACCAGTTGCCCCCCATCAAAAAAATACCGAAACTTTGTCACTACTTAGCCCTGTTTTGTACCCTACTTATGATCCAAGCCTTTTTTGTAGCCCCTTTTATGAGCAAAGCCATTTTTTGTACCCCACGTATGAGCAAACCATTTTTTGTACCCCACGTATGAGCAAAGCTTTTTTTGTACCCCACTTACGGGAAAAACCTTTTTTGTCACTACTCTAAACCTCCTTTGTCACTACATTACTGCATTTTTTCCAATACTCAATCTCCCTACCTAAGCAAGTGATGCACATCCCTCTTACTATTTTACCCAAAACTTTATCAAACTAAAAGTATTTTATTTATTTTTTTAAGTAGCAAAACCCACAATATGTGGGTAGTATTGTATAAAAGCCAAAAAAATACAAATATATCCATGTCTAGAACCAAGCCATGGATGCATAGAGGCAAGCTCCACTATATTGCATACAAAACATCCTACCACCATCTCATATGAGATTACTTTCCAGATGAATCAAAAGCATTACATCGGCTAAAAGGGAGCCAGCCTCTGAAAAAGAAAAATCTAACCAATAGAGACAAAAGGAAGCCGATAGGGCGGGGCCCAAATTCCCCATCACCAACAGGAGCCCTCGAGGTGCCACCATAGCGGTGTTGCTGCCACCAGTAAACCGTACACCAACAAGGACCGCCATGTAGAGCCGACATGAGTAGAACTCCGAAGAAAGAAGTCAGATGAGACAAATCTTGAAAGCCATATCAAAACCAAAAGCCCACTGATCCACCTTCCACAAGCTCTTGAGGGGAGCCAAACCATTCAATGTAAGACCTTCCGTGCCACAGAACCTTGGACAACATCATCGTCGGATCGACACCACCAAGGCCGTTGTGGAGGGTCATACACCATTGAAAAAAGCTAGCACGACCACCCATAAAAACAAGCACAAAGCAGCAATACAACCAGTCCAAAGCATCACAGTCCTTTGATCCGCCACATCCACTCCAAGCCAAACAGCTGGAACAGAACCCCCATAGGCCAGGTGAGCAATTCGCCTTTGAAGGAAGGACAGGCAACCACCAAGCCATTCTGCAAAAAACATTTGATACTGAACCTCCCCGGATTGCCAAGGCAAGTAGGAGCAGCCGGAAGCCCCTTCCTTGGAGCTCCCCTAACCCTGATCCGCACAACCCTCGCCATGGCAGCATCCGAACCTGTAGCTTGTTCAGATCCATGCGTGAGAGACAACATGCACCTCCAGACCACTCACCAAAGGGGCCCCCAACCCGCATGATGTTGCTAGAGCTGCACATCTCAATGCCCGCGCAGAGTAGGCAAGGAGCCATCACAATAGACTGACTATTCACAAAGTAGTGAAATTGCTCGTTTTCACCAACTAAAAGTCCTTTTAACATACCAATCTCTGGAATCATTCCATAGGTCTTAACTATTTTTTGGTATGACTCCTTCGCACATGGTTATCTGTTTAAAACCCTCCCCTTATAGCTAACTCACACAAGTTGAGAATCTATTCTCCCTCTTAAAACCTTTGTTAAATAAAGCTCACTCTTAGCAATCAATCTCACTCATGTCACTTTCACACATAACAAGACTAAAGCCTTTTGGAATTCCAAATTTTAAATTCTAAACCTACTTCCCACTTTTTTTCAAACATCTTCCCTCCCTACTTAAACAAACCCCTACTCCCTTCCCAAGCTTCTTTACAATCTCCAATCCCTCTAGAAACACCACTAATGATCTCTCTAAAGAGCAAAACACGTTTGGTTTCTCCCCCAAATTCTTTCCTCTTCTCCCTCTCCCCCCCCCCCCCCCCCCCCGCCCCCTGCTTGCCCTTTTTTTCTTTTTTACCTCTCTTCACTAACATTAAGCTAGAGTGTTCTACACGCTTGGTCGTTCTTACTTTATTAATTTATTGAAAGCTTTCTTCTTGGCTATACCTGACTCAATTTGGAGTTGTCTAGCAAAAGTTAGAGCACTTTTGGTGAACTGCACTTGAAATAGCACTCAAAATAGTTCCAGGACCAAAACACAGGAACTTTGGCTTGTATCTTGGTCTCCAGAATGTATTTTTAGCTCAAACTTGACATTTGGGATGTTTTCAAGTATGTCTACAAGATCACCAAGTCAGATATCCCAACTATGCTGAGGTCCATGGATCGCGATCCATGTTCCTCTATCCCAAATTTTGATAGTGTGTAGACAAGGTCATGTGCAAGCTCTATGCAAATTTCTATCAAATTCTGAGGTTGAGTTACATGGATCGCGATCCATGTTCAACCACATCTGGATTTGATCTCTTAGGAGTTTGTTCCTGACTATGTCCACAAGATAAATCTCAAATCTTTTTGGATTTGGACTTGGTTTGATAGGTCAAATAGCCAACACTAGGTCTATAGCGTGGTTTTTAGTTTGTCACCTGTTTTACTCCCTTCTGACCCAAATTTGCTCAAATTGTTTCATAACTAGGCTTGGGGATATGTTTCCTTCTGTATGCACTATTGATCTAGAAATTTTCAAGTCAAGTTGTCACTATGGGTACATGGATCGCTATCCATGTTTGGAGCCCAAATTGACTTCTCTTGGTACCATCACATTCAACATGATTAGGAGGTCCTAGGGTATCAATTTTCTTGAAAATGGACCTCTGGATTGAAAATTAGGTCAGTTCTAGCACCTTTGTCAGAGTACTTAGCAGTTCAAGGCTTTTGGTTTGGTTTTTGATGTCCAAATTCACTTTTGAAAAGACCACTAGACTCGCTATGATGGGCTCTAGCTATGGTGCAAGTTTAGTATCAGTCTGTGACAGAGAAACATGGATCACAATCGATGTGCCTATGTTTCATAAGGTACTAAAACTTGGCACACAGCTTGTCCTTGGTCTCTTGATGCTAGCTATATGGTTTTTGTGTGATTTGGATCACTTTAGGTCAAGCAAAAGTCAATCCCCAGGTTTGTTTTAGAGTTTTCACCTTGAATTGCTTTTGGCTCTTTTCCCCCACCTTTCAAACTTTTTTGACAAAAATTATTTGGGGACTTTTGTTCGCAATGGTCTCTACTACAGGCTGGAAAAGTTTTTTTGTCCAAAAATTTCTCAGGGGTTCATGGATCACAATCCATGTTCCACCGCTTGTGGACTTGATCTTTGGTGTGCTAATAGCTTATGATGTTTGTAGCTTGCTCCACAAATCTTTTTGAATTTGGATCAGTTTTGCCCTACCAAAATTGACTTCTATAGTCTACAACAGTAGTTTTGACAATGTTTGTTTTTGGCTCTTTTGACCACTTTTTGCAATTTTTTTGCATATAGTTCTTTTGGGAAAAGTGTTTGTCTATGTCTCGACTACCTATTGCTCAAATCCTAGCCAAAATTCTTTCATGAGGTACATGGATTGCGATCCATGTTCCATCACATCTGAACACCAAATTTGGACTGATGATTACCTGCAGTGTCATTAGTCTACTCCACCACCTATTTTTGGATTTGGACAACTTTTTTTCCAATCAAAAGTGAGTTTTTCTGTCTGCCCTGCGGTTTTTGGCTATCTAGTAGAATTTTGGTGTTTTGATCAATTTTTTGCAATGTTTTGTTATGGCTCTTTTGGCAAAGTTATTCCACTAGTTATCAGGGATGTACTTGTCACATATCAGTCCCAAATGTCAAAAGGTACATGGATTGCGATCCATGTTTGACATTATTTTTTGATGAATTTTGTTCAGCAAGTTCTTTATTCCCTATAGATGCCAAATCTCAGCCCTTTTGAATTTGGATCACTTTTAAGCTCTCTACCATCAAATTTTCAAAATTTCATAGTTTATGGTCGTTTCGGCCAAAATAAAGTTTTCACTCTTTTTCCCCTCAGTCTTTTAGCCCAAATTTGATGGTGGTAGTTTCTACTTACCTTAGTCCTAAGTACTGAAATGAAACATCAAACAAAGACAAGTCTATAGTTGTTGACAAGTATGGATGTGGGACGCATGTCTAAACTCACCATCCTATCTTATTGCAGTATTAGCGAGAACCACGATTAATTTGTCAAACCATGGGACAAAGCTGACTCGACTAGTGCATAGAGGCTACAAGAGGTTGTCAATCTCTCGGAAAACAACTAACAACTCGCATCTAACTCAAGCTATACTCAAGTGACTGAAATCACCAAAAGCCAATCGCTCATTGGCAAGCAAATCACATCCGTTACAGCATCAAATGACATCCAAACGTAACGAAACTTCTAGGAAAAGTTTATAAGACCTAAGCACACATGCCTATGGCCTCAAACCCCACTTTAGGTCAAGTTCCAAAATCGCGATTATTAACAGCAGTGGATTTTTGACCTAGTCGTTTTCGACCCAGAATGCATCTAAATGCTTAGCAATGATGCCCCAATACCCCACCTATGCTTAGTTTTTGTTTTAAAAGTGTAAATTCCTAGTTATGATGAAATTAGGCCGTAGGTTGGCGACGCCAAAAACTACGAAATACTGTGAATGGCTTACGTCAATGCGTAGAGCTCTTACCTACGGTTGCAATGCAACAAACACATTCACAATGTGACAACCGGAGAGGGAGTATGAAGCGCGAGGAGGAGAGAATGAGAGCCGTTAGCTCACGCTGTGTATTTCTTATCCAAAAACTTATAGAAAACTTACAAAAATTGGCTTTTATTTATACCTAGCCAATGTTTTGGGTGGTCAAAAGTAGTAATCTGGAGTTCTACCAAAGATGGGAATTGACTGGCTGGTAAAATTTGGAAGCTTGTAGCCTTGGCTCATTAATTACAAGGTTTACCAAGAAAATAGGAGTTATAATATTCCCGATTTATCAAAATAATAATTGTTTTTACAAGGAGAACTCCGAAAAATGGTGTCCGCGTTAGCTTGCTGCTAACATTTCTCCCCTCCTCGCCTATGTCGTCCCTTAAGACAGCTTTATGGGATGAAGTAATCTTCGGGTTGACGGCGGGCGAGGCGGTCCTTCAGTGCTTCCAGTGCCTTTTCATATTTGATTTTGCGTTCTTTGTCTGGCACTTGCAAAAATTGCATGGTGACTATGTTTTTTAGTTCCACTGCCGAGTATCCTACAAATCTTGCTATGAGGTTGCTTATCACCGGTGCAAATATCTTCGTTCGCCAGGTGAAGAAGCTAGTGTAAAATGCCTCCTCAAAAGCTAGCATATTGTGCGAGGGCAGAAACATGCCTCGGGCATAAAATCCATAAAGAACTTCCTCTGAGGGCTTCCCACTTAAATCATAGCAGAGACCTTTGTTCCCTTCCAAAAATGAGGGCCATGGGGGTCCTGTCTCTGCTCAGGATCATTGAGGACCTGTATGCAAGTGAGTAGCATCCGACATATTTTATATAACATGGCATAGAAGAGATCTGGCAGACTTTTGAAGAATTTCATGGCGCCTGTTAGGGTTTTCACCATGTATTCTTCTGTTGCTTGGCCTCTCTCTGGAGCTGGCAGCCTGACAAAATTTAGCCATGTTGGCCTCTTCTTCTGCAGTGCTTCGTGTGCTTGCCACGTCCTTACTCACAGTACCGGACAAAATGTGGGATCTTTCTGTATGGCCGAAGGTGCTCTTGTGAACAGAATCAAATATCTTGGATTCTTGTTCACCCAGCTTAGCCTCCACTTCGGGTGGTCTTGATCTGCGCCATCTTCTTGCATATCCTTGTATAATCTTTCCTTTACCTGTAAGAGTTCTACCTTGATGAGAGGGTATGGCAGGGATTGTTGGTGCCATTGAGCATTGATTTGATTGGGAGTGAGTTGAGTGATGTTGACAGAGTGTAAAACTCTCAACTCCCAATCCATAGCTGCCTTCCATTGCTCATCTACATCTAAGGCGGTTTTTTCCTTCAGTGCATCTTCTTCAGCTTTTGACAGCTGGACCATCGGCACTGTGTCTTCCTCTATGATGTGGAGTTGAAAATCTTCTCCACCACTCGGCTCTGCTGTAGACTGCGTCTCACAGTCAGCAAATGAGACCGAGGGGATTTCCACTTGGGGCAGCTCTGAAGTGCGTGCCTCTTCCTGTATATCTGGCTTTCCCTCTTTGAGGATTTGGTTCATTCTTTTTAATTCTGCAATTTCCTTAAGGAGCTCCTCCTCTCTTTGGATCCGCATGAGTGCCAGGTCTCTGCGTTGTGACTGCTCCAGCTTCAACTCCAGTTCTAAATCTCTGTTTTTCTTTTCAAGTGCTTTATACACTTCATTTGTTCCCTTGATCGAGGCCACAACTGGATTTTCTCTTAATTGCCACAAGAAAGTGGCCTGATGATTGATTCTTTTTTCGGATATTGAAGGGAATCGTTTTCTACATCTAATTGTACTTGAATCTTCTAAGTTGACAGAGAGGTGGTAAGAAGTTCATTTGTCACTTTTATCAACTGCTCATCTTTCACTTTGCAGGCATTAGATAACTTAGTCAGGAGGTCACCCAACTCCTCCATTTCCTTCTGTTGGCTGTCCTTGGCTATCTGATGTCCTTCTGCTTCAATCTTTAGCTCTTGTACTTGCCTTTGGATATTAGTGATAGTAGCCATGCTGTCGTCGAGCTCGCCTTGAAGAGCATCGATGACCATTTCTAATTCTTTGGCTTTAGTACTGCGATTAAAGGCTGCTGAGCGGAGTTTCTCCGTCATGATTTGCATCTGCCTTGCATACTCGTTTACTTGTAGAATGACTTCATCCTTGGGCTGCCACTCCTCCTGTCTTGCAAGTTGAGATGTGCCGGCAGCCTCTTGTGTTGCTTCTTGTTGTGTTGTTATTGCTGGTGTTTCTATAGTGATGGTTGCTTTTCCTTGGCCATCCTGAGGTTTTGAAACCTCGGCAGTTGGTGGCTGAGTGGAAATTACTGACGTAGTCTCAACCCTTTCTGGTTCCAAGGTTGCAGGCCTTTCTACCTTCTCAGTCTCGGTTTGTTCCTCATGTGTAGTGGTTTGCTCTTTTTCTGTATCTTGCTCTTTATTAGGTTCATCCGCCTCCTTGTGAGTTTCCTCGGTTGTCTGCTCTGGTGCTAGTTCAGCTTCCTTTTCTTCATGTTGTTCGGCGTGGTCAGTTTGTTGTGTAGTTTCTGTTTGGTGGGTGAAATCAGATTCTTTTTTGTTGTCGGTCTCGGATTCTTCATTGGTTTCTTCGCTTGGCGGTGATGATGGTGGAGTAGGCATGGGCTGGTCCTCTTGTTCCGACGGCGGTGAGGTGGGTCGGGGTGATGCGCCTGGCCTTGCTCTTGAGTTGCTGCTTCCTCAGCTTTCTTGGCCGCTTCTTCCACCTCTTTCAACTTTAAGGCTTCTGTCTCTTGGTACATTCTTTCTAAATGATCCTTGGGATTCTTGGCCTCTTTTCTTGAATGATGTTTCGTTCGAAGTCCTTTCAAGCCGGTCTGGATCCGCAAATGTAGCTGCATCTGTTTCCTTTGTAAATGTGCCTGCTATTTTCCTATCTCTTGCCCGCATGGTCATCCCTTCAGTGGGCAATCTGAGTGCCTCTGCCACTATTTCCTTTGTAATTACAACCTCGATCTTGTTTCCTTGGTTGTCTGAGATTTGGGCAGTTCCGTCTTCCTTGATGGTGGACAGAAGCTCGTAAGCTTTCTGAAAGTCTACTCCGCAGGGCTCTTGCTCATAGAAGTGTCGGAGTCCCAACCTGCGGTTAGCCTCTTTGGTTTCTGGCTTTGCAGCTACATTGTAGACCTCTTTAGGCAAGAGCTACAACTCCACCGGATGCCCTTCTTCACTCTTAAACCTGCCAGTGAAGACCGTGGTGTGGTGTTCTTCTAACTGCTCTTTAGAAAGGTAAGATGCCTTTGCTGCCTTTACTGACTCGGGGTCCAGTTGATACGGGGGCAGTTCTTGCAGTTTCTCCTTTTGGTTTAACTTCTTCTTGGCCTTCTCCGCGGCTTGCATTGCTCTTGTTCAGTGAATAGAATGCAAAGTTAGCAGAGTTGTTAGATTTTTCTCCGGAATGTCCTTTTAGATTGAAATGCTGATAATCTGGTCCAAATTGCTTCAAATCAATTTTTGAACAAGCAAAGATGCATAAAATCATGCAAGGAACAAAACTGTATGTTCAAAACAAAAATTTGCAACCAAAGTAAATAATCGCGATTATTTACAACTGGGAAAATTTTCAACTTTTTTGCAAACTTGGATTTATATGCTTGAAGTATGTGCCAATTACATGCTCTGAGGGAAATATGGGCTCATTTGGATGTATAGGGTGAAAATGGTACCAGATTTTGGGTTTAGGTCACTGAAATAGTAGATATAAAGGAAATTTGAGATTTTGAAATCCAAATTGACTCAAAATTGGCTAGTGGGCTTATCTCAACATGCTCTTTGGATGTATGATGACAAAATATCCAAATTGCCCTATTTTGGCCAAAAAGTAAATAATCGCAATTATTAACTTTTCTTCCAAAATTGACATTTTTTGGCATAGACTAGTTCTAGGCATGGTATAGAGTTTGGGTATGAATTATGAGGTGATTTGGATCAAAAAAAGTTGTTCATAACCCAAATTTTGGGTTACACAGACTTCTTTGCGTTTTTTGACAGTTTTGCAAGTAAAGGGTGGACACCTAATACATGTCCTAAAATGAATTTGGTCAAGTTTGATCATGCCGGCATCACTTTGTGCTCTGTCAACTCTGAAAACACCGTTTTTTGTGATTAATCCGTATGTTGGGTTGGTTGGTCAACTTTGAGGCTTTGGACTTGTCCGTAACCTCGTCGTGAAGCTACCTGTTCAATTTTGGCTCATTTGGGTTCAGTTTTGCCTCGTATGTCGAATTTGACGCTTTGTAACCTTCGAGCCGATTTTCGCTTTTCGAAGGCTTTACTTGATGGATTTCTCCAAACCAATCATATACATTGTATATGAACCTCATTAGCAAGCCATCTGTGGAGTCAGGTCGAAATTCTGGCCTTTCCCAAAAAACCCTAATTTCTCTACTGGGGACCCTTGACCCCAGCCGAATGGTCATCTGGTTGTATGGAATGGTTCTATTATGTTAGGGCATGCTATGGTTCATGATTTGGTCAAGCTGGCAGGCCGCTAGGGTCACTTTTAGGTCGTAGGTCTTCATGCACTGCTCGGATTCTAGGGTTTTTTCTAGGGCTTTAGACTAGCTACCGGCCGTACAAAATGAATCATTGATAAGTAAGGAACTTACCCCTCATGTCTCGTGTGAGACGGCGCTGAAAAAGGTCAACTGTGGGCTCCAGAAATGACGCGCGAAAGAAGTCGAAATGCTCTCTTTGCAAAGGCTCCAAGTGGAAATGAGGTGGTTTTAGCCTAGGCTGGATATCTATACCTAGACTTCCGGAACCAATTTTCTCCAAATTCCCCCGTTAGTCCTATTAGGCCGTGAAATCTATGTTAGGCTTAAAAATTTCCAAAATCGGATTCCTGTAGCTCATTCTGCAAGAATTTTGCAAAAGTAGGCTTGGCCGCCTAATTTGGGCTTCTCGCTTCCATCTTTTGATTTCGTTGAAATTTTTTGTGCTTGTCCGCTTTGTCTTTCTAGGATTACCTTGATTGGAACAATCGGTTCGCTCTCCGATGAGCTACTAGGCATCACTTGGACTACGTTGACCACAATTTTTCCCTTGTTCAAAGGATTCTTAGGATAATCTTCCAGAAAGTTTCCTCCCTTTTTGCAACATTGTATTGTATGCAATAGGCTTCAATTGGTTTGAGGTTTTGTCAGGCTCTGGACATTCGTTCTTCCAATGGTCATTAGCACCACAGTTATGACAGTTTCCTGTTCTGGGCTTCATCATGGGTCTTCCGATGGGAGGTTTGACACCTTGATTAGCTACATAATACATTGGTGCAAGCTCTGGTGGAGCATAAGTCATGGTTTCCTCCATTGGTGGTGGGTGTGGACTATACCAATCTCCCTCTACCATTACTGTAGATGGACTAGGCTCTGCATAGGGTGTAACATGCACTAATTATTGTTCATCTATGACTCCTTCTGAGTGCATTTACAGGCACCGCATTATGTCCTGGATAAGGAGGTTGTTGTCCCAACACAGGTTGAGGTCTCTCCATACCCATTGGTGGTCTTTGAACTTGAGCCATATTAGGTTGATATCGGTACATGGGTTGTCCTTGGGGTCTCATGGGCACGTACTGAACATCCCCATCATACTTTGGTTTGAATTAGCACTCGTGGGTCTCGTGGTTGGTCCATTTACCCTCGATTGCTCACCATTTTTGTGGCCTAATTGGTTGTCCTTGTGGATTTATCCGCTGTCATGGTCCTCTCATAGGTGCTTTTTGCATATTGTTCGTCATGTCATTCATCCTTTTTAGTATATCTTCTATGGCTGAGATCAGTGGTGCCGCAACAGCCGTTCCCACTTGTGCTGGTTTTGTGGATGGAGTCTTCTCACTTTGGTTATCATTAGGGACATCCTCTTCATTGAAGATCTCACAATTGTCTCCTAGGTCGATAGCATCAGACACACACACATCTAGGGTTATATGATTTTTACTATAGAGTATAGCATGAAGTTCTTTGTTTAGCAGTCCCTACAGAAACAATGATACAAGTCGCTCTTCTGCAGGTATCTCCATCTCTGGACATCTGGCAATGTATTGTTTCATTCGAGTTGCACAATCCCTAACAGACTCACCATGTTTCTGTTTGAAGCTGTAGATTTGAGCTATTGTATTATGTTTAATCCCCGTTTTAGAACAAGCAGCTACAAATCCTTGAGCTAATGTATTCAAATCCATGATTGACCTTGGTGGAATGTTTTGGAACCATGTCAATGCTTTTCCTTCTGGCCTTAGTGTCACCCGTTTTTCTACGTGATGAGGTGGTTTCTAGTTTCTTCACATTACTCTCAGATGATCTCTCACGATGTTCGTCTCTTGGAGTGGTTTCTGGTCCTTGATCCAATATCCAATCCTGTATGGAATACCCCTTGTATTTGGTTTGTTCTACCTCCTTAGGAGTCGTCATAACAAAATTGTTGTTATAACAATCCCTAAACAAGTAAGTTGGTAGATCCACAGATCCCTTATCTTTGATTTTGAAGATATAGATGATCTTCATGGCCGTTAATTGCCCTGGTCTAGCATGAGAAGTCCACAAAAGATCTTTTATGTTTCTATCTTCCCAACAATAGACTCCGATCCTAGGATTATCCGTACTAAGCCATTTCAAAGGCTTCAAGTCTACTTAATCGTATCTCTCAAATTCCAAAGTTGGTGGTCCTTCTTTTGCTGACATATCTGGGATTATAGTGTTTACTTCTAATCCCCATTTGTCTACCACGTCAGGGTTTTTGACTTGTACATATTGAGTTCCATTTCGATCCATGTACATTTTCCCTTGTTTATTTGCCCTAATCTCTTCTTCGAACTCAATACCATGGTCATCAATGCGAATAGCATACTCTTTGTTAGGATCCAAGTAAACCTGGGCTCCATGACGATTAGTCTTGTAAAAAGAGAGGATATGCTTGTAGTGCATTGTCGTTCCGGTTTCCGAGTGAGTTGAGTAAGAAGACATTTCTGATGTTGAATATGAAAAAGCATCCGAGACTTCTTCAGGAATTGTGTGCAAGGAATTGCCTTGATCCACGCTTTCTTCAATGGATACTCTACTGGTGTTTTCTCCGAATAGGCCTTGATTTCCTATTACACGACCGGATCTAAGGTTCATATAGACTTATAAAGCCCTGGTTTGAGTACTCACCTTAGATTGACTTGTCCAAATTTCACCAAAATTGATTTATGGGGTCCAATTGATGTGCTTGACCTTGTGGTATACTCAAATTTGCAGAATCACCAAGTTTTGAAGCAGATATAAATAATCACGATTATTTACTTCTGATAATTTTTTGCAAATTTTTGTCCCAACTTTGACACAGATCTATTAAGCACCTTATGTTAAGGTCACTAGCCAATTTTCATCAAGTTTGGACAATTTTTGGTCAAATGGTCATCAATTATCTGTCCGTAGACTAACTTTGCAATTTTTGTCACAGTTTTCACTTCAGTGATCCAAATCTTACCAAATTTGGTTTGTGGTCTTATTACAACATGGTAAAGCTAGTGGTATGCCAACTTGGTCAAAAAAGTTCAAAAACAGGGCAAATGTAAATAATCGCGATTATTTACATTTGACAAAATTTTATAATTTTTTGGTCAACTGAGCATGTATACATGTTTATCACATCAATATAAGCCTATGAATCCAGTTTCAACAAGTTTGGACAAAATTTTCCTCAATTCACACTCAAGATTCAAAAAGTCAGTACAAACTTTAGTTTTTACCCAGTTTTTTGCCAGCTTAGTGATCCAAATCTTTTGGGCCTTTACACATGCAATGAGTCAATGATATGAGTCTTGGCTAATTTAGAGCAAAAAGTTAATAATCACGATTATTAACTTGAGGCTTGAAATGAGCACTTTTTTGCAATTTTCTCAAAGACAGTTCTTTTATCATGTTTTTTAAGCTTATAAATCAAGTCAAAACTTATTTTGGCCTACAATGTCAAGAAAAAGTAAATAATCTGAGTTTTGGTCAACTTCTAATTGAAATTTTTACCTCGAAGTGTCCTTGAGCTTACCCACTGGCTCGGAAAACTCTTAGGCTTACTCCCCACTTGGATTGAGTGAATTCGAGTCTTTTCGTGCTATTTCTAGCCGTAGACCTGAAATTCTGCAACTTTACATAACAACTCACACTTGATTCTTTCAGAGAGAGCAATGCTATGAAATCCACCTCAGATCCTACTTACCCTACTCCTAGTTTCTCATGCAATGGGGTTGTGGAAAGTGTCCACAAACACTCGTTTTCTTGTGTTTTTTATGTTTTTTAGAGTCTTGATCTTAAGACTTGTCTCGTCTAGCAATCATTCTCCAAATCCTAATCTAAATCTACAATCCTATAGTCCTAAAGGTACTCAGCAAGTACGATTACTTCCAAGCTATCTCTACACAGCAAAATACGACAATCTAAAGCTATGCGGTTTCTAAAAGAGAGTTTTGAACTCTAGGCGAACCTAGAGGAAGTTAAATAATAATTACACAAGACGCTTGTGTTTTTTCCTACTTTAGGTCTCTTTGATCCCCGGCAATGGCGCCAAATGTGGGACGCATGTCTAACCTCACCATCCTATCTTATTGCAGTATTAGCGAGAACCACGATTAATTTGTCAAACCATGGGAAGAAGTTGACTCGACTAGTGCATAGAGGCTACAAGTGGTTGTCAATCTCTCGGAGAACAACTAACAACTCGCATCTAGCTCAAGCTACACTCAAGTGACTGAAAGCACCAAAAGCCAATCGCTCATCGGCAAGCAAATCACATCCGTTACAGCATCAAATGACATCGAAACGTAACGAAACTTCTAGGACAAGTTGATAAGACCTAAGCACACATGCCTATGGCCTCAAACCCCACTTTAGGTCAAGTTCCAAAATCGCAATTATTAACAACAATGGATTTTTGACCTAGTCGTTTTTGACCCAGAATGCATCTAAATGCTTAGCAATGATGCCCCAATACCCCGCCTATGCTTAGTTTTTATTTTAAAAGTATAAATTCCTAGTTATGATGAAATTAGGCCACGGGTCGGCGACGCCAAAAAACTACGAAATACTGTGAATGGCTTACGTCAATGCATAGAGCTCTTACCTGTGGTTGCAATGCAACAAACGCATTCGCAATGTGACAACCGGAGAGGGAGTAGGAAGCGCGAGAAGGAGAGAAGAGAGCGTCGTTAGCTCACACTGTGTATTTCTTATCCAAAAACTGATAAAAAACTTACAAAAATTGGCTTTTATACCTTAGCGAAGGTTTTTGGGCGGTCAAAAGTAATAATCTGGAGTTCTACCAAAGCTGAGAATTGAGTGGCTGATACAATCTGGAAGCTTGTAGCCCTGGCTCATTAATTACAAGGTTTACCAAGAAAATTGGAGTTACAATATTCTTGATTTAGCAAAATAATAATTGTTTTACAAGGAGAACTCTGAAAAATGATGTCCGTGTTAGCTTGCTGCTAATAATGGATGAGAATATAAAGTTATAGAAAGCACAAATCCATGGATTGTATAAGACATAGGTGGATATTTGGTCAATGAAGAACCATAGATACCTCCACCAAACATGAGAATTCTTATGAGAGTTCCAAAGAGGGAGCCACCTGGACTCCCTTCTAGAGAAGTAACAAGAGATGAAATGATCATAGAGATGTCAGGCATGCCTCCTCAAGTGAATCCACCTAAAGGACCAATCTTCAACAGAACGACTAATCCCTTTAAAGAAGAACCTAGGCATGGTAGAAGGCCTGAAGCGAGAGAAGGATTGGGAGAGTCTATGGTTAGACTTATAGACAATCGGCAACTTAGACTATCCCAAATCCAAAAATAAATAAGCAGGAACTACGTCGGAGATAAAGATTCGAGAGATCATGTAGCAGCTTTCAGAAGAGTAATTAGAACATAGGAAGTTATGGGATTTGCAACACAGTTTGTGGGATTTGGACTAACTCTGGATGATGATACGGCTACATGGTTTGACTCAGTGGAAAAATGTGATTTTGAGACTCTAGACGAGCAGTTTGAAGAATTCATTGAAGAATTTTGTTAGCGGGTCGCTACGATGGATGTATGTAGCATAGCTATCGGGCACTAACATAATGTCAATACTCAGGGAAGTGACTCAGATGGGACATGGAGACTCTTTGAGGTTGTCAATCTCAATAAGTGAACCTTAAGAAGCAAACACACCAACTCAACAAGCAAACCAACACTCAATGATCAGGAAAATCTGCCTATGTCCTTTCTCACAGATCTAGGCCACCATTTCGACACTCGAACGGACTAAAAAATGCAACAAAACTCTAGGAGGAGGTCTAGGACACCTAGGGGCACTATCCTACCAAGTCTGGTCGCAATCCAACAAGGTACCAAAATCACGATCCATCATGAAAAAGGTTCTGAAAACTGCAATAGAACTATCCAAAAATGTCGCCCTATGGTCTAAGAACACTCTCTTATGGTCAAAACGACTAAGCACTCAAATTTGCAATTACAGCTCACAGACGTGTAGTCGCAAACCACAACAAAACAGACAATGCTTACACTTAAAATGAAAGAGCAAAGAGAGAGGAATAGAATGCAAGCTTCAAAACTAAAAATGGATCACCCAATCGTTAGAAAATTTGAGTACAAGTTAGAGCAGCTTTGTAGCTTGAGCGTACATACAATAGAGCTCTTTCTTCTTCTTAAAATAAGCCTCCTTTCACATTAAGTTTATTGACCTTTATACCTAGGGATTTCTAAATGGCGAGTGGCCGGCTCACATGGACTTTTACAAATTTCATTTTCATGATAACATTACAACTTAGGGAATTGGCCTGCTACTCTGGAATCAAGATTTACACAGAGTATCACTACATTAGCTCAAAAAACTAATAGAGTACAAATGTGGTGTTCGACTACGTGTCTGGCCAGGTGGGCGCCCGTTCATTGTCTCGTAACAAATTCTCGCAGAAAAGCATAGCTCACAATACTGTCTCACAAATTCACAGATTCAAACAGAAAGAAGGTGAATCAGTACGCAAAACGACATTACGGCTCAAAGAGATATGTCAAGTTTTGTCCAGGAGTGGAACTTCCTACGCAAGCACGGTTAATGTTGATCTTTATCCAGGGAATGAGACATCCGAATCTTCAAAAGGATCTGCATATGATAAGGAGCACGATGCTAAGCAAATTGATCAAAGAAGCCCTTTATCTGGGGGATAATTGTGAGGAATATAAAGAAAACAATTGTAAGAGTCAAGTGGATGACACGTCCTCTCAACATAGTGATTCACAGATGAGTGGTGAGTCCATTGCAAAACCAGCGGCACCTATCGATCAAGAAACATTTATTAACGAAATGGTCAAGAGGTTAGCTCCTCTTGTAAATGTTGATCCAAGGGAGCTTAAGTGGTGCGAAATTGAGAGAAAATGGACAAACCATACGAGAAAAGAGTGTTACTATGGCATGAAATATGCTAGGGAGAGGTATGTACAACCTATTCTAGTAGCACCTACTCCACTTAGATACGATACAGGGAATGCATAGGTCCAATAGTAGTAGGAGTTGAAAGACCACAGCCTGTCTTAGGACCACAACCTACATTGCCAAGTGCTAGACTGATCTATACATGAGATACACGCCAATGATGGAAGCATCTAATAAACAAGCATAAGTACCAACTACAATGTATTATAACAACCAAAGTGGGTACTACCCTTTGAAGAGACAGAAGATGAGAGACTCACAAATGGAGTGGTGAGGCCGGTACAACCTCCACCTCCTGCATTTTGACTTGAAGAAGAAGGTATGGATGGACAAAAGGACATTGCGGTTCATTGTGAATAGAGGCTTAGCTAGGTTAGAGCCTATTTACAGCCAAGAGGAAATGTAAGAAAAAGCTCCTCAACCAGATTGTCACAAAAGCCGTGACAACCACTTGGTCAAACAATGTCCTCACACGGAGATCACTAAAGTGAATGCCTATTTTCTTGACTGTGGTGTCATTCACTTCATCCCCAACTATCCCAAAAACCAACTGAGTCCAAAAGATCACAACAAATGTCTCAAGAATCATTTAGCTACCCAGTAGCTCAAAAAATAAAAACGTCGTACCAGTTCAATAGTTACAAGAGTGCAAGCTCAAAAGGAAGCAAGAAACAGTGAAACCAAAAATTGACACGAGTCCAGAGATGGGTGAGCCAAAGATCAACGCACCTAGTCAAAAAGCCAAGAGCAAATGGAATAGTTGGAAAGCTAGAAAGGCTAGGATGAAATCACGTAGGGAACGAGAGAAAAAATTCCTAGCTCATGAGCTTACCCAAGATATAGAGAAGATATTACAACATGAGGAAAGAGTTGCACCTTCTCTTAAGTAGATGTCTCAACCTCCAAAAGAACCATCCACATATGAGAAATTAAGAAGTACTCGTTCAGGAGGATCAGTGTTGGTCGAGAAGGTTAATGAGCCATTAGACAGCCTAAAAGCCTATGAAACACGGCTCAAGAACAACCAAACCCAAGAGCACATGTGGATGACATATCCATATGCGGAACTAGAAAAAGCCAGGCTTGAAATGTGTCAGAAAATGATTCAAACAACCCAAGCTTTACTCACCACTTGGAAAACCTGAGGGTGTGATCCTTGTCCCACCTACACCAATAATCCCACCAAAACAGGAACAAAAAGAGATATATTCCAGTCACAAGCACGGACAAAAGCTCAAGGATCCCACATTAGAGCCAAGGATAGTGTTGAATACCATGGATAACTCTTCCGAGGGATTTCACATAGCTATACGTGAGAGTTGTAAAGAAATAGGTGGTCTTGACAAATTGTGGAAACAAGTAAGAGAGGCCAATGAAGCAAGTGAGATAAGCAGACGAGTAAACCAAACAAGGTATGGAAGAGGAGTGTCTCTTCCACTAATAGATGAATTTGAGGCTGGATCTTAAATGAAAGTGGAATCATATAGTGGGGAGACAAAGGATATGAACAGTTTATGGATAGTCAACCCCATTCACTAAGAGCACTACCATCCTATACGGGAGAGTGCAAGGAAAAGTCAGAGGTTATTGCAGTCCCATCACAAAGACTGTCTCCCAACAAGATCATCGATTTGAAAGGGTTGATAGACATTCTCTCTACTGCAGTCACTTGTATAATAACATTAGCCGAGTTGCTCAGAATACGACCAAACATGTGGGCTATTGTGGAAAGATGCCTAAAGAAATTTGATGTAAGAAAACCAATGACTCAAATTAAGGAAGGGATCAAAGAGCTAGAAACGCCTCAGCTAAACACTAGGCCAATGCCATTAAACAAGTTAGGTGAGTACTATGAGGGAGAAGATGGGAACACCATTCTTCCTATGGAATTCCAAGGTGTAAAAACCATGGCAATCCTTAATAGTGGTGATGGTGTTTCCATTGCAACAAAAGAGATCTGAAAAAAATGGGGAAAACCATCAATGAGGGCTACTAGGATGAAACTGCATCTTGCAGACGGACACATGGAAAGGCCCGTAGGACTGCTAGAAAAAGTAGTGGTTACTTCTTGTGGCATTGAATATGAGCAAACCTTTGCTATTGTTGACTTTGGCAAGAAGAAAAACTATGACATCATTCTAGGAAGACCATTCATGAGACAACTGAAAATGGTCCAAGATTGGGGATATGACTATATCTACCTTAGACATATGAAAACCATGACAAGGATAAATTTGAAGGACCATAGTTATAGGGATGTGATAAGAACACCTATGGAGGAGTTTGATTCCGATACTGTAGCAGGATCATAACTTCCAGCATGGTTGGGTAAGCCTAAAGAACTTTGGATGTGTGGAGCTTCGCAATGTGGAAGCTTAAAGTGAGAGGAATGCATCCTAGAAAGGGAAATTGAAGATACAAATTACATCCGAGAACCCTTTCCTGAGGAAGCTTTAGAGCCACTTGAATGGGAAAACATCTTGGCTACTTTGGATGTGTGTGCTATTCAAGAGGATCCAGCAACAAAGTTTTGTGATGAAGATGGCTATGATGTCGTTCAATACTTTGCAATGTGTGTGATCCAGGAAAACAAAGACAAAGAAGATTATGAGTTCTATGACTCTGTAGAACATTTGGAGCTTCAAGAAGATATCGACAACAAAAATCCAGACAACCTAGCAGGTGACAAGAACAAAACTTTAACAAATGCATAGTTTTATGATTGTCCAGATCAAAGACCTAGGAAACAATCACTACAAGAGGCTATTCATATTAGCGACGCTCATACAGCGACGCTAAAAAAAAAATTCCCCCGCGTCGCTATGAGCGTCGCTATAAACGTCGCAAATTTACAAGTAAATTTGCGACGCTCATAGCGACGCCGACTGGGCTAAAAAAATAACAGAGAGCGCCCAAAAACTCAGATCTCAGATCTGAGTTTTTCGGCGCCCTCAAGAAAGGAGCAGGTAACGCTCTCCCTCTCTCTCTCTCTCTCTCTCTCTCTCTCTTCTCCACACACACACACACACACACACACACACACACACACACACACACACACACACACACACACACACACACACACACACACACACACACACGGGGAGAGGAAGGAGAGCCAAGTATGCTTCTTCCCTCTCCTCACTCTCATGTTCCCTTCCCCTCTTTCTCTGTCCCTCTCTCTCTCTCTCACACACACACACACACATACACACACACATAGTGTTTTTGAGAGAGAGAGAGAGAGAGAGAGAGAGAGTACAAACATAAACAAAAACGTACACACACATACATAAACAAAGAATGCACACACACATTGAGAGAGGAAAAGAGAGAGAGCATGCGTAAACAAAAAACGCACACATTGAGAGAGGAAAAGAGAGAGAGAACATGCATAAACAAAAAACGCACACATTGAGAGAGGAAAAGAGAGAGAAAACATGCATAAACAAAAAAACGCACACACATTGAGAGAGAAAGAGAGAGAAACTAATTTAACGTCGTAGGAAACTAATTAAAATTAAAAGACCTAAAGATCTAACCGACGAGGAGTTGAACTCAAGACCTATTATTCAAGAGGGAAATGGCATAACCAATCTATCATACTTGGCATGGGTGATAGAAAGGTTATACCATTTATCTCTTTTTATTGGCACACACATCCACACATGCGCACACACACAAGAAGAAGAGAGTTATAACGTCGTAGAAAACTATCCTAAAAGACGTTAAAGATTAGGTTAGATGTAGACTTACGTTAAATTAGATTTAGGTTTATTTAAGTTAAATTAGATTAGATTTAGGTTTATTTTTAAATAGATTTACGTTTATTTACGCTAGATTTAGATTTACGTTATATTAGATTAGATTTAGGTCTCCATAGACTGCGATGCCTGCATGAAGCGGGTGAAGAAAGCCCTCAATGGAATATAGGGTATTGCTGCCTTCACTCATGGTGGGCTCCATCGATCCAAAAGTACTGGTGAAATGTTAGTAACAAGAGCAAGAACGGTCTATAGGGCCAATTGCTGTCGTCAGATGTGGATAGAGATGAGGCAACGTCACCGCCGGAAGTTAACTCTCACATCTTTAGTGATGAGAATGCCAACTCTTGCCGAGTTATGTGAAAAATTATGTGTTAAATCAGTTTTAAGGTTCTTATAATCCCTGTTAGTTTAGTTCTTTGTTTTTAATATAACATAATTCACGTTAGATTTAGATTTATGTTATATTAGATTAGACTTAGGTTTATTTAGGTTTATTTAGGTTTACCCACACACACACACACACACACACACACACACACACACACACACACACACACACACACACACACACACACACACACACACAAGAAGAAGAGAGTTTTAACGTCGTAGGAAACTATCCCAAAAGACGTTAAAGATTAGGTTAGATGTAGACTTACATTAAATTAGATTTAGGTTTATTTTTAGTTAGATTTACGTTTATTTAGATTTACTCTTATTTACGTTAGATCGAGTCCACGCAAGAATTACTTACGGTTTAGGGTTTAGAGTTAGACGAACAGTGAAAAGATCTACTATGAAAAGATGTTAAGATGCTGTGAAGTGCTACAGCTAGAGAAGAGGCAAAGGGGTTTTGTCCACTACATGCAGTATCATGTAGATGTGGGTCTGTAGATTTCTTGTACCCACAAATATAGGTATTGACCAATAAAGACGAGATTATAACCCGGTGGTTCTGATCTCCGTGTACCTCTAGACCGAGGTGTGCGGGGATTGGACATGACTAGAGAATGTGAGGTAGAGAGAGAGAGAGAGAGAGAGAGAGAGAGAGAGAGAGAGAGAGAGAGAGAGAGAGAGAGAGAGAGAGAGAGAGATAAGACGAAGAACGCCAATAGAATATTAAATTTGTTGTCCAGGTTATAAGATTTTTATCCTCATCATGAGTAGTGACGAGGATGTGGGACCGTCCAACCGAAACACCTATCTCTCAATGAGGGTCTTATGTCCTTATAATCAATGCAAGCATGCTGTGCGACGGACAAGACGTGTTTCTTTGCAGCACGTTCGCGAATTTGGAGAGTTCGATCCATCTATTATAGATCGAGTTGTTGCTAATTATAACTCGTCGGACTCTGACGCTGGCCAACAAGCAGCAATCTTGCAGCCCAATAGACGTGTTCGCAGGCGCTTTGGTCAAGCAGCATATGTGAGGCCACAAGATGTAGCCTCTGACAGCTCGGGGGATGATCATGCAGAGCACATTCCCAACGAGGCAATGTTTGAGCCCGAGATTGATGAAATGATCGAAACGATCATGCATTCAGAAAGGCTTATCTATGATGATATGAAAAGTGAAGCCGATACGCCATTGTATAATGGAGCACGTATGTCTAGATTGAAAGCACTCCTGGTTCTTCTCAACATGCAGGCAAAGTTTGGATGGAGTGACACTAGCGTCACAACGCTTTTCAAGTGATCTATTACAATTAGTTTACTTTAATAAAACTCTAAATGTATAATGATCTGATAGATTTTTACACGATTGTATCGTATTTTTATGTTGTGTAGATTGCTTAAAGAGAACATACTACCAGCTGACAATGTGATGCCAAATTCCCGAGATGAAGCAAGAAAGATTTTGCGAAACTTGGGGATGGATTACAATTCTATCCACGCTTGTCCTAATGACTGCATTCTTTTCAGAGGGGAATACATAGACATGGAGAAGTGTCCGAAATGTGATTCCGAAAGATATCGAGTAGATCTCCACGGGACAAAAATTCCACAAAAGGGCACAAATCGAGTGGAGACGGGGAAGACGACCACCGATGCACTATGCGACGGTTCTGGAGAGCCTACCAACCTTCATGAGCTTAAGATGGTTGCACAACCAATTGAAAAGCGCACAGCAATGCGGTGACGAAGTGACTGAGGAAGAGTGGGAGTACTCTCGGGGTTGTGCGACCAAGGTAAGTTTGCAATGTACGACTAGCTAGTGACTTTATTTCTAAACGTTTGAACGGCCACTCATAATCTTTGTTCGTTGTAGTATAAGTCATACACAGCAGCATGGTGTAAAGGTCGACATTTTAGGGTGGAACGAATCGACAAAAAGCGTTTTACTCAAGATTGTGGAATCATGGCAAAATTTGAACAGTCTAGTCGACGACGTTCCTCTGATGCAGATCCTGTGGTGGCGGAACTCACTTACTTCGGCACGCTGCAAGAGATTTTGAGGATCGATTACAGAGGATTTTTTGTCGACTTGTTCGATGTGCAATGGTTCAAGATAATCATGGAGGGTCGCAACGCTACTGTGCGTAGAGGAGAGTCTGGTTTTCTTGAGGTGGATTCTACTAAGAAATGGACTGACCTAAGAGACACTTTGGGACTACCCGAGCATTGTGAACAAGTAAGTATGTAAATAGTTAACATCCCCCTTTTACAAGTTATATGCTTGAAAGCTCTCATGTAAGTTATGTGGCTCTGGCAGGTAATATTTCATCCTACAAAGTCTACATCAAACTGGTGGTACGTCATAGAGGTAGCCCCTCGTAGTGCAAGGACGTATGAAGGCTACCATGTGCCAATCACAACGGCATCAATGGAGGAGATCAGAGAAGATGCTCAATCAGAAGCCGCTGCGGTGGTGCCAGACGAGCATCAAGATGCTACTACTCTATATGGGGTGCATGCAGAGGAGCTACAAAATGAAACAGAGGATATGTGTTTAAACGGAGAGCTCTATATAGATATAGGAAGTTATGCTGAGTTATGCGAGGATGAGAGAGAGATCTCTTAAAGCCACAAATATTGTATTTGAACAATTTTGCTCCGTGTTGTAAAAGCTCTGGCTCTCTAAGTACCTTCCATGGTGTATAACGCTCTTTTCTACTCGCGCTCACATCTTTTGATTGAAAATTCTGAGTTTTCGACTTGCCTCTTCTATCACTCAATTCATTGAGTCATTGTATTTATATGCGTCATTACGTCATTGTATTTAATGGTCTTTGCGTCATTGTCTACTCTATTCATTCAATATTAAGTTTAAATATTCGTGTGTTTAATGCAGGTATGGATGATGAGGAGTTTCTTTCTTCTTTGTCACCGCAGCAGAGACAATGGTACGTGGAGCGTCATCGCTCTGGCGCATCATCGCGCGTTCCTACTCCATCCGCATCTCCCTCTCTTTCGGAGCATTCGGCGCGCTCCGAAGCTTCGGCGTCGACGAGACGAGCTTCACACTCGTCTAGACACCGGCGCTCTAGTGGTGGCGGTGGCGGTTGTTGTGGGGATTCCGCCACCGATGCCTTCACACCGCTTCGTGTTCGACGAGGCTCTTTACCCTCCCCTTCTTTGCCCGCCCCCACACCAGCCACAGCATCGCCATCTACGCTAGGTTTTGCACGGCTGACTGTTCCTAGCAGCTACACACCTCTACCTACTCCGCCAGGAGCCACCCCGCTCGACACTCCTCGCTTCGGGGCCCAGACGCCGGTGGAGACACCTGACGTCCGTACCCCCATCGACACGCCGCTAGAGACCCCTGTCGGGACACCCAAGTTCACGTGTCACCGGCCAGAGGGCTTGCCTTACTCCGTCGACTTCAGCGGCGGCATCATCATGGATGATGACGGCAAGAAGGTGATCTCGCGCATGCGTGGTCTTTGCTCTCAGCTGTTTAGACACTACATACTAAACAAATGGAGTGAAGTACCAAGTGATTTAAAAAACAGAGTCATCAGCATACTTCATGATGAGTTTCCCGTTCCAACACGGGATCAGCGCTTCAATGAAGACCTGATGAAGATTCGAATGCACGAATATTGCAAACACAAGCGTTCCGAAGTGCAAAAAGCAATCAAGCATGGGTGGAACAGGCCAGATTGGCTGGCCAAAGAAGATTGGAAGAATGCGAAGAAAGCAGCGCGCGAGAATCCCGACAAGTGGAAGCAACAAAAGGATGCAGCCAGAGCGCGAGTAGAGGCAGGGAGCTCGCACCACTTGGGGAGCGGTGGATGGGTATCATTTGAGGCCGATTTTGTAAGTGTTTTCGCATTGCTCTTTATGTTTGATAGTTTAGGGTTTATGAGTTTTTTAATTCTAACATAATGAAATCTTTGTATGTTTTGACAGTGGTCGATGACAGGACGTGATCCCACACCGTACGAGCGCGAGTACGCAGGCAGGAAGGGCTTAAACGCCCTGATGGACATTCTCAGTTCTCGCGACGGCATGGTTAGTATTAGGGTTTACTCTTTTCTATTTTTTGTATTGTTTTATAAATGTCCTTATATGTTTATACTTACTGAAAGCTGTCTTATTGTCTTTTTTTGCAGAATCCGACAGATACGCCGCTTGGACGCGATGAGACGTTTGACTAGACGACGTCAGTTTAGCCATAGCTAGATAGCATTAGTTTAGGGTTTCTCATAGCTTATGTATCATGAGACGGATTTTATACGTCTTTTTGAACCATGTATATTATTACATTTGTCACCGCAGTTCATTTTGCCAATCAATTCTTTATGCCTATGATGTTGTACAATTGTCATTATTACATTTGCCAATCAATTCATTTTGCCTATGATGTGTACAATTGTCAATTTTGCAAACAATGCGTCTTGTGGGTGACTATTTTGGGTCTATTATCTACCCTTGCACTTTTTTTAAAAAGTGAATCAAGTACAATATGGTTGATGGGTGGCAGGGCATTCAATGCCCTGTCACCAAAAAAAAATTCTCTCGGGCGTCGCTATAACCGTCGCTATTTATGGCTCTTTAGCGTCGCTATGAGCGTCGCTATAGACTTCTGTTTAAACGTCGCTATAAGCGTCGCTATATAGCGACGCGTATAGCGACGCATATAGCGACGCATATAGCGACGCTCTCGTAGCGACGCTATTAGCGACGCCGGGGGTTATAAAAACCCAGTGTTTTTCCGTCGCTAACAGCGTCACAAGAGCACACAACCTCTTGTAGTGAATGCCATCTCACTACAAGAATAAAGTGCATGAAAAGTGGATTCCAAAATCCTCGATGGTGGAAATGCCATTGCAACAAGCATCCTCATACGTGCCTCCTGACATGAAGAAAAGACTCAGTTGAGAAGAACACAACCATGTCAATGGACTAACAACGCGCTAATCAAGTGGATGGAAAACTCATCCCAGATACAATAATCCAAGATCAAATAGAAAACAACTTTCCAGAACCATCCAAACCACAAAGGAAAAGTGTTAGAATGCAATCTTGCTGAGGATAGTGATAGTGATGTTTCTAATGACATTCCTTACCAAAAACTAAGGTCGTCACACTATCACTAGCAGCTTTCGTAACAACCAAAGAAGACCAAAAGAAAAGAATGAGTCAGAGTCAAAAAGCTCAACAAATCTAGATACCAAAGGGCCAACTTAGTCAAGAATAGATATGGATTAAGAAGATGAAAATCTCTGATGAAAATTTCACAAGATCCAACACCAAAAGGAGAACAGTCAAGCCTACGAGAACATCCCAAAAAATCACAAAGTTGCAAGCTTCTGCAACTCAGATTTGGATTTCAAAGAATTTGAAGAGAGGTCAGGAATTTATGTGGATTCTAAAATGATTAAATTATCAACTCCCAAAGTCTGAATTTCATCCTCAATCAAGAGTACAAGGGCGGAAGCAAAGTCCACTGAAGACTCACACAAAGACAAGTTGAATCCCAAAGCAGTCTCTTTAAACACAAACGAATCAGGGACAAGTATGTGTTCCCAAATGAGCAGCATCAATGACACAACCAGTAATCACAAAGAAGTGGGTCCCAAAGGAAATCAATAAAATTAATGTTACTACATCGCTGCTTGAATTCTTTCAATTTCTCCTACGGTTACAGTACAATTAGAAGAGAACCCACTCCTGAGGAACAATGCCAAATACAAAAACCAAACACAAGGCTAAACTGGATTCCAAAGAAGCATCAAACAGATAAGTAAGCCTTCAAAAAAGCTCTACAACCTTCAATCAAGCAAACTCCACAGGAGCTTCAAACATCACATTGCTTCAAATAGGAAGCCTCGCCAACAAATGCCAATAAGAAAATTTCGTATACCCACATCTTGCACAACATAAATCTTTTCCATGCATTGACTGTGTATGCATAATAGGGATACATTACAAGGCTTGCATAGGCAGAATTTTTGATCGCCCAATCACAACACATACCCTTGGTGATACCCTGTCACCAAGGAGGAATCCAAATAAAGGGGGGGGGGGGGGGAGACATTCTAAATGCGGACCTAGTATTATGCATATTAGAGGGCAATGTTTTGTCAATTTCATTGAATTTTTGCGTTTGATTGTGGTAATTGTTTGATAAAATTTAGAGTATATGCACTCATAGTAGAGTTACAATTGAATTAAGGAGACAAAAGCCATATATGAGCCCCTAGGGACATGTGTACAATGTACATAGCGTTTAGAATTCTATTAACTTGATTTTTCTTTTTGAGTTGAGTTGATTTTTGGTTTTATTTAGTCATTTTTGAGATTTTCTTGAGAAAAACAAAACAAGATTCTTAATCGAGATGAAGAAAATATTGTTCAGAGATGCCTGAGCAGTACAAAGAAGAAGATACAAAGAAATAACAAAACTTCACGAGATGCCTCGAAAGTCATTTGCACAAGGCTAGAATGTTAGAGGTGAGAAAGAATGCTGATCAGCCTTCAACAACAAAGTGAGGGCAAACATGACAGAGAATGGTCATCACACTCCTGACCAGACTACAAGGACAAAGGAAGTTGGTGATGCGACTAAACAAAATCACCCATCAAGTGTAAAGTTGCCTATCAGCCACTTCATGTGATTACAAGGCCGTATATAGGAAGTAGGTCTTTATGCTGTAATCTTCTATCTTGTATGTGACTTAATGAAGCCTAACAAACAAAAGGGACTGACAATATTGACAAGAACAAAAGGGGAAATAATAATAATTCAATCATCTATTGTGATAGATGCCTGCAATAGCCACCAAGGATCAAGCCCAATTCTAATCATCATCATTGGTTCTACAAATATTTGGCATCCAGAAGGTGCCAATGATTCCCATTAGCATTTCTGAGACTGAAATCCAAAAAGCTAGCTTGGAAAGCCAAATACAAGTCAAATTTTGTAAGCCGGTGGTGCGCCCAAGCCGTGTCGACACGAGAAAGTGTCAGCAGCAGGTGCATGGCAACAGACAGATTGATGATAGCGTACTTGGACAGGTATTAGATGCAGTTTTAAGCAAGCACCGCAGTGGTATGCATGTCAAATACGGCCCTTTACATGTCAAAGCGTGGTTTTTGGAGCTTTGCTAGCCAAGAAACTTGACCGCATGTATGCCAAATCGAACATCAAGGTCAGCGGAGTCAAAATCTTTGTGTATTTGAGTGCGGATGCATGGTTGTTTACTATTCGGGCATCATTTCAGGCTCGAAATGATGGTCGACCACAGCAATCACTATTCAGGGGAATCTTTTTGGTGGTCGGGTTGGAATCTGTACCATTAGCACAGTAAAATTCTGATATCAAGGCATGCGGAGCTCGCGACAATCATGCGGAGCATTCTCTCGTGAGAAGGTGGCCCAACTTGAGAGGAATTAAAAAAAAAAAAAAAAAAGAGGCTTTTTTGGTAATCTGGTCGCTATGCAAAAAACGGGCAGGAGCATATAGCCAAGGAGGCCTAGCATGGAAAGGACTGCCATCTGCCAGGCATGCAAGGGGCAAGGCGCCATCTGGTCGCGGGGGCTGCATAACGCGAGAAAGGAGGCCGCCATCGAGGAGGAGGGGGGTGGAAAAAGAGGCCCGAACTGCAGTACTAGTAGGCGGAGGGATCAGAAGGTGGAGGTCTCAAGCTCATGCATGGGCTGAGCAGTGAGCTAGACAGAGCTCTGGTTGATGGGGCGGAGAAGCAAGGAAGTCCAGGGGCATATAAGCAAGGCCTTTGAGGGCTGATCAGGAGACCAGGTCGATAGAAGGCTACGGGCAGGTTGGGGCCACGAGGAGAAGGATGACGGGAACTGCGTGAAGAGGGAGAGTGGGCAGCCACTGCATGGAGGATACGCCGTCAATGTTCTGGAAATAATGGCGGCCAGGTGGAGAGGAAGTGGATGGCGGGGCCATATGCAGTAGCCGCTACAGAAGGCCGTGAGCAAGTTGGCAATGCCAAGTGTACAGAAGAGCGACAAGAGCTGGAAGTGAAGGAGACCAAGAGCTGCATGGGGAGGTGCCATGAGCACTTGAACTAGGCCTATCAAAAGCAATCAGAAGGAAGCTGTCCTGGGGGGCAATAGAGGACAGTTCTGGATTCATCGCAGCTGCATTTGAATTAAGGTGAATCTACAAGCTAGACCAGGTACAGGACAGAAAAAAAGGCACCAAGGCTAAGAAGGGTGGCGATACAGAAGAGCAAGCAAGGCCATGTGCTGTAGAGAGTTTGCGTCGTGGGCAGGAGCGCATGGAGTTGAGAGGGGGATTGTCGAAGAGCTCATGAGAAGAGAGCCTGGCATTCAGGTGGTGTAAGTGGAACCGCAATGTGTAATTATAGTGGCAAGAAAAAGAAAAAAGGAGATTGCCATACCAGAGGGGAGGTCACCCCCTGCCAAGAAGGGCATTTAATTTTTTTGTCTCTCAAGATTACGCGAGCATCGGGAAGGGGTAACCTTTGCAAGGTGTGCAAGGGAGCCGGGATGGTGTCTTCTGAAGAAGATCTCCCATTATCCATTCTCAGATTGTAGCCAATTTAGTCGGCATATTCATTCTCTTCAGAATCCAAGTGTCTAGCTGCTTTAAATATTCTCCACATTTCTCTCTTGTTTTTGTGTTGAGTGGAGTATGCTATACACATGGGGTTTCGGCATATATCAGATGTAAGAGTGTATACTGAGGGGAAGTTTTGTATGCCAAGACGGTATCAATATGTGAGGAAACTTATGCCTTTCGGAGACCTTGCAAGTATTTGATTGACTTTCTATGGTATTTGGTGCTTTGAAGGGTCATAGTCGAGAACCATGATCGTATGCTTGGCAGCCGATTATGCGTAGCTAGGGTTGGTTGGACACGGGTTTGGGAAATAGTAGTTTGCAGATTGTGTATCGAGGTATGTATTTGCTAGGGGATAGGGGTGCTGTGAAATAATTGGGCTATAGAGGCAAGAATTCAGTGTGCTGGTGATTTTCTCGTTTCCCCCTTTCCACCGGCTATGCATAGAAAGTACAAGCTAAGGTTTCCAAAACAAACCCAAAAAAAAAAGGTCTTAACCCCTAGCTAGCCAAAGATGCAATTTTTCAAAACTAAAGCAATGATAGCCATCTACATACCCTGTACATCATGTATATGAATTTTGGGGACAAATGGACCATGATAGCTTATAGATGGTCATCTATCACAAATGATGTTGGATAAGCCCTTTTGATGCAAGTTACTAACTTGGGGGAATTTATTGGGGTTTGTCAAGCTTTAATAAGTCATGTATCAAGTAGAAGCAATATAATGATTTACACAGCACACAAAAGCTAACAGTGGCAAACGCAACTTTGATCACCTTGATGCAGGAACAAAGGAGTCACTAACAAAGAAGAGAACACACAAGTGGTAGACAAACCAACCTTCACAGGGTTATTAACACTTATACAACTACAATCATGATCAATGTTGAAATATTTAGTTAGGTGATGTTGCTATAATTTTTCACATCTTTAGACTACCTTTCAACCAGAAAGCACAACACAACACTGTTTTGCTCATGCAGTCAACAATTTCTTGAATGGAACATGTGAATCTATAAAGAAGAGGAAATCAAGTGGACAAGGGATCCGAGTGTCAGAAGACCCAACATCTCTTCAAAGTGTGGTATTTATGGAAATATTTTTACTAGATCGCATGTGTAAAAAATGTCAATTGGATTAGAATGACGAAGGCCAAAAAATCTAGATGCTAGCCTTGACAACAAGCAACGAACCCATTAAATTAGCAATCCAAAGAACTAAGAATCACTCTCTAGAGCAGAGTGTTGTAGAAGATTCTATAAATAATTCTAAAAAACCAAGACCGATAAAAGAATTTTGGGATCGGCTTAATGCCAACACAAAGAAGATAGTAGGAACTCGGGGGGTTCACTATGTGTAAAACTATCATATCATGTGCGTTCAAGACATGTTTGTAAAACCCCTTATCTGTGAATTTTTTTAAGAATATAATGTATCCTTTTCTTTTAAAATTTGTAAGTTTTTTTCAAATTTGAAAAAATAATACCCTTATGTATATACATTCCTGTAAGTTTCAAGAACTTTAAATACCCTTCTGTTGAACTCACGTGATAGGTTACATTTTTATTAAGTGACCTCCCCTGGAGTAAGAATATCAGGGGAGAACAATACCCTTCTGTTGAACTCACGTGATAGGTTACATTTTTATTAAGTGACCTCCCCGGGAGTAAGAATATCAGGGGAGAACAAGTTTGACATATCTACTGCATAGATAGCAGAAACATCTACAACCATGGCTGTAGGGCTACCACGTGGCAGGTACAACATCGGAGACTACCATTGATGTTTGTGCATAAACAATAGAAACATCTACAACCATGACTATAGTACTACCAGGTACTACATCAAATATTACCATTGACTTATAAGTTACAAATTTGGAAGCCATCGACTCCTTTACACTCTTTAGTGATCAATGATAATACAACGGCTTTGGACTTTTATGGTATTTCTCATTGATACAAAAGTTGTGATACAACCAATGAGGGTAAAAATGAGAATGTTGTCCATTTGTTAGCTGAGCAGCTAACATTTCCCCCTCTTTGACTGTGTCGTCCATGACACAGTTACGTAGGGTGCTAAGTAGTGGTTGGGCTTTTTGGCTTCAATCCTTATGTTCCAAGCCTTGGTGATACTTGAGACAAAGCTCTTTATCTTCAGTGGAAATGAATTGCATAATCTTGTTCCATTGTTCCATTGTTGATTGTCTTACAAACCTTGCTTAGAGATTAGTGATGAATGGGCCAAAAATGTTTGATCTGTAAGTGAAGAAGCCCGTATAAAATGCCTCTTGAAAGGTCTACATGTAGTAGGATGGCAAGAAAATCACTTAGCATAAAATCCGCACAACATTTTCTCCGAAGGTTGGCCTAATAAATCATAACAAAATCCTTGTTACCTTCGAGGAATGACATCCACGCTGCATCTATTTGTTTTGCACGGTGGAAAGTCTATAGACATGTAAGAAGCACCTTGGAGATCTTTACCAACATGATACATACCAAATCTAGTATTCCTTTGAAAAGTTGAATAGTTGATAAAAGACTGTCCCACCATATAATCTTCAGTAGGGATGCCATTCGATGGTGGTGGAAAACTGGGATAATTTAGCTAGGTTGGTCGCTTTTTCTCAATGATGAGATGATGTTGCCAACTGTGAACTCTTGGTATTGGACACTACACATGATCTTGCTGTATAGTTGGAGGTGAATTTGCATACAAGATGAGATACTTGGGGTGTCAATTTAACCAAATCTCTTGCCATTTTGGATGTACCATTACAGGGTTAGCCTCAATGTCCTTGAGTAGTATTTCTTTAATTTGTAGCACTTCAAACATGATGAGTGGTAAGGGGAGATCTTGCTGATGCCATTCTTCATTGATAGTAGTCGGGGTGAGAAGGTTGACATTGCCCATTCTCCTTGTATTAGGACATTCCATCTATTTTTTTTAAAAAAAACTTGCACGTTAACACACAATTACTTCAAAACATTTCCATTTTCTTATGCTTGGGTCCACAATCAGAATGCCTCCCCCCCTCCTTGCTCAAGTCGCCTCGGACGACAAAGTGTCATCCGGGTTGTGCAGTGTATGGCCAATAAAAGCGTGTCTATGCATGGCCATGATTGGCCATATCATGCTATTGAGGTCAATGCATGTAAACACACTATGACGTGCAAGAGATGGGTCTTGAGTATTGCACTCAAGGGTTTCCAATGGTGAGGTATCCTATGTTGGAACTCTCTTGAAGAGTAAATCTTGTAGCAATCGAGCTTGTTCTTTGATGATGCAATATGCACTGTTCATTGCATGATAAATGAAATCCATGGTCACCATTGTGGATGATGGTTTGAATTTTGGTATCCATTTGTACTTGGCTATTGCGGGCTTTGCCTTGACAACCATTTTCCAACATTCGTTGGTCATGATTTCCAATTTGTGCTTTGGTTTCCAAACCCACTTTGTTGTTTTTAATGGCGGTCTCCTTTGTCGAGGTGGGTAGAAATGGTTTGTAATGGGCTTGTTGGCGGTGTGTAGTAGCTTTTTAGGCACCCAGACTTGTTGAGGGCGGTTGATGAGCTGACTTTTGTGTATCCAAATTTTCATGGTTACCTAAATGTTACAATTGTAAGAAGAAATCTTTGGCAAAGCAGTAGTTGTTATTGTGTTCGATGACTCCTGCTTTGTTGACTGAAAATTATTGAGAGCTTGTTTCCATTCTTTCTTGCTGTATGCAAATGGTACCTTCAACTGTCCTCCTTTAAGTGTAAGCTCTAGAATTTTGGCATCCCAATCTTGGATTGCTTTATATGTCTGCATCCATGGAACTCCCAAGATTAAGTCTTCATTCATGTGTTCATCTACTATACCTATGAAAGTATGCAAGCAAGAGAATCCATGAGCCATAATATTCAAGTTGATATTTCCTAAAGTTGGAGTGACTTTTTGGTTGCATGCTTTGATAGTGGCTTGACAATACTCAAGTGGTTGAGAAGTTGTTTTGAAATAAGTAGAATAGCTGATTGCATTGAATCTGGCATTTGTATCCGCTAAGGTGTTGACCGTATATTTATCTTTCATATTCACTGTGATTTGCATATCAAGACCATCCAACCATTTGTCATCAGATGCAAATCCATCATCTGCTAGTATTTGAATCTAAAGGGTATTGTGCGCGGTAGAGCTTGAGGAATAGGTTGCCTTGCCGCTTTTCACTTCATACTCAAATGCGCGCTTCCTCTTGGGCTTTCTCAATCACCTGATGTCATTTAAGTTCTTTTTCCTTTGCTGCATGTATTATTTGCAAAAGATCATTAGTCAAGGGTCGATAATATTTGTAGACTCGATATCCACTAATCCAATTTTCCATGATTTCTCCATTTAAGGTAGCTAGTTTGATGGAACCACTTGGTGAAACATCTTGAATGACAAAAGGACCATGTCCTTTTTTTCTTGAACTTGGGTATATGTTGTTTCAAGGAGTACACTAGAACCAAATCCCCTGGTTTGAAAACTTTAGTTAGCAAATGCAAGCCAAGAAACCGTTTCTGTGCACATGGAAATGGCTGCTAATTGTTGCTCATCTAGTTGTTCTAAGTCCTTGAGTCTTTCTAACAACTCATGCCCTTTCCATTCCAACTCGCGTGCAACTCTGAGAGTGGGTAATAATAACTCCATTGGCATTATTGCATCTAGGCCATAGACCAAGTTAAAGGGAGTCGTGTTCAAAACTGTCTTGAATGAAGCTCAATACACCCACATGACTAAATGAAGATGCATCTCCCAGTCCGTTCTGCCTGAACTAACAATTTTAGTTAGTACAAAGCTCACAATTGTCTTTGAAGTCAGGGTCAGTAGCATACTCATCTATCATAGAAGATAGATCATTGTGAGTTTCTATAGACACCACATTGACTCTTGGTTGTTGTGAAAGTGCATCGGTCCCTTGATTATGCTTACCAGCAATGTGAGCAATATGAAGATAAAATTGTGAAAGAAAATTTTTCCACCTCGTTTGTTTGTTGGAAAGCTAGGTTTGCGTCATGAAGTCCTTGAGACTTTGGTGGTCCGGTTGCAAAATAAATGGAGTCTCCAATACATAGTGCTTCCATGTGTCTAGGGCATGCAGAACAGATAAAAGCTCTTTTTCATATATGCCCAAGACCCGTTCATCAACATTGAGTCTTTGGCTCTCATATGCTATGGCATGACCTTCTTGAAGCAGTATTGCTCCAAGGCAATCACCACAAGCATCACATTGGACATCAAATGGTTTTGAGAGATAGAATAAAGATTGGTCAGGAGGTAAGATCCTCTTTGAGCTGGTCGAAAGCATTTTTCTCTTTAGCAGTCCATGAGTACTTAACGTTATTCTTTGTTAGGTCATGCAATGGTCCTGGTATTTGAGAGAAATTTGCTATGAAGTATCTATAGTATGCACACATACCAATAAAGATTCTTAGCTCATGTAGATTCCTTGGATTAGGCCATGCTTTTATTACCTCCAACTTTAATGGATCCAAGAGTTGTTGGTGTAGGCCTCCCTTCTCACAAGCTTGGAGTAGATGATGAGGTTTCCATTAAAGCTTGATAAGGAGAGAGAGCATTCTTTGCTTCACACATGAGATTGTGTGAGTGTGTGTGTGATAGTGCCTTGCCAAAATCAGTCCCCCTCTCTCTCTCTTGGTCGACCCCTCTTGCATTTTACTCATTCTAGCACCCCATGCAAAGCTTAGCCAATGATAATTAAGAAGCATAACTGATAGCCTTGTGACATGTGTCCCCCTTTGCCCTTTTGTGAGAGCTTTAGGTAATTAAATATGCAATTAAAATCTCATTGGACCCCTTAGTATTCCGGCCAATATGAATCATGCAAGCCATTGGGTTGTTGAATGCTCATTGGACCCGTGTTGGGAGAGTGTCCAATAGTCTTCTAGAGAGATTAATCTCTATTGGTTCTTTCATCAAGTGTTTGAATAAACTAAATGTACTCTAGCCTAGTTCTCATTGGTCCACCTGTATGGCCATCCAATAGGAATTGAATGCATCTTGGGGGCAACTTGCCTAGGGAGCTGACATGTGTCCCTATTCCCTTTGTGTAAAGGGAGCTTGCTAGAGTGTGTGTGAGTTTCTCTCTCATACCCTACTACAAGGGCTTGCTCCCTCCAAGATAGGGATGTGGGAAGACTTTTGAGTCTTCCCACAAGCATCCAATCTCTCCTAGGTTTTGACCATTGGACCTAACCTTTGAATTTTGAAACCTTAGCATTTTGGAAGTCTTAATGGGTTGAAACTTAGGGCCTTTGAAGCCCATTGTTTCACATTTCTCCTTTGCAGATGCCCCCCCCCTTTGAATCCCTATTTTCCCTCCTTTGAATCCCTACTGTGGCCGGCGGTCTGCCAGCTTAACCAATATTCTAGCCTTTTCTCCTCTGGTACTTCCCCATATTAAATGATCAGTTTAACATGAGAAAATCATTTAGGAGAGTTTGATATTAGTTATTATGACATTACCTCTCTCTTGAAATCATAGTCTTCCTTGACTATGGGGTAGAGAAGATAAAGCCTATTCATTAGTCCTTTTTCTAGCGGGTAGAGGATCCCTATCTTACCTTACGACATCGTTCCAAAATGGATGACTAATCCATTTGGCGCTTGAGAGCCTAAGCTTCCGCAAGCATGTCTGCACATTAGTCCTATCAATCTTCCATAGTAGAGTGACAAGCTCTACTTGGTGTTTGGGAGACGTCGTCTCTGCAAACTTGATCCTAAGCATGCATACTTCTTAACATTTTTGCACAATAAAGAAAATGAGATTCTTATAAGACAAAAACTTTGTTCATTTTAAACATTTTTACATTTGCTTACTCTAGGGAAGCATTGTAAGCATTGACAAGGTTTAGGCTATCCTTTAATTGTATGCCTTGCATCCATCTAGCATCTTCAAAAGGATAGTTCTTAAACTTAATAAGATACCGTCGGATAATCTTATCGCCTCTCAATACCTTGTCTTCATGTCAGAGAATGGACTCCGGCTGCAGCACCTCTTCTTGGTCCTCAATCTTCGGTGGGTCTTCAATAGTTGGTTCTTGAGGTGGCTCTCCTTTGTAAGGCTTTAGTAGGTGCACATGAAAAGCATTGTGTATGAGCCAATGACTGGGCAGCTTGAGTTGATAGGCCATCTCATTGATCGGTCTAAGAATCTGGAAGGGACCATAGTACCCTTTTGCTAGCTTAGCATAGTACTTTTGGTGTCCCGTAGGATTCTTGCCCGTCGTGTGCCTTAATTGAGCCTTGGAAAATTTAAGTAAGACCCAGTCATTTTCTTTAAAGGGTTGGGCTCTTCTGTGCTCATTAGCAGCAGCCTTTTGCCTTTGCTGCGAGATAGATATATCATCCTTAATCTTTTGGAAAGATTCTTATAGGTCTCAGCTATACACATGAAGTAGATTTTCCTTTAAAGGAATTTAACATTCCCAACCATGCGAACAAACCATGGTGCCCCTAGGATTACATCCTCGTGCTTGAGAGGAGAGATAAAGAAGTCCTCTTTGTCCACATAGCTTTGGACATGTAGCCTCAATTTCCCAATTAAGGGAGTGACTGAAGCTTCTTGCCCCTTGAAAGCACTATCGGTGGGTAGGACATCTCCCATCTCATAGGCTTGGATGCCTAGCTTGGTGGCCAACTCTGTGGATATGAAATTATGAGTATAACCAGGGTCATAGAGAATAAAAGCATCATGTTCTCTTACCTTTCCCCAAGCATGGCATAGAGGAGATCCTTTGTGGTGAGCTTCCTCTTCTTGGATTTTGACCAAGGTAGCTATAGGAGGCTTGTTTTGTGTATTCTTGTGGGGGCAAGCACGATAATCATGCCCTTGCTCCCCGCACTTAAAATAGCGGTTATCTTTACGATAACGCTCAAGCTCTTCGGGAGAGAGTTTATTTTTGCCTTTATAAACTCCATTCTTCTTAGCTTTGTTGTTGTTGCATTGCCTTTAGGAGACTTTTGGACATTGTCTTTCCCCTTAGGCTCATTGTTACGGTCCTTCTTCTCTATTCCCTTAAGATTTCTCTTAGCCCCTTGTTGGAAATTGATTCGTGAAGCCACCATGATATGGTGTATGACCGCAGATATGGTGCGTGGCCTTTGGGAGTTGACATACTGCACCATATCTTCAGTTAACCCCGCACAAACTTGTTGTTTTTGCTGTCCAAAATCCATCTTTTTGGAGACAGTGTCTTTGAGATGTTAGTCCCAAAACTTGTCTACATATTTGCGAATAGATTTGTTGGGAGACGGATTCAAGCTTTGCCATTCGATGAGTACTTTGTCTTTGGCATCAATAGCCAAAAAACTGCTTCATGATGGAAGCTCTTAAAGCTTTCCATGTTCGTGGAGCTTCACCGTTTGCCCATAGGCTCTAGACCACCATTGCTTGGCGGACTTTTGAAAATGCATAGCTACATGGTGTAGCTTAGAGGACTCCGAGAAGCCCTTATCTCCAAACACCGCATCAAATTGTTGGATTAAGGCCAAGACTTTGTCCGTAGCACCAAAGGTGCCATTGTAGGTAAGAAAAGAGATGTTCTTTCCTCCCTCTTTGAACTTCTTGAGCTTGGATGACCTCTTCCACGTGGCATAGGATTTCCTATGGCCTCTTCTTTTTGGTGGTTCAAAAGTTGCACCATCACTTTCTTCAGAGGAGGAAGAATTTGAGGAGGATGGAGAAGAGGGTGAGAGTCTTTCTCGCCTTTTTGTTCCCTTGGTCTTCCTTGTCTGCACCATCACTTTCTTCATAAGAGGAAGAGGGTAAAGAAGATGGAGAAGAGGGTGACCTCTTTCTCACCTTTTTCTTCTCTTGTTTTCTGTCATCCCTCTTTGAATTATGGTGTGGAGAAGTGTGTGATGGTCTTCACCGTATAGGGGGTGTTGGAGAGTGTTTTACCCGCCGTCTTCGTGGAGCATCTCCGCCGAGGTGGCAAGAGACTCACTTCTTTCTCGTTCTTTTGGTGGGGGCTCTTGAGTTCTCTTTTGGGAAGGAGATGCGTCATCAAGTAGTAGATTTTTGAGGCCTTCGTATGGATCCTCTTCTTCTTCCCGAATCAAAGAGAGGCCTCTTTTGGAAAACTCACAAGGAGGCTTTTTAGGTACTCTCTCTTCTTGGTGGGGAGTTTGGAGAATCCCATGAACACGAAGTTGCTGTTGCACTTCACTTTGGAGGAATGGATTGCCCATGGCTTGTTGAACATTAGTAGCCCACTCATGGGCAAAATCAAAGCTATCAATATTAATTTCACTCTCTTTACTATTGTCAGCCATTCTAACAACTTTTAGGTGTAAACTTTTTTAGGTGTACTTTGGCACTTCAAGCCCTAGTTGCTACTCCTCTTTACCCCTTTAGAAAAGCACTCAAGCTCTTATACCTATGGCTTGAATATCATTAAATGCAAGAAATAGAAGAGAGGGTCTTTCAACACCAAAAAAATACCGGCTCCTGTCAAGCTTCTAATAGCTCAATAGTGGTTAAGCCGTAGGCAATCCCCGTAGGAATCCACTATTAAGACCATACCTCTCGACATTGATGCCCCGTTATTTTCACGAAGCAGGCACATTGCAAGGCTGAAAAATCCCTATTCTACTTATTCAATTGCAATTAATAATACCGACCATTTATAGTTAGCTCGAGGACCTCCCTTCTTGAGCAAGAAAAGAGAAACCTTGTGCTCTGATTCCAACGTAACATTTAATGGCCTAGTAACTTGTGTGTAGCAGCAAATAACATAAACATAGTGAGCATTTCATTAGAATAGATTCCTAAAATGAGCATAGCAAGAGTGCTTGGATGGAGAGAGCAACAAAAAACATAACACATAGTTAGATAGGCATGAACAATACTTCAAAAAGAGAGAGGAATTATGCTATTGACAATAGTTGAGGACCGGATTACATGGAGTCGGCCCCCCCTCCAAAAGGCTTTGTATTATAGGTTTCCTCCATCAAGGGAGACATTTTACAATACAATACTTTGTGTCCTTCAATAACTTGCTGGTGCAATGAAGATGGAAGCGTCAAGCACCATGCACACACTTATAAAACACAACATCAATTCCTTCACGGTCTTAGACCGAAGACCTCACACACCTTCGAAGATGGTCAGAGCTAGCGGGGTATGAGAGTAGATTGAGAGGAAGAGGGAGTATTCTTACGAGAAAGAAGTATGTCTCCTCACATAATCACTCATAAAAGCTTAGCATAGCTTATTAATTAGCATGGTAGAGGAGATGAGCATGCATTGGAGCTTGGCTCTTGGTTGGATTTGCATCACAAAGCCAAGAGTTGTTGGTGTAGGCCTCCCTTCTCACAAGCTTGGAGTAAATGATGAGTTGTCCATTAAAGCTTGCGAAGGAGATAGAGTCTTATTTGCTTCACACATGAGATTGTGTGTGTGTGTGTGTGTGTGTGATAATGCCTTGCCAAAATCAGCCCCCTCTCTCTCTCTCTTGGTCGACCCCTCTTGCATTTTACTCATGATGGCACCCCATTGGACCCTGCAAAGCATAGCCAATGATAATTAAGAAGCATGAAAGATAGGCTTGTGACATGTGTCACCCTTTCCCCTTTTGTTAGAGCTTAAGGTAATTAAATAATGCAATTTAACTCTCATTGGGCCCCTTAGTCTTCTAGCCAATAGGAATCAGGCAAGCTATTGGGCTGCTGAATGCTCATTGGACCTCTTGGGAGACTGTCCAATAGTCTTCTAGAAAGCTTAATTTCTATTGCTTCTTCAATCAAGTCTTTTAAAATGAATTAAATTAAATGTACTCTAGTCTAATTCTCATTGGTTCACCTCTATGGCCATCCAATAGGAATTGAATGTATCTTGGGGGAAACTCGCCTAGGGAGCTGACATGTGTCCCATATTCCCTTTGTGTAAAGGGAGCTTGCTAGAGTGTGTGTGAGTTTCTCTCTCATACCCTACTGAAAGGGCTCGCCCCCTCCAAGATAGGGATGTGGGAAAACTTTTGAGTCTTCCCACAAGCATCCAATATTTCCTAGGTTTTGACCATTGGACCTAACCTTTGAATTTTGAAACCTTAGCATGTTGGAAGTCTTAATGGTCTAATCCTTGGGGTCTTTGAAGCCCATTGTTGCACATTGCTCTTTTGCACATGGCCCCCCGTTTGGATCCCTATTTTCCCTCCTTTGGATCCCTATTGTGGCTGGTCTACCAGCTCAACCAATATTCTAGATTTTTCTCCCCTAGTACTTCACCATATTAAATGATCACTTAAACATGAGAAAGTCATTTAGGAGAATTAGATATTAGTTATTATGACAGATTCAATGGCATACTAGATGATCTATTGATAATGTAGACTATTGTAATAATGACCTCTCCCCTAAACTTTATCAATAAGTTTGCCGTAGATAACATTGTCGTGACTCTCTCTTGTATGATTATGTTCATATGATTTGCTACACCATTTTGAGCAGGTGTATTTTGTGCAATGTACTATTGCAGAATGCCTCGCTGGCTACAAAAATCCTTGAACTCTATGGAGACGTATTCTCCCCCATTGGTAGTGTGCAAAGCCTTAAGCTTCTTGCCTGATTGGTTCGCAATGAACACAAGGAGTGTTTGAAAAGTAGCAAAAACTTTGTCTTTACTCTTTAAAGTGTAGAACCCCACCTTCCTAGCAGAGTCCTCTATGAACATTAGGAAATATAGTGCCCCCCCAGAGAGTGAGGTCCCCAGCCTCGAGAAGATTGGATGACTTAATAGATGGCCTTCCTTTATTCTCAAGATCCATTGATGACACCCTACTCCATTTCCACAAAGTATAGAAATGAGAAACAACATAAAGGAAGTCCTCTATCCATCATGTTCATGGTTTTAAGGGTCATACACCACAAGCAAGGTCGATATATCAAGGATTCTTATGGGAAATATTTCTTATAACAAAAAGATACGATCCCATTGAAAAATTTAGAATCTATAAACAACACTTTTTTCCCCATGTTTAAGAGGCACAACCGCTATCCATAAACCCTAAATATGATATGAGACTTAGTCTAGACTAACTAGAGATCTTGTGAGAAGTACTCGACTAATCGGGTCCACCCGGTCATAGACATAGATCCATTAGAATTACTGGGGTGTGAGGTTTTGTTGCATCTCTTGTGTGAACAATCTCTTCCACCTAGAAAAGTCTCATGTGTCAATAACTCATGTGAAGAATATGTAAAGAAAATCCACTTGTGTTTGTGCATACGCAGCCACGTCTTGTGCTCATGTGTCAAAAGGATGTCTGTTTTGTATAAGCTGATATAGAGGCACATTCTGCTGAATAAATGTAACTTTTATCATTTGCAATTAGACTCTATTGTATTGTGCAATAGTCTCTCTCTCAAGCTCTACACTAGCCTCTCCAAAGCATTCCATTAGCATGAATGGCACACTAATACATCCACCTTAACCTACAACTGGTATTAGAGCATGGCTTAGGTTAGCATTTTCTAGTCTAATTAGATCCTAGGCATTCCCTTCTATGCTAGATTTTGTGGGTCTCCTTCTTGCTCACAAAATTGAATCAATTGCTTTGCATTTGCATGTAGATTAGCTCTAATCTATTTGCTAATTGCTTTTGTCTTGGGCAAGTTCATGGCTAAATTCCTAGAGCCACTACCCTTACATGAGTGATTGCAATAGGTTTTGGGCTCAATAGGTACGCATTTTAACCTAGTTTTGCTTTATACACTAATTGATTGTGGTAATTGAGCTCTTATCGGTTCAATTCTTAGCTAATTATTGAATAATTAGTATTAATTAGGCTCTATCTTGAACTACCTTTGTGTGGTTTTTGCTTGATTTATTGTATAACCGGAAGCTCCATTTTGATACCGTTGCTTATTTTGATTGTGCTTTAGAAGAGCTTTCAACAACACCCTTGATCTCTACTTTTGGATGTGATTAACACTATTAATCACAACTTCCAATTTTGAGTGCGTGTGTGTGTAACTATGTGGACAAAACAATGTGGGAGTCAACCCTTAAATGGGCCAACTGGTGCTCAGTTGGTGGGCAACTAGGTGTCCCAACTGTAAGGAGGGTGAACTAGGTGGAATTCAGTAGGAACAAAGCTGAATTTCTACTGATTTTGTGTCCAAATGGACCAAAAATTTAAGTATGTGATTTTCTCTTCGTTCGATTGCCTCCAACAGATGGCCCCCAACCGACCGGCCACTGAACATGTTCTCCACTGCGCATCTCCATCCAACTACCTCCGATTGATGACCCGCAGCTGATTGTTTTCCCGACTCCGAAACTTTGCCATCCAACCGGACCCCGTCTCTTGCACCTTGCCAACCGTCCGTCCACCCAGACGAATTGTCCTTGAGTTGTGCTTTTGGTACCCAAACCTTCCTGACTCCTTGCATGCTACTTGTAGCATTTGCTTGTCCAGAGGTTTGTCTAGAGGTTGATGTAGATTGATTATTCCCTAGTTTCTTTTGTGGACGACCTCTTTTCCATTTCTCTTTCCTCGATGCAATTGGAACTAAGATTTGTCCTCCTTTAAGTGATACTTTAAGTTGATTGGTGTCCCAATATGGTACTGCCTTGTATGTCCGCATCCATGAGATTCCAAGAATCATCATTTCATTCATATGTTCATCTGGTATGCATATAAATTGATGACGGCATGAAAATCCATTTACTATCACGTTCAAGTTGACCACTCCCAATTCCGGTGTTGGGTTTTTGTTGCATCCTTTGATAGCAAATATTCCCAAGGCTAAACACTGATTCGTTGCTTTTTTGTAAGTGGAATAGATGACTACATTCATTCGAGCTGCGGTATCTACTAATGCATTTGTGCTATGATTGTTCAGTTTTACCGTGATGCAAAGGTCAATTCCATCCAACCATTCTTCATCTACGTTGATACTGCATCATTTTGTGATTCCCATATTCGTTCACCTTGTTCCAAAGTGTTGATGGGAATAGGTGTTTGTTGATTCTTGAAAGGAGCTTTCCTTTTGAGTACTCAAAGTTGAGCTTCCTCTTGAGCTTCATCAATAACTTGTTTTCGTTTAAACTTTCTCTGCTTTGTTGCATGCATTTTTTCTAGCAAATCATTGGTTAGTGGAAAATGGTACTTCTTTAAGCGGCACCCACTAATCCAGTTAGCCATTGGTTCACCATCTATAGTGAACAACATAACTGCGTCACTTGGAGATATGTCCTCAATGATAAACGATCCATTTTCCTTTTTCTTGAATTTGGGAATGTGTTGCTTAAGGGAATAAACTAAAACTAGGTCCCCTTTTTTGAAGATTTTTGTGATTAGATGTGAATAAAAAAATTGCTTTTGCTTCCGTTTTTGTGAATAGATGTGAGCTACTGCTGTTAGCCTTTGTTTATCAAGATTTTCTAAATCTTCAAGCTTCTCTGACCATGCATATCTGGTCCACTCAAGATCTTTAGCTACCCTTAGTGTTGGCAATAGAAATTTCATAAGTAGTATGGCATCAAGACCCTAAACAAGGTTAAAGGGTGTAGCATATAAAGTTGTCTTGAATGAAACTCTATAAGCCCATAGAGTGGCATGTAGATTCATTTTCCAATCAATTCATCATGAACTAACCACTTTAGTCAATACCAAGCTAAAAATTTTATTCGTGTGATCAACTTGTCCATTCTCTTATGGATGATATGAAGCAGATTTGTTATGGATAACCATAAATTCATTCAGCAGGTCAATTATCTCATTGAGGAAATGAGTTCCCCTATCACTGACAATTTTTATTGGAAGTCCATATCTTGTAAATACATTCTCATACAAGAATGCGGTTGTGGTTCTAGCATCATTCTTCCTTGTTGCCTTAGCCTCTGTCCACTTGGTCAAATAGTCCATAGCCGCCCTTGTGTAGAAAAATCCGCTTTTGAATTTGGCCACCGGCCACTGGCCATTGACTTATGACCACCGGCCACTGGCCAACCGACCGGCCGATTTCTGACCACTTTCTGGCTGTCGTCCAGAGATAATATTCCGGCGAGGAAAAAATTGCCCCTAAAGATGCCCCTGAATTTTGGCCGTGTGAATTTTGGTTTCCGGCGAGCGATTTTCCTTCACGCACGAGGGTTTCTCCTCATAATGGGGGCCTTACAAATGTGCACTTTTACCACAAAAAATTACAAGGGGTAAATCAAGCTCCATACTTAACAATCTCCCACTTGGAGACTGATCTTCAAACCAAACCTGTGACTGCTTTCCATCCTGTCTTCTTATCCTTCAATGCCGATTGAAGATGAGCAAAAGCTCAATTTCTCCTTGTTGACCACCTTTGTAAACATGTCTGCTGGATTTTCACTTGTATCCACCTTTCCTAGCTTTAGCCGTCCCTCTTCCAAAAGAGTGCGTATGAAGTGATATCTCACCTCAATGTGCTTTGTCCTTGAATGAAAGGCTGAGTTCTTCACAAGATGAATAGCGCTTTGGCTATCACTGTAAGTGTCTAGCAACTATCTTGACCAAAAAATGTTTATTTTGACCTCTTAGCTAGTAGAAGATAATAAGAGCGCTTATTATCTACTAGGTCAGAAAATGACAATTTTGCAGTTTTTCTTCTCCATACTAATCAAGTATATCCCCAACAAGCCTTGAATGAGGTTATTTTAACTTTTTGCCCACTTTTCCTTAATCCTCAATAGATTTTGTCTCTGGTAGAGATGCTTTTTTGGTAGTCATGTAGGTCAAATAATGTCCAAATAACTTAAAACCTCACACAAGCACTCTATTGCTTCCCTAGACTCAATTCCTTTCGAAAAAACTTGCAAAAAGTCAATTTTTTAGGGATAGGAGATAATAAGCATGCTTATTATCTATAGGGTCAAATTGAGGTGCTTTTGCAACTCTTTTGGCTTATACTAGCTGTTTGTACTCTAATCAAGCCACAAAACAAGTTCCATGAAGTTTGGTTCAGTTTTGATCTTTCTAAGCCAAATTTTGTGTCTGCATTTTGGTTCCAAAGCTTTTTGAGCCTATTTTACAACTTACAAGTCCAGATTCTACCAAACTTGAATCAGAGTCTCTTTACACTATGCTAACACCTATGGAGTTGAAAAAAGGTCAAAATCTTTCTTTCTCTGTCCCCTAGATATCAAGTGTGCTTAATATCTTGGTAATGTTTTTTTGCACATTTTTCAAAATTTTCATCTCCCACAATTGCAACAACGTGTTTGAAGACTTCTTAAGAGGTTTGGTCAAGTTCTGATCAGTTCTGAGTGTTTCACTCCTAGTTGTCTGTTTATTCAGAGAATGGACTCTTTCGGCCCAAATTTGCATCCAAATGAATCTTTAAGCACTTGTGCTTTCACAAAAGTTTTCATGTATCATCTAAAAAAGCTGTTCATGTGAGAAAAGTTTAGATTCAAGCTTGAGAAAAAAAGGACGCTTATTAAGTGTGCTTAATATCTTGGTAATAATTTTTTGCACGTTTTTCAAAATTTTCATCTCCCACAATTGCAACAAGGTGTTTGAAGACTTGTCAAGAGGTTTGGTCAAGTTCTGTTTAGTTCTGAGTGTTTCACTCCTAGTTGTCTGTTTGTTCAGAGAATCGACTCTTTTGGCCAAATTGGTGTCCAATTGAATCTTTAAGCACTTGTGCCTTCACAAAAGTTTTCATGTATCATCTAAACAAGCTGTCCATGTGAGAAAAGTTTAGATTCAAGCTTGAGAAAAAAAAAAGACGCTTATTAGGTAGATGATAGACCTGCACTTTTTTGGGATTTTGATGTCATTCACGTATTATACTAGCTATTACATGCAATTCTAGCAAATTAAACTTACTTTTGCATGCATCTATCACTGGGGAGATAATAAGCTAAACTTTTGTCGAACTTCGAATTTTTTCTCAAAAGTTGATTTTTAAACTTACTCATGGGTTGCCATAGCTTGTCCGAGATCAATGTTGACCAAAAATGCATTTTGAAGCTTGGACTCACCTTATGAGTGCCAAACCTAAAAAGTCCGATTTCTTTTTTGGCAAGCACTTTAGTGATGTCAATTCAGAGAGAGATAAATCGGACCTTCCTCAATTCATACATACCCTCTCCTAATCACATTAGCCAAAAGATAGTGGAAAGTGTCCACCAACACTTTTTTTTTTTGAAAAGTGCATCAATACTCAAACTATAACATAGTCCAAGCTATCAACCATTGAAAAACGACCTAATTCAAGCCTAAAGATCCTTGACGAGTATGAATACTCCCAAGAAACCTCTACACAGTTGAAGTAGACACACGAGGTTTCTAAAAGATGGTTTTTGTACTCCAAGAAAACCTAAAGGAAGTCTGTTGGACAATCCTAGTGAGCACTAAGGTTTTTTCTTAGTTTAGGTCACCTGGTCTTGGACAACGATGACAAAATGTGGGGCTCTCTAAATGCAAAGCCTCGCTATCTTATTGTAGTGATAGTGAGAACCACGAACATAAATGTCATACCATGGGACGAACTCAGCTCGACTAATGCATGGAGGCTAGAGGAGGTTGTCAATCTCTCAGAATACACACTCAAAATTCAAAGCTACACTCAACTGCATGTCAGGTAGCAAATGCTATCTACGATACCACACAAAATTCCCATCAGTTATCCAAGCAAATGGAATCTAATATAGTTGAAACTTATAGGATGGATTAATAACATCAAAAGACACATTCTTGAACTCAAAAGAAACATTCTTGAACTCCCAAAATGTGGGGCTCTCTAAATGCCAAGCTTCGCTATCTTATTGTAGTGACAGTGAGAACCACGAACATAAATGTCATACCGTGGGACGAACTCAGCTCGACTAATGCATGGAGGCTACAGGAGGTTGTCAATCTCTCAGAATACACACTCAGAATTCAAAGCTACACTCAACTGCATGTCAGGTAGCAAATGCTATCTACGACACCGCACACAATTCCCATCAGTTAGCCAAGCAAATGGAATCTAATATAGATGAAACTTATAGGATGGATTAATAACATCAAAAGACACATTCTTGAACTCCCAAATCTCCATTTTGACCACTTGCCAAAATTGCGCTTATTATATACATGGTAGATTTGACCTAACAATTTTCGACCTGAATACACCCTAGACCTTAGCAATGAAGCCACTACACCCGTCCAATGCATATAGTGTAGTTTTCTTATGTAACTCTATAGCTATAAGTAGATTAATGAGTAGGTGAGAAACAACAGAAGCATAGTTATATCGTGAGAAAAGCACAATGTCACGAGGAGCTTTCACTAGTGAACACAATGAAGCAATCGACACCTCAAACGAACATTTCAAAAAGATGAAGGGGAGTACACAGTACTCTGCAAGTCAATCGTAATTCTTATATTCCAAAAGTCTCCTTTAAGTTTTACAAAAAATGTCTTTTATACCCTAGCCAGAGGTTCAAGGTTAAAAGGGAAGGCTTTTCCTATTCAAGCTGTAAATTTTTTTCCAAGATCATTTTTTCAACATCCTCTTATGTGAGACAATATAAAATAAAATAATCCCTACTATTCAACCCACTTGATAGGCATTTTCTTTTTATTGTAGTTACTCCCCCAAGTTTGGACTTCTCATGCTAAACAAAGGCTTTTAGTACCCTTGAAAATCATGTATATTTTCAAGATAAGGGAGAAGGGCTTAGCATGCCTTCCTGTCCATCTCTTCAAAGAATGCTATAACAATAACTTTGTTATGATGATTTTGAAAGAGATCAAACAAATAAAATACCAGGGATACTCAATCCAAGAAGTTATTATGGGTGCAATACCTGAGACAAAATAGAACTTGGGGCCAAACGAGAGAGCATTTGGTAGCATGGAAAGTTATCATGGGTATAATATCTAAAACAAAACAGAACTTGGGGCCAAACGAGAGAGCATTTGGTAGCATGGCCAATCAGTGGGGAAATACGGCTTGAGATAATCACCTCAACGATGGTAATTGGGGTAGAGATGTGGAAATTGCCATTAACTAGAGAAGATCAAGTGACACAGGACAAGAAGAGATTCACACAAGTCACACCTACCAAGCAACTGGTTTGAAGGCTTACTGGGAGAAACATTGGCCAAGAGAGCAGGTGTAGAATATCACCATAGAGTCAAACTAGTTGATTTCCAAAAATGGGTCAAAAAATACAGTGGATCACGGGCTTTGTATGACCATTCAGGAATCTTCAAATAGGTTCTGAGAGTTGAACATATGACAGAATTCCATACGTAGTTCGAGGGGTTTGGGATGACCTAGAGAGAAAAAGCTTTTATTTGATGTCAGACCATACCTTTTGGGGATCTATTACTGATCTACCAGCCTTGGCCATGAAATTTGTTGTTTCTTGCACAAAAACGGGAATCAAACATAGCATTGTAGCAAAAATCTACAACTTCAAACAAAAATAGGGAGAAACCATAAGAAATTGTGTGGGTTGGCGAATGACGCAATACATCCATAGTTGTCCAAGTTTGGAGATTCCAACCAAGGAAAGGCTTGTATATCAATGCTCCTAGAAGGATTATTCAATAATAATTTGCATGCCATTTCGTATACTAAGAAACATGCGACTTGGGAAGCATGTAGCCTGGATGCAATCGACTTGAGGGATAACTGAAAAATTTTGAATGAAGAAAACACTGTTAAGGATACTTAGAGTGAGCGGACCACATCTACTATATCAAAATAGGTAGGAACGATTGTGGAAGCTCCTATCAATGCTATAGAGGAAATGCTAAAGTTTATAAATTATATGATGAATAACATACAAACCATGCCAATGAGAGGGACGGACAACGTCCACCATAGTGGGAACCTATAGGAAAACTAGGACAATCAAAATGGTGTGCCATCGACGGCAAATGGAAAATCCACAAAACATATGAGTGCTGTTATTAGCCTAAATACAATCAAAATGTCCAGTACGTATCGATGAGACAACACGTGTTTGGTGGATATAGCTGAATGTCACTTAAAAGCCGGATACACACCAAAATTTGATGTATTCGATCATTTTTTTCAAAAGAAGCTATGTAATTCTGTTGCTGATGATTCTAAAATTGTAATATAGTCTATCATTCCCTCTTAGTCTCTCTGAGCCTACAAACCATGTGAGTGGCCGAATGCGCGTGGGAAAGGGTCCCAAGTTTTAAAGTCAAAACCCTTAGTTTTGTAACACACATGATCATTATCTTGGGAATTATTGGACGTCGACTGAGAGCTTCATTGCTGCTGCAAATTGTAATCAATCTTTCTCCTTGTCTGGTGATCAAGATTTGATTCCGAATAGCACATTGTGTTCCTTGTCTCTTTCTATTTAATCTAAGTGTAATCATTCTCAATTCTATTGAAGTTCGCGACATCTTGTCTCCAAGCTAAATGCATTGATTTGAGGTCTTAAATGGTTATTTTTTGATGTTTTGACCTTGGAAGAGTGTTTCTAAGCTTGAAGGGAACCTATCTGTGTAGTTTTGTTTCAATGTTTTGTACATTTTTTGTGATGGATCGTGATTTATGTACCTTCCTAGATGGCTATAGAACTTGGTAGGAATATGACCTTGGGCGTTTTAACACCTCTCCTTAAGTTTCCTTGCATTCCAAATTCATTTGGATGCTCGAAAGGCGTGATGACTTAGAGGGTGAGATTGGACATAGACTCGTTTTCTGACTAGGAAGTAGTTGATTTGCTATTGCAAACATATAATAGCCCTTTAGGTTCACTTCTGTGAGATTGAAAATCTCATTGAGTCTATGTGACCCATCCCGAGTCACTTCCTTGCATATTGACATTATGTTAGTACCAAAAAGCTATGCTGCAGACATCCACAACACTCTACAGCCTACGATAATTAGAGCTAGAGGACACAAAAAAGGAGGCAATAAAAGCAGCTGAAAACACACTGAACCTACAAGCCAAAATTGAGGAGTTGTAGAAACTACAACTACAACTCCAATCCAAATTACAGAGAAATCAGGAAAATGCTATGTATTACTACAAAGAAGTCCAAGCATTTAGCGAGTCTAACACAAATCTATAGGTCAAGCAATAGAGGCTAGAAGAAGAGCTAGACAAGGAGAAAGAACAAAATGAGAAGCTGCAAGAGTCTTATTTAGTGGTCAATAAGACTCTATCACAGCTTTTAGCTTTGCAAGAGACGCCAATTTCT
>NC_140947.1:139224397-139259397 GCF_014529385.1 Adiantum capillus-veneris
AAAGCACCATGGATTTTCACAGGAGCCCAAGAACGCAAAGTAAAAGAGACCATTCGATCTTTGCGGACCCCCACAGGCATAATACACTCGCTTCGAACGTGTTTTACTAAAGAAGGAAAGCTTACCGGTTTGAAGTCACACGATTGGCATAAAATGTGTCAGGTACGTTCATAGTGGACTTTAATATGATTGCATAAAATGTGGACTTTAATATCATTGCTGCACATACTTTACAATTTATTTTACCGGTTGCCATTGAGGGATGTTTGTCTCTCGACATCCGTAACACAATCTACAAACTTGCAAAGCTGGTGCAATGGATCTCACAAAAGGAGATCAACGTAGACTCCATACCATTCGCCAAACTAAATGCTGTGGAGCTTGTGTGCATGTTTGAGAAACATTTTCCTACTACCATGCTAACCATTCAGGTGCATCTTCTTGTTCACATAGTTGATGAGGTGGAAATAGCTGGCACAATTCATTCCAGATGGATGTTCTTCTTAGAACGTTTCATGAAAACGCTTAAGGGATATGTGCGTCAAAAGGCACGTCCGGAGGGTAGCATGGTAGAAGGTTGGTTCGTATCAGAGTCCCTAGTGTACATTGGAGAGTGGCTAGACGGATTTGATAAAGCCCGGGACACGCTATGGCGAACCATAGATGATGAGCGTATATCTGGGATTGTCATGTGCAATCTCGGTGTTGAGAAGAAGATGACGAAAGATCTAGAGGCTAAAATCAACCGATTTTGCATGCTTCACAATCCAGTGATGCAAAAGTGGATTTCACAATATGAGGATGCAAAGCAAGAGCGACAAAGGGCACGAATCGAGTGGAGACTGGGAAGACGACCACCAATGCACTATCCGACGGGTCTGGAGAGCCTACCAACATTCATGAGCTTAAGATGGTTGCACAACCAATTGAAAAGCGCGCAACAATGCGGTGACGAAGTGACTGAGGAAGAGTGGGAGTACTCTCGGGGTTGCACGACCAAGGTAAGTTTGCAATGTACGACTAGCTAGTGACTTTATTTCTAAACGTTTGAACGGCCACTCATAATCTTTGTTCGTTGTAGTATAAGTCATACACAGCAGCATGGTGTAAAGGTCGACATTTTAGGGTGGAACGGATCGACAAAAAGCGTTTTACTCAAGATTGTGGAATCATGGCAAAATTTGAACAGTCTAGTCGACGACGTTCCTCTGATGCAGATCATGTGGTGGCGGAACTCACTTACTTCGGCATGCTACAAGAGATTTTGAGGATCGATTACAGAGGATTTTTTGTCGACTTGTTCGACGTGCAATGGTTCAAGATAATCATGGAAGGTCGCAACGCTACTGTGCGTAGAGGAGAGTTTGGTTTTCTTGAGGTGGATTCTACTAAGAAATGGACTGACTTAAGAGACACTTTGGGACTACCCGAGCATTGTGAACAAGTAAGTATGTAAATAGTTAACATCCCCCTTTTACAAGTTATGTGCTTGAAAGCTCTCATGTAAGTTATGTGGCTCTGGCAGGTAATATTTCATCCTACAAAGTCTACGTCAAACTGGTGGTACGTCATAGAGGTAGCCCCTCGTAGTGCAAGGACGTATGAAGGCTACCATGTACCAATCACAACGGCATCAATGGAGGAGATCAGAGAAGATGCTCAATCAGAAGCCGCTGCGGTGGTGCTAGACGAGCATCAAGATGCTACTACTCTATATGGGGTGCATGCAGAGGAGCTACAAAATGAAACAGAGGATATGTGTTTAAACGGAGAGCTCTATATAGATATAGGAAGTTATGCTGAGTTATGCGAGGATGAGAGAGAGATCTCTTAAAGCCACAAATATTGTATTTGAACAATTTTGCTCCGTGTTGTAAAAGCTCTGGCTCTCTAAGTACCTTCCATGGTGTATAACGCTCTTTTCTACTCGCGCTCACATCTTTTGATTGAAAATTCTGAGTTTTCGACTTTCCTCTTCTATCACTCAATTCATTGCGTCATTGTATTTATATGCATCATTACGTCATTGTATTTAATGGTCTTTGCGTCGTTGTCTACTCTATTCATTCAATATTAAGTTTAAATATTCGTGTGTTTAATGCAGGTATGGATGATGAGGAGTTTCTTTCTTCTTTGTCACCGCAGCAGAGACAGTGGTACGTGGAGCGTCATCGCTCTGGCGCATCATCGCGCGTTCCTACTCTATCCGTATCTCCCTCTCTTTCGTAGAATTCGGCGCGCTCTGAAGCTTCGGTGTCGACGAGACGATCTTCACACTCGTCTAGACACCGGCGCTCTAGTGGTGGCGGTGGCGGTTGTTGTGGGGATTCCGCCGCCGATGCCTCCACACCGCCTCGTGTTCGACGAGGCTCTTTACCCTCCCCTTCTTTGCCCGCCCCCACACCAGCCACAACATCGCCATCTACGCCAGGTTTTGCGCGGCTGACTGTTCCTAGCAGCTACACACCTCTACCTACTCTGCTAGGAGCCACCCCACTCGACACTCCTCGCTTCGGGGCCCAGACGCTGGTGGAGACACTTGACGTCCGTACCCCCATTGACACGCCGCTAGAGACCCCTACCGGGACACCCAGGTTCACGCGTCACCGGCCAGAGGGCTTGCCTTACTCCGTCGACTTTAGCGGCGGCATCATCATGGATGATGACGGCAAGAAGGTGATCTCGCACAATCATGGTCTTTGCTCTCAGTTGTTTAGACACTACATACTAAACAAATGGAGTGGAGTACCAAGTGATTTAAAAGACAGAGTCATCAACATACTTCATGATGAGTTTCCCGTTCCAACATGGGATCAACGCTTCAATGAAGACCTGATGAAGATTCGAATGCGCGAATACTGCAAACACAAGCGTTCCGAAGTGCAAAAAGCAATCAAGCATGGGTGGAACAGGCCAGATTGGCTGGCCAAAGAAGATTGGAAGAATGCGAAGAAAGCAGCGCGCGAGAATCCCGACAAGTGGAAGCAACAAAAGGATGCAGCCAGAGCGCGAGTAGAGGCAGGGAGCTCGCACCACTTGGGGAGCGGTGGATGGGCATCATTTGAGGCCGATTTTGTAAGTGTTTTCGCATTGCTCTTTATGTTCGATAGTTTAGGGTTTATGAGTTTTTTAATTCTAACATAATGAAATCTTTGTATGTTTTGACAGTGGTCGATGACAGGACGTGATCCCACACCGTACGAGCACGAGTACGCAGGCAGGAAGGGCTTAAACGCCCCGATGGACATTCTCAGTTCTCGCGGAGGCATGGTTAGTATTAGGGTTTACTCTTTTCTATTTTTTGTATTGTTTTATAAATGTCGTTATATGTTTATACTTACTGAAAGCTGTCTTATTGTCTTTTTTTGCAGAATCCGACAGATGCGCCGCTTGGACGCGATGAGACGTATGAATAGATGACGTCAGTTTAGCCGTAGATAGATAGCATTAGTGTAGGATTTCTCATAGCTTATGTATCATGAGACGGATTTTATACGTCTTTTTGAACCATGTATATTATTACATTTGTCACTGCAGTTCATTTTGCCAATCAATTCTTTATGCCTATGATGTTGTACAATTGTCATTATTACATTTGCCAATCAATTCATTTTGCCTATGATGTGTACAATTGTCAATTTTACGCTTGTCAATTTTGCAAACAATGCGTCTTGTGGGTGACTATTTTGGGTCTATTATCTACCCTTGCACTTTTTTAAAAAAGTGAATCAAGTACAATATGGTTGATGGATGCCCTGTCACCAAAAAAAATTTCTCTCGGACGTCGTTATAACCGTCGCTATTTATGGCTATGGAGCGTCTCTATAGACTTCTGTGTAAACGTCTCTATGAGCGTCTCTATATAGCGACTCTTATAGCGACGCATATAGCGACGCATATAGCGACGCCTATAGCATCGCATATAGCGACGCTCTCGTAGCGACGCTATTAGCGACGCCGGGGGTTATAAAAAACCAGCGTATTTCCGTCGCTAACAGCGTCACAAGAGCACACAACCTCTTGTAGTGTTGCCGGGGAAGTCAATCCTTAGGTGGTGAGTGACCTAGTTGTAAGAAAAATCCTTTACAAAGATTTTTACGCCCATTCTGTTTACACTTAGATAGTAAGGAAGCTAGAAGTAGGTTTAGTGCTTAGTAGAGACTGGAGTCCAGGACCAGCTAGTGATACTCTTTATGAGCAAAGAAAGCTGTGAGTGAAGTACCAAAAGATATTTTGTTCTTTGATTTTCCCATGCTTGGAAAGGATTGTTTCACCATACATTTTGTTTTCATTTCTGTACTGTTAAATTCATTTATGCTTGTGCATATACTTTAGCTATAGGAGTAGGTAAAGTAAAAAATTCCACCATCAATTGGGGCCAAAAGAATCAAGGTACAAAACTGTCCAAAACCTTATTTTGGTGCCAAGACCATAACTCTGAAAAGTTGTAAAATTGATGGTTAAAGCTTCAAAGCTGAGCTAAACTCAACAAAACCTGGCTGTTTGAGGACAAACCGAACAGGCGCCCACTTGGCCGGACACGTAGCCGGACACCACATTTGTACTCTATTAATTGTCCGAGCTAGTGTAGTGATACTCTATGTATATCCTAATTCTAGAGTAGCAGGTCAATTGCCTGAGTTGTAATGATGTCATGATAATTGTAAAGGTCCGTGTGAGCCGGCAACTGGCCATTTAGAATGCCCTAGGTATAATGTTCAATAACTCTAATGTGAATAATGCAACAACTCGACAAGCAAAACAACACTCAATGATCAGGGAAATCTGCCTATATCCTTTCTAATAGCTCTAGGTCATCACGCCATTTCGTCACTTGAACGGACTTGAAATGCAATGAAACTTTAGGGGGAGGTCTAGGACACTTAGGGGCACTATCCTACTAAGTGTGGTCTCAATCCAACAAGGTACCAAAATCACAATCCATCATGAAAAAGGTCATGAAAACTGTAACAAAACTATCCAGAAAGGTCGCCCTATGGTCTAGGAACACTCTCCTATGGTCAAAACGGCTAAAAATAGTGATTTAAGCACTCAAATCTGCAATTACAGCTCACAGATATGTAGTCACGAACCTCAACAAAAATGACAATGCTTACACTTGAATTAAAGAGCAAAGAGAGAGCAGCACATTGTAAGTTTGTGAATCGAAACAAATTACCAATCATTAACTGCGATGATTACAAGTTTGGAGCAGCTTGTAGCTTGAGTGTACGTTTTTAGAGCTCCTTCTTTAAAGATAAGCCCCCCTTCACATTAAAGTTATTGACTTTTATTCCTAGGGAATTCTAAATGGATAGTGGCCGGCTCACACGGACCTTTACAGTTATCATGACATCATTACAACTCAGGGAATTGACCTGCTACTCTAGAATTAGGATTTATAGAGAGTATCACTACACTAGCTTGGACAATTAATAGAGTACAAATGTGGTGTCCGGCTATGTGTTCGGCCAGGTGGACGCCCGTTCGGTTTGTCCTCAAACATTCCCCCCTTCCTAATTCGTGTCGTCCCTTGACACGACCTTGTGAAGTCCTGTCATAGGGATGTCTTCAGATTTTCTTCATTGTTGGTCTTCAGCTTGGGAAGTGCGTTGTCGTTGATGATTCTCCCCCCTTGCTTGAGTGATGCATAGCTGCCGTGTGGTTGATACGTGATTTGATCTTTGATTTTTGAGGAAAGTTCTCTTCTTGTTGTGCATTGACGTCTTTGTTGCTAGTCTTAGCCGCCATAAAGATGGATATTGATTTTTTTGAGCTTGTAGAACTGATCCTCTTTGTTGCGTTGACTACATGATGGATTTTCTTTCAAGGTCCATTGCAATTTGAGTTCTCCACAATAGTAGCTAGCCAATGATGAAGCACTGTGTGAGATACTTTGATTGATGTTGATCACTCTCTATTGGAATTTTTCATTGCTTGTCATTGTAGGTCATTCTTCAACTTGCCATTTTTTGATGGAGCTTTGTTGTCGCCCTTGAAGATAAAAGATGCTCTTGATAAGCATATGGAGATATGCAGTTTTTGCTTCAAGTCGTTGGCGATTGATTTGGGTAGCCACTTCCTTATAGCTGATGTAGAAGTAATATATACAAGAAGTCGATGATGAGAGTTTCTAGATTAGGATCTAAAACCTGGATGACCAAAGGGAAAAAACCCGGTGGGAAAAAAGTGCCTTTGGTATATGCTCTTATTGGAGTTGAGCCTTTGGACTTGAAGTACCTGTCATGCAAGGTGAGTGCTTGAGAGAAACAAAGGAAGAGTGTCTAATGCAAGTGCCAATTATGGGACACTCTATATGCTTATGAGAAATTTGTCAAACAAATGCATGTAGTGTAAGATATGGAGATGATGGGTGCTTCAAGGAACAAATGTAGCACATGTGACATCAAAGGACATCATGTTTCCAAGAAGGGTTTTTGATGTAGAAGCTTCTCCACTCATACCTCACTGTGCTGAGTGCGTGAGTGTCTTTTGGACATATTCCTTCACTTACCACTATACTACAATGACTTTGGCTCTTATGCTCACCTATACCAGCATGAGCGACACAACGTAATTATGCTCAACTCTTCCAGCTTGAGTAGTACCTAGAATAACTAAGACGCTTAGACCACAAAGAATATTACATGAAGGTTTGGGACTAACGCCTCGCTCATTTAGTGGCTTAGCTACGCGACTCTGACTTTTATGCCATGTATGTTTAATGGCGACTTGGACTTACCTGTTCAAGGCCACAAACCCAATTCCATAAGCTCTTGAAATTTAGGCCTCTTCCATTGTTTTTGTCTTTGGATGCCACCATTTTGTCGAGTAGGTTGGAATATTCTGGCTCCTCTTGACTTGCTTGTCATATGTTCACACGGCTTTGTGAAAAAATTTCTTCAGCTGTTGTAGAGACTGATGAAGCCTTTGTTTTATCTCCCATAAGAAGCAGTTGTTGATAGGTGTGGGTTTCTTGTGATTGAGTTTCCACTAGCAATTTTGGAACCCATCTTGTTTTTGGTCCTGGTGTGACCATCTTTGGCATTTTGTCTTCTTCTATAATTTGATGGATACTAGGCTTTGGTATCCATACCTGATGATTTCCTTTGTAGAAGCCTTGATTTTGGAGTTGATGATGAGGTAACCATCTAGAGATTGCAGCAACCTTGGTTGCAATTGGCTTCTGTTGGATGTTGGTTGTCTTTCCTTGCTTTGGGGTAGAAGCTTGTGCTGCCTGATTTTTCTTGGTTGTTCCATACTGAGCTACAATTTTTGATAGCCATATTTGATTGTTACCTTCATAAAATACTTGTGCTTCGAGTAGCTTGACTGGAATCATCCGATGTTGTACCTATTTGTATTGGGTAGATTCATTGAAGTCTGAATTTGGCACCCATACTTGTCGCATTGCTTGCTCTGAAGGTATTTTCTTTTGTCTTTTGCTATTTTTCTTTCTCCTGGTTGAGTTTTTTGTCTTTCATTGATAGATCGGCTTGTTCTTTGTAGAACTCATTGATTGAGGTGACTAGATGTAGGCTATTACTTTAGGCTTTTTGGCCCAAACATTAGCGTTTCCTTGGAAGTAGCCCTGAGTAGTGATTGACTCGTTTGATTCTACCTATCGTGTCACTTTTGGTTGTTGATGTTGAACTTGAGCTTCTTCTATCCAAACTGGGTCTTTGACTTTAATGTGCTCTTTGGATTCTAACACTTGGTTGATTCCCTTTGTCTTCTTCTTGATGCTTTGATGTGATGGAAACTTTGGTTGATAGACTTTTTGTTTCGGTTTCCATTGCATTGTTGATGTTTTGGCTCTTGATGCAGAGGCTTCGCGAGAAGTTTGATGGAGGCTTGTCGAAGGTAAAATTGTCTTGCGAGGTTCTCTAGAGTTTACCTTTGGTTACCTTTTTCTGCGATGGTTGGTGATTTCTTCTCTGCATGTACCTGAAGTTCTTCTAGGTCTCTTGACGGTGTTGTTGTTGAAGCTTTTCCTTGTGGTTGAAAGAAGATATCCCTCGAGCTTTCTTTCAGGATCAGACTCTCCTTGATGTGATGGGAGTCGATTATATGGAAAGTATCCTTATACTCCTCGGTACTCAACTTGAGTACGGCTTCTGCCATGCCAAAGCTAGATCGCCGTTTTAGAACTTGTGTACACTATCTCCTCAAGCTCGGTGATTGGCGGCTTCCCCATCATTATCCACGTATCGTAAGACATTATATTATTTGTTGCTTCTCGATCTATCATAGCTGAACATGTGATTTTGAGTCCTGTTTCTCCGTGTGTGCTGAATTTGATCATCATAGGAGATAGCCGATATTCTTCCTTGTCCCTGTTCTTCTTTTGATCTTGCATTTACTGAACATTTGATGAACTTGGAAACTTTGAGTCTTCATCTACTTTCATTTGCGCTCTTTCTGGAGTCGGCTTCTTTGAAACAGATTTTGTCGATTCTTCAGATATGTCAATGATGACATATTTTCGTGGTTGCTTTGCTTCTTTCCTTTTCACTTTTGCCTCATGCTCCAAGTCGTAACCATCTGTCTCAACTTTTCTACTTTCACACTCAAAAAATTCATTAGCTTTCTTCAACAACTTTATCATAAATAAGGGAGTTATATCATAGCCATCTTCATCATCGCAAAATTTAGTCATGGTCACCTCATTCATGCAGACATCAAGAGTCGCTAGTATTTGATCCTATCCAGAGGGTTCAAATAACTTCTCTGGAAATGGTTCTGGAATATAGTGTGTGTCCTCCACAGGTCGATCAAGAATACAATCTTCCTTCCTTAGACTTACACTCGCAGGTGAAGGAGTACGAGCGGAAGTGCGATGTGAGTGAGAGTGCGAGAAGAAGAGCACGACGATATGGTGAACTCGCTCTATTGTAATGTGTAGAGCATAGTGAGTTCTTATTAGGTTTATTCAAAAGAATATGTGTACATACCTGGCGGCCCGCCCACTTACTTGGGCGACCACATTGGGCTTTATACCCCAACAACCTCCCACTTAAAGTCCAATGTGGTACTTTAAGTGTGAGAGAAGCTACTATACAAGCTAATATACAAGAGATGTAGAGAAGTGATGTACTACCCTACACCTAACTGCTTGCGAAAATGCGCAAAGCTCTCTGAGGGAAGTCCTTTTGTAAGTAGATCAACAGGATTTTCTGTGGTGTGAACTTTGACAAGCTGAAGTTGCTTATCCTCAAGCATTTCCCTAATGAAATGATACTTCACATCCACATGCTTTGTCTTTGAGTGATAAACTGGATTGCGAGCCAATTGTATATCACTTTGACTATCACAATATAACACAGGAATCTCTTCTTTGATTCCCAAATCTGTTACTAGTCGATTAAGCCAAATTGATTCTTTGCATGCCTCTGATGCTGCAACATATTCAGCCTCTGTAGTAGACTGAGTAACACAATCTTGTAATCTAGAATGCCATGATACTGCTCCACCAACCAATGTAAAGACATACCTTGATGTAGACCTTCGGTTGTCTAAGTCACCTGCATAATCTGAGTCTATAAAACGCTTTACACTTATCTCCTGACTCCCATAGCATATGCGCATACTCTTTGTAGCTTTCAGGTATCTCAATATTCCTTTCACTACCTCCCAATGTTTCTTGCCTGGGTTTGACATGTATCGACTTACTACTCCCTCTGCAAATGCAATGTCTGGGCGAGTAGCAATCATTGCATACATCAAACTACCCACTGCAGACGCATATGGAATCTTATCCATTTCAGCATGTTCTTCCTCAGACACAGGACAATCTTGTTTGCTAAGTTTCACATATGGTGGCAATGGAACACTCAATGCCTTTCCCTTCTCCATATTGAAACGTTGCAAAACCTTGTCAATATACTCTGTTTGAGATAACCAAATCAACTTCTTTGATCTGTCTCTCTCAATGCGCATACCAAGTATATGACTTGCCTCACCCATATCTTTCATGTCAAACGATTTTGCCATCTTTGACTTCAAAGCTGAAATTTCTTCCAAGTGCTTGCCAGCAATCAACATGTCATCCACATACAAAATAAGGATCAGCCAACTGCCATCCTTAGCCTTCTTTGTATATAGACAGTGATCGAACTCACTACGTTTGTAGCCTTGAGAAAGCATAAACTTGTGGAACTTATGGTACCATGCCCTCGGTGATTGTTTTAAGCCATAAAGACTCTTTAACAACTGGCATACCAAATCTTCCTTGCCTTTCTCAACAAACCCTTCTGGATGCTGCATGTAAATTTCCACATCTAAATCACCATGCAAGAACGCTGTCTTGACATCCATTTGGTGCAACACCAAATCTAATATGTCAAACAATGCAAGAAAGCATCTCAATGTAGTCATCTTGACCACCGGAGAGAAGACTTCATCAAAGTCAATGCCTTGTTCTTGCTTAAAGCCCTTGGCAACAAGCCTTGCTTTGTACTTTGGCTGACTATCATGAGCGGTGATCTTATACCTGCAAACCCATTTACAAGGTAGAGCCTTTTTGCCATGTGGTAATTTAACTAGCTTCCATGTCTAGTTTTTATGCATAGCTATCATCTCGGACTGCATGGCCAATTGCCAATTCTCGGAGTCCTTCATTTGCACTGCTTCCTTGTAACATGAAGGCTCATTGCAATCAGTCAACATGACATAGTTCATAGATGGAACAAACCTATCAGGAGGTCGTGTGACACGTCCAGATCTACGCACAATAGGTGGCTCAGGCTCAGCCACAACCTGTGGTTCCACTCTATCTTGTCCTTGCTCCTCTTGAGCCCTGACATTTTGTCTTGCACGTGCAGGTCCATCTTCTTGGAAGACAACTCTTCTAATCTCCTCAACCCTCTCTGGTTTAGAATGATATTTGGATTCATTAAAGTGAACATCATTGTTGTGGATAACCTTTCTGGATTCGGGATCCCAAAGTTTGTACCCCATCTCACCAAAATTACCATAGCCTAGAAAGATGCACTTTCTACTCTTTGGCTCAAGTTTGTTCCTAAATTCCTTTGGAACGTGAGTATATGCCTCACAGCCAAAGACTCTGAGATTCTTGTATGAGGGAATTTTGCCTGACCATACCATCTTTTGCACTGAATCCTTCTGCAAAACCTTGCTAGGAGATCTATTTACAAGATGAACATCTGTTGATACAGCTTCAGCCCAAAACCCATTTGGCAGCTGTGCATTAGAAAACATACTTATGACCTTCTCTTGTATGGTCCTATTCATCCTCTCAGCAACACCATTTTGAGGAGGATTGTAAGGAGCAGTAAGTTCACATTTTATACCTTTTGACTCACAAAAGTCCTGAAAGGCTTTGAAACATACTCTCCACCATTGTCAGTGCGTAAGCATTTAAGCTTCTTGCCACTTTGATTCTCCACAAGTTTCACAAACGTTTGAAAACACTAAATGCTTCATCCTTGTGCTTGAGAAAGTAAACCCATACTTTCCTCGAGTAATCATCTATAAATGTCATAAAGTAAGAAGCTCCCCCTAGAGATAGGTTAGGCATAGGTACACACAAATCACTATGAACAAGTGCCAACTGTGTATCTCTTCTACTTCTTCTATGCTTATGTGGCTGCTGTGTTTGCTTACCATACAGACAATGTTCACAGAATTCAAAATCATTAAATGACAAGCCAGGCAAATAACCAGAACGAGACAAGATTTCCATTCCCTTCTTGGACATATGTCCTAACCAGCTATGCCACAAAGAAACGTTCGGCTGCTCGGTTACATTGATTACATTTTTAGAGACATTTGATACATAAATCATGTAAAGTCCTCCAGACTTTACTCCATGTGCTACTGTCATAGAACCCTTGTATATCTTCCACATGTTCTGTCCAAAAGTGTGTGAGAGTTTCTCTCTCATACCCTACTACAAGGGCTTTCTCCCTCCAAGATAGGGATGCGGGAAGACTTTTGAGTCTTCCCACAAGCATCCAATCTCTCCTAGGTTTTGACCATTGGACCTAACCTTTGAATTTTGAAACCTTAGCATTTTGGAAGTCTTAATGGGCTGAACCTTAGGGCCTTTGAAGCCCATTGTTTCACATTTCTCCTTTGCAGATGCCCCCCCCTTTGAATCCCTATTCTTTCTCCTTTGAATCCCTATTGTGGCCGGCGGTCTGCCAGCTTAACCAATATTCTAGCCTTTTCTCCTCTGGTACTTCCCCATATTAAATGATCAGTTTAACATGAGAAAATCATTTAGGAGAGTTTGATATTAGTTATTATGACATTACCTCTCTCTTGAAATCATAGTCTTCCTTGACTATGGGGTAGAGAAGATAAATCCTATTCATTAGTCCTTTTTCTAGCGGGTAGAGGATCCCTATCTTACCTTACGACATCGTTCCAAAATGGATGACTAATCCATTTGGCGGTTGAGAGCCTAAGCTTCCGCAAGCATGTCTGCACATTAGTCCTATCAATCTTCCATAGTAGAGTGACAAGCTCTACTTGGTGTTTGGGAGACGTCGTCTCTGCAAACTTGATCCTAAGCATGCATACTTCTTAACATTTTTGCACAATAAAGAAAATGAGATTCTTATAAGACAAAAAATTTGTTCATTTTAAACATTTTTACATTTGCTTACTCTAGGGAAGCATTGTAAGCATTGACAAGGTTTAGGCTATCCTTTAATTGTATGCTTTGCATCCATCTAGCATCTTCAAAAGGATTGTTCTTAAAATTAATAAGATACCGTCGGATAATCTTATCGCCTCTCAATACCTTGCCTTCATGTCAGAGAATGGACTCCGACTGCAGCACCTCTTCTTGGTCCTCAATCTCCGGTGGGTCTTCGATAGTTGGTTCTTGAGGTGGCTCTCCTTTGTAAGGCTTTAGTAGGTGCACATGAAAAGCATTGTGTATGAGCCAATGACTGGGCAGCTTGAGTTGATAGGCCATCTCATTGATCGGTCTAAGAATCTGGAAGGGACCATAGTACCTTTTAGCTAACTTAGCATAGTACTTTTGGTGTCCCGTAGGATTCTTGCCCGTCGTGTGCCTTAATTGAGCCTTGGAAAATTTAAGTAAGACCCAATCATTTTCTTTAAAGTCTTGGGCTCTTCTGTGCTCATTAGCAGCAGCCTTTTGCCTTTGCTGCGAGATAGAGATATCATCCTTATTCTTTTGGAAAGATTCTTATAGGTCTCAGCTATACACCTGAAGTAGATTTTCCTTTCAAGGAATTTAACATTCCCAACCATGCGAACAAACCATGGTGCCCCTAGGATTACATCCTCGTGCTTGAGAGGAGAGATAAAGAAGTCCTCTTTTTCCACATAGATTTGGACATGCAGCCTCAATTTCCCAATTAAGGGAGTGACTGAATCTTCTTGCCCCTTGAAATCACTATCGGCGGGTAGGACATCTCCCATCTCATAGGCTTGGATGCCTAGCTTGGTGGCCAACTCTGTGGATATGAAATTATGAGTATAACCAGGGTCATAGAGAATAAAAGCATCATGTTCTCTTACCTTTCCCCAAGCATGGCATAGAGGAGATCCTTTGTGGTGAGCTTCCTCTTCTTGGATTTTGACCAAGGTAGCTATAGGAGGCTTGTTTTGTGTATTCTTGTGGGGGCAAGCACGATAATCATGCCCTTGCTCCCCGCACTTAAAATAGCGGTTATCTTTACGATAACTCTCAAGCTCTTCGGGAGAGAGTTTATTTTTGCCTTTATAAACTCCATTCTCCTTAGCTTTGTTGTTGTTGCGTTGCCTTTAGGAGACTTTTGGACATTGTCCTTCCCCTTAGGCTCATTGTTACGGTCCTTCTTCTCTGTTCCCTTAAGATTTCTCTTAGCCCCTTGTTGGAAATTGATTCGTGAAGCCACCATGATATGGTGTATGACCGCAGATATGGTGCGTGGCCTTTGGGAGTTGACATACTCCACCATATCGTCAGTTAACCCCGCACAAACTTGTTGTTTTTGCTGTCCAAAATCCATCTTTTTGGAGACAGTGTCTTTGAGATGTTAGTCCCAAAACTTGTTTACATATTTGCGAATAGATTTGTTGGGAGACGGATTCAAGCTTCGCCATTCGATGAGTACTTTGTCTTTGGCATCAATAGCCAAAAAACTGCTTCATGATGGAAGCTCTTAAAGCTTTCCATGTTCGTGGAGCTTCACCGTTTGCCCATAGGCTCTAGACCACCATTGCTTGGCAGACTTTTGAAAATGCATAGCTACATGGTGTAGCTTAGAGGACTCTGAGAAGCCCTTATCTCCAAACGCCGCATCAAATTGTTGGATTAAGGCCAAGACTTTGTCCGTAGCACCAAAGGTGCCATTGTAGGTAAGAAAAGAGATGTTCTTTCCTCCCTCTTTGAACTTCTTGAGCTTGGATGACCTCTTCCACGTGGCATAGGATTTCCTATGGCCTCTTCTTTTTGGTGGTTCAAAAGTCGCACCATCACTTTCTTCAGAGGAGGAAGAATTTGAGGAGGATGGAGAAGAGGGTGAGAGTCTTTCTCGCCTTTTTGTTCCCTTGGTCTTCCTTGTCTGCACCATCACTTTCTTCATAAGAGGAAGAGGATAAAGAAGATGGAGAAGAGGGTGACCTCTTTCTCACCTTTTTCTTCTCTTATTTTCTGTCATCCCTCTTTGAATTATGGTGTGGAGAAGTGTGTGATGGTCTTCTCCGTATAGGGGGTGTTGGAGAGTGTTTTACCCGCCGTCTTCGTGGAGCATCTCCGCCGAGGTGGCAAGAGACTCACTTCTTTCTCGTTCTTTTGGTGGGGGCTCTTGAGTTCTCTTTTGGGAAGGAGATGCGTCATCAAGTAGTAGATTTTTGAGGCCTTCGTATGGATCCTCTTCTTCTTCCCGAATCAAAGAGAGGCCTCTTTTGGAAAACTCACAAGGAGGCTTTTTAGGTACTCTCTCTTCTTGGTGGGGAGTTTGGAGAATCCCATGAACACGAAGCTGCTGTTGCACTTCACTTTGGAGGAATGGATTGCCCATGGCTTGTTGAACATTAGTAGCCTACTCATGGGCAAAATCAAAGCTATCAATATTAATTTCACTCTCTTTACTATTGTCAGCCATTCTAACAACTTTTAAGTGTAAACTTTTTTAGGTGTACTTTGGCACTTCAAGCCCTAGTTGCTACTCCTCTTTACCCCTTTAGAAAAGCACTCAAGCTCTTATACCTATGGCTTGAATATCATTAAATGCAAGGAATAGAAGAGAGGGTCTTTCAACACCAAAACAATACCGGCTCCTGTCAAGCTTCTAATAGCTCAATAGTGGTTAAGCCGTAGGCAATCCCTGTAGGACTCCACTATTAAGACCATACCTCTCGACATTGATGCCCCGTTATTTGCACGAAGCAGGCGCATTGCAAGGCTGAAAAATCCCTATTCTACTTACTCAATTGCAATTAATAATACCAACCATTTATAGTTAGCTGGAGGACCTCCCTTCTTGAGCAAGAAAAGAGAAACCTTGTGCTCTGATTCCAACGTAACATTTAATAGCCTAGTCACTTGTGTGTAGCGGCAAATAACATAAACATAGTGAGCATTTCATTAGAATAGATTCCTAAAATGAGCATAGCAAGAGTGCTTGGATGGAGAGAGCAACAAAAAGCATAAGACATAGTTAGATAGGCATGAACAATACTTCAAAAACAGAGAGGAATTATGCTATTGACAATAGTTGAGGACCGGATTACATGGAGTCGGCCCCCCCTCCAAAAGGCTTTGTATTATAGGTTTCCTCCATCAAGGGAGACATTTTACAATACAATACTTTGTGTCCTTCAATAACTTGCTGGTGCAATGAAGATGGAAGCGTCAAGCACCATGCACACACTTATAAAACAAAACATCAATTCCTTCACGTTCTCAGACCCAAGTCCTCACACACCTTCGAAGATGGTGAGAGCTAGCGGGGTATGAGAGTAGATTGAGAGGAAGAGGGAGTATTCTTACGAGAAAGAAGTATGTCTCCTCACATAATCACTCATAAAAGCTTAGCATAGCTTATTAATTAGCATGGTAGAGGAGATGAGCATGCATTGGATCTTGGCTCTTGGTTGGATTTGCATCACAAAGCCAAGAGTTGTTGGTGTAGGCCTCCCTTCTCACAAGCTTGGAGAAAATGATGAGTTGTCCATTAAAGCTTGAGAAGGAGATAGAGTCTTATTTGCTTCACACATGAGATTGTGTGTGTGTGTGTGTGTGTGTGTGTGTGTGTGTGTGTGTGTGTGTGTGTGTGATAATGCCTTGCCAAAATCAGCCCCCCCTCTCTCTCTCTTGGTCGACCCCTCTTGCATTTTACTCATGATGGCACCCCATTGGACCCTGCAAAGCTTAGCCAATGATAATTAAGAAGCATGAAAGATAGCCTTGTGACATGTGTCCCCCTTTCCCCTTTTGTCAGAGCTTTAGGTAATTAAATAATGCAATTAAACTCTCATTGGACCCCTTAGTCTTCTAGCCAATAGGAATCAGGCAAGCTATTGGGCTGCTGAATGCTCATTGGACCTCTTGGGAGACTCTCCAATAGTTTTCTAGAAAGCTTAATTTCTATTGCTTCTTTAATCAAGTCTTTTAAAATGAATTAAACTAAATGTACTCTAGTCTAATTCTCATTGGTTCACCTCTATGGCCATCCAACAGGAATTGAATGTATCTTGGGGGAAACTCGCCTAGGGAGCTGACATGTGTCCCATATTCCCTTTTTGTAAAGGGAGCTTGCTAGAGTGTGTGTGAGTTTCTCTCTCATACCCTACTGAAAGGGCTCGCCCCCTCCAAGATAGGGATGTGGGAAAACTTTTGAGTCTTCCCACAAGCATCCAATCTTTCCTAGGTTTTGACCATTGGACCTAACCTTTGAATTTTGAAACCTTAGCATTTTGGAAGTCTTAATGGGCGAGGTCCTCTATCCATCATGTTCATAGTTTTAAGGATCATACACCACAAGCGAGGTCGATATATCAAGGATTCTTATGGGAGATATTTCTTATAACAAAAAGATATGATCCCATTGAAAAATTTAGAATCTATAAACAACACTTTTTCCCCCATGTTTAAGAGGCACAACCGCTATCCATAAACCCTAAATATGATATGAGACTTAGTCTAGACTAACTAGAGATCTTGTGAAAAGTACTCGACTAATCGGGTCCACCCGGTCATAGACATAGATCCATTAGAATTATTGGGGTGTGAGGTTTTGTTGCATCTCTTGTGTGAACAATCTCTTCCACCTAGAAAAGTCTCATGTGTCAATAACTCATGTGAAGAATATATAAAGAAAATCCACTTGTGTTTGTGCATACACAGCCACATCTTGTGCTCATGTGTCAAAAGGCTGTCTGTTTTGTATAAGCCGATATAGAGGCACATTCTGCTGAATAAATGTAAGTTTTATCATTTGCAATTAGACTCTATTGTATTGTGCAATAGTCTCTATCTCAAGCTCTACACTAGCATCTCCAAAGCATGCCATTAGCATGAATGGAACACTAATACATCCACCTTAACCTACAACTGGTATTAGAGGATGGCTTAGGTTAGCATTTTCTAATCTAATTAGATCCTAGGCAATTCCTTCTATGCTAGATTTTGTGGGTCTCCTTCTTGCTCACAAAATTGAATCAATTGCTTTGCATTTGCATGTAGATTAGCTCTAATCTATTTGCTAATTGCTTTTGTCTTGGGCAAGTTCATGGCTAAATTCCTAGAGCCACTACCCTTACATGAGTGATTGCAATAGGTTTTGGGCTCAATAAGTACGCATTATAACCTAGTTTTTCTTTATACACTAATTGATTGTGGTAATTGAGCTCTTATCGGTTCAATTCTTAGCTAATTATTGAATAATTAGTATTAATTAGGCTCTATCTTGAACTACCTTTGTGTGGTTTTTGCTTGATTTATTGTATAACCGGAAGCTCCATTTTGATATCGTTGATTATTTTAATTGTGCTTTAGAAGAGATTTCAACAACACCCTTGATCTCTACTTTTGGATGTGATTAACACTATTAATCACAACTTCCAATTTTGAGCGCGTGTGTGTGTAACTATGTGGACAAAACAATGTGGGAGTCAACCCTTAAATGGGCCAACTGGTGCTCAGTTGGTGGGCAACTAGGTGTCCCAACTGTAAGGAGGGTGAACTGGGTGGAATTCAGTAGGAACAAAGCTGAGTTTTTACTGATTTTGTGTCCGAACGGACCAAAAATTTAAGTATGTGATTTTCTCTTCGTCCGATTGCCTCCAATCGATGGCATCCAACTGACCGGCCACTGAACATAATCTCCACTACGCATCTCCATCCGACTACCTCCGATCGATGACCCGCAGCTGATTGGTTGCCCGACTCCGAAACTTTGCCATCCAACCGGACCCCGTCTCTTGCACCTTGCAAACTGTCCGTCCACCCAGACGAATTGTCCTTGATTTGTTCTTTTGGTACCCAAATCTTCCTGACTCCTTGCATGCTACTTGTAGGATCTGCTTGTCTAGAGGTTTGTCTAGAGGTTGATGTAGATTGATTGTAACATTTAATGACCTAAAATCTTATGTGTAGCGGAAATTAGCATGAACATAGTGAGCATTTCATTAGAGTTGATTCCTAATGAGAATTACAAGAGTGCTTGGGTGGAGAGAGCAACAAAAAGCATAACACCTAGTTAGATAGCATCGACAATACTTTCAAAAGAGAGAGCAATTAAGCTATTGACAACAGTTGAGGACCGGATTTGCATGGAGCCGGTCCCCCCTCCAAAAGGCTTTGTATTATGGTTTCTCCCATCAAGAGAGACATTGTACAATACAATTCTTTGTGTTCCTTCAAGACGAGCTAGTGCAATGAAGATGGAAGCTTCATACACCAAGCAAAACACTTAATCAAACACAACTTGAATTATCCCCGTTCTCAGACCCAAGACCTCACACACCTTCGAAGATGGTGAGAGCTAGCAGGGTATGAGAGTAGATTGAGAGGAAAAAGAAGTATCTTACGAGAAAGAAGTACATCTCCTCACATAATCACTCATATTAGCATAGCTTAGCTTAGTAATTAGCTTGGTAGAGAAGATGAGCATGCATTGAAGCTTGGCTCTTGGTTGGATTTGCATCCACATGCCAAGAGAGTGTTGATGTAGGCTTCTATCTCACAAGCTTGGAGTAGGTGATGAGCTCTCCATTAAAGCTTGGGAGGAGATAGAGTATTTTCCCTTCACACATGGTCAAGTGTGAGAGTGTGTGTGTCAATGCCAAGCAAAAATCAGCCCCCTCTCTCTCTTGGGCGAGCCCTAGCTGCTAAGTTAGTCTGGCTTTTGCCTCATTGGACCTCCCCAGGTCAAGCCAATAGGGATTAAGCAGCATAAGCGATAGCCTTCTGACATGTGTCCCCCTTTCCCCTTTTGTGAGAGCTTTAGATAATTAAATAATTAAACTAAACTCTCATTGGACCCCTTTGCCTCCTGGCCAATAGGAATCAGGCAAGCCATGGGGCTCTTGAATGCTCATTGGACCCCTTGGGAGACTGCCCAATAGTCTTCTAGGACACTTAATTCTTATTGGTTTCTTTTATTAAATGTTTTTAAATTAATTAAACTAGATTTACTCTAGCCTAATTCTCATTGGTCCACTTCAAGGGTCTTCCAATAGGAATTGGGCATACCTTGTGGGCATCTGGCCTAGGGAGCTGACATGTGTCCCTCATTCCCTTTGTGTAAAGGGAGCCTGTGTGTGTGTGTGTGGCTTTCTCTCTCATCCCCTAGCTTTGGGGCTCGCCCCCTCCCATGTAGGGATGTAGAAAGACTTTTTGGGCACACACTAAGCATCCAATTTTCCCTAAGGTTGACCTTTGGACACAACCTTTGAATTTTGGAACCTTAGCATTTTGGAAGTCTTAATGGGCTGAACCTTAGGGTCTTTTTAGCCCGTTGTTTCACATGGCTCTTTTGCAGATGGCCCCCCCTTTGGATCCCTATTTTCCCTCCTTTGGATCCCTACTATGGCCGGTCTGCTAACTTAACCAATATTCTAGCTTTTTCTCCCTTGGCACTTCCCCACATTAAATGATCAGTTTAATATGAGAAAATCATTTAGGAGAATTAGATATTGATTATTATGACATTACCTCTCTCTTGAAATCATAGTCGTCCTCGACTATGGTGTAGAGAAGATAAAGCATATGCATGAGTCCTTTTCTTAGCGGGTAGAGGATCCCTATGTTACCCTACGACATCATTCCATAATGGATGACTAGTCCATTTGGCGCTTGAGAGCCTGAGGCTGCCGCAAGCATGTCTGCACATTAGTCCTATCAATCTTCCATAGTAGAGTGACAAGCTCTACTTGGTGTTCGGGAGACGTCGTCTCCGCAAACTTGATCTAAGCATGCATACTACTTCATTTTTGTGCACAAATAAAGAAAAAGAGAGTCTTATAAGACAAAAATTTTTGTTCATTTTTAACATTTTGTACATTTGCTTACTCTTGGGAAGCATTGTAAGCATTGACAAGGTTTAGGTTATCCTTTAATTGTATGCCTTGCATCCATCTAGCATCTTCAAAAGGATAATTCTTAAACTTAATAAGATATCGTCGGATAGTCTTACCGCCTCTTAATACCTTGTCTTCATGTCGGAGAATGGACTCGGGCTGCAGCACCTCCTCGTGGTCCTCGATCTCCGGTGGGTCTTCAATAGTTGGTTCTTGAGGTGGCTCTCCTTTGTAAGGCTTTAAGAGGCTCACATGAAAAGCATTGTGTATGAGCCAATGATTGGGCAACTTAAGTTGATAGGCCATCTCATTGATTGGCCTAAGAATCTGGAAGGGAACATAGTACCTTTTTGCTAGTTTAGCATAGTACTTTTGGTGGCCCGTAGGATTCTTGCCCGTCGTGTGCCTTAATCGAGCCTTGGGAAACTTTAACAAGACCCAATCGTTTTCTTTAAAGGCTTGGGCTCTTCTGTGCTTGTCAGCAGCAGCCTTTTGCCTTTGCTGTGAGATAGAGATAGCATCCTTAATCTTTTGGAAAGATTCTTGTAGGTCTCGGCTATACTCATCTGCAGCGAAGATCTTCCCATGTACCTTAAGTAGCAAGGGACTTTTTGATCTTCCCTCAATTACCTCGAAAGGTGCTTTTCCTGTAGAAGTATGTACAGTGTTATTGTAAGCATACTCTACTAAGGGTAAGTACTTCTCCCATTGGGATCTTTGATCTACTTCCGTTACATAGGCTTTTAGTAGATCGAGAATAGTTAGGTTAGCTATTTCACTTTGGCCATCAGTTTGTGGATGATAGGCCGAAGAGAAGTTTAGCCTTGTTCCTAAATTCTCAAAGAGACCCTTCCAGAAATTACTAGTCATTCTAGGATCTCTATCCGACACTATGGACATTGGCAAGCCATGGTACTTGAAAATTTGCGAAATGAAGAGGGTTGCCATTTGATGGGCTTTGATAGTCTTTTTGACAGGTATAAAATGAGCTTGTTTACTGAACCTGTCTACTATCGTCCATATTCCCGTATTCCCATGGATAGACTTAGGCAATCCAAAGATAAAATCCATGGATATGCTCTCCCATGGTGAATTAGGGATTGGCAAGGGTTGAAGCAATCCAAGTTGCTTCCCTCTATCAAATTTTGTCTTTTGACATACCACACATTTGGAAACATACTCATGTATGTTCACTTTCATGGTAGGCCAATAGAAATATGTTTCAATTCCCTTTAGGGTAGACTGAATCCCTCTATGCCCCGCATATGGGGGAGCATGAGATTCATACATTACTTTCTCACGTAGTGAGTTAGTAACGCATAGTCTATTGCCATAGAGAAGATAGCCATCTTGTAAAGTAAATGGTTCTTCTTTCTTCCCTAAGGCAAGGGCTGAAATCACATCTCTAAAATCGGGATCAATAGCATACTCATCTATCATTAAAGATAGATCATTGTGAGTTGCTATGGAAACCGCATTCACTCTCGGTCGTCTTGAGAGTGCATCGGTTACTTGATTATGCTTGCCAGCAATGTGAGCAATATGAAAATGAAATTGCGAAAGGAAATTTGCCCACCTCATTTGTTTGTCGGAGAGCTTGGTCTGCGTCATGAAGTACTTAAGACTTTGGTGATCCGTTCGCAGAATGAAAGGAGTCCCCAATAAATAGTGCTTCCATGAGTCTAAGGCATGTAGAACTGCAAGGAGTTCTTGTTCGTATATGCCTAGAGCTTGCTCAACACGGTCGAGCCTTCGACTCTCATAGCCTATGGCGTGCCCTTCTTGGAGCAAAACAGCCCCAAGGCAATCACCACAAGCATCACATTGGACCTCAAATGGTTTTGAGAGATCCGGTAGTGTAAGCACAGGTTGAGAGATAAGCTTTTCTTTAAGCTTTTCGAAAGCATTGTTCTCCTTAGCAGACCACGTATACCTAACATTTTTCTTTGTTAGGTCATGTAATGGTCCCGCAATTTGTGAGAACTTTTCTATGAAGCGTCTATAGTATGCACACATACCTATAAAGCTTCTTAGTTCATGAAGATTCCTTGGTTTAGGCCATCCTTTTATTACCTCTAACTTGGATGGATCCATTTGGATTCCATCTTGAGAGATAATGTGACCTAAATATTGAATCTCTTGCAAGAAAAATTCACTTTTCTTTCGATTAACATAAAGTTTATTCTCTCTTAAAACTTGAAATATTACCTGGAGGTGTTGCTTATGTTCCTCTAATGAATTAGAGTAGATGATAATATCATCAAAGAACACTCCAGTGAAGGTTCGATGAGGTCTGAACAGCTTCTCCATCAAGCGGTTAAATGTGGCTGGTGCATTAGTCAAGCCAAAAGGCATGACAATGTATTCGTAAAGACCAAATGTAGTATGAAATGCGGTCTTTACAATGTCTTGATCAACTATCCTTATTTGATGATAGCCACTTTTTAGGTCAATCCTACTGAAGTAGGTCGATCCTTGTAGCTTATGAAATAGGTCTTCTACCCGTGGAACGGGAAACCTATTCTTGATAGTGATCCTATTTAGTGCTCTATAGTCGACACACATACGATATGTGCCGTCTTTCTTTTGCACTAATAGCACAGGTGAGAAAAATGGAGATGAGCTAGGCCTAACCATGCCCTTCTCAATTAACTCATGCACTTGCCGCATAATCTCCTCTTGTTGAGCTTGAGAAACTCTATAAGGAGGTTTGTTAGGCGGTGAACTTCCTGGAAGAAGTTCAATTGCATGGTCGTCATTACCTCGTTTAGGAGGTAGCTCAGAAGGGATGTCGTCAATAAAGACATCTTGAAACCCCTTGAGAAAATTGGATAACTCTAATTCCTTTTGGTTGCTTTTATTTTCTTTTGCTAAAGCATTAGGTTTATTTTGAGAATCTTTAACAAAAATCATGTACACGGAAATAGAGCTCTTTATTGACTTGTTGAAAGCTGGTGTATGTACAATGGGGATGGTGTTACCCATCTCCCTAGCATCTATATACATGTCCTTTTCCCTGAACTTAAAGGAGATTCTCCTTTCAGGAAATTTAACATGGGCAGCCAGACGGTCAAACCATGGTGCCCCTAGGATTACATCCTCATGCTTGAGAGGAGAGATAAAGAAATCCTCTTTGTCCACATAGCCTTGGACATGAAGCCTCAATTTCCCGATTAAGGGAGTGACTGAAGCTTCTTGCCCCTTGAAGGCACTGTCTGCGGGTAGGATATCTCCCATCTCGTAGGATTGTATGCCTAGCTTGGTGGCTAACTCCATAGATATGAAATTGTGAGTAAAACCAGGGTCAAAGAGAATAAAAGCATCATGTTCTCTTACCTTTCCCCAAGCATGGCATAGAGGAGATCCTTTGTGGTGAGTTTGGTGAATCTCCTCCTCTTGGATTTCAACCAAAGAAGCTCTAGGAGGATCTTGGCGGTTGTTCTTTTGGGGACAAGCGCGGTACGCATGCCCTTGTTCGCCGCACTTGAAACACCGGTTATCTTTACGATAACGCTCAAGCTCTTCAGGAGAGAGTTTATTCTTTCCTTTGTAAACTCCCTTCTCTTTAGCTTTGTTGGAATTGCCCTTAGGAGACTTTTGGACATTGTCCTTCCCCTTAGGCTCATTGGAACCTTTGTTTTCCGGGGGCTTATTATTTCTTTTACCCCCCGTTTGGAAATTGATTCGCGAGGCCACCATAGTATGGTGTATTACCGCCGATATGGTACGTGGCCTTTGGGAGTTGACATACTCCGCCATTTCTTCGGTTAAGCCCGCACAAAATTGTTGCTTTTGCTCTCCAAAATCCAACTTTTTGAAGACAGTGGCTTTGAGTTGTAGGTCCCAAAACTTGTCTACATATTTGTGGATGGATTCATTGGGAGAGAGCTTTAAGCTTCGCCATTCGGTGAGTACTTTGTCTTTGGCATCGGTGGCCAAAAACTGCTTCATAATGGAAGCTCTTAAAGCCTTCCATGTTCGTGGAGCTTCACCATTGGCTCGTAGGCTAGACCACCATTGTCTGGCGGACTTTTGAAAGTGCATAGCTACATGGCGTAGCTTAGAGGACTCCGTGAAGCCCTCATCTCCAAACGCCGCATCGAATTGCTGGATAAAGGCCAAAACTTTGTCTGTAGCACCGAAGGTGCCATCATAGGTAAGGAAAGAGATGCTCTTCCCTCCCTCTTTGAATTTCTTCAGCTTGGACGACCTCTTCCATGCGGCATAGGATTTCCTATGGCCTCTTCTTTTTGATGGTTCAAAAGTTCCACCATCACTTTCTTCAGAAGATGAAGAATTTGAAGAAGGTGGAGAAGAGGGTGACCTCTTTCTCGCCTTTTTCTTGTCTTGATCTTTGTCGTCTTCACCATAGCTTTCATAAGAGGAAGAGGATAAAGAAGATGGAGAAGAGGGTGTCCTCTTTCTCGCCTTTTTCTTCTCTTGCTTTTTATCATCCCTCTTTGAATTATGGCGTGGAGAAGAGTGTGATGGTCTTCTCCGCTTTGGTGGTGATGGAGAGCGTTTAGCCCGCCGTCTTCATGGAGCCATCTCCGCCGAGGTGGCGGGAGACTCGCTTCTTTCTCGTTCCTTCGGTGGAGGCTCTTGAGTTCTCCTTTGGGAAGGAGATGCATCATCAAGAAGTAAGTTCTTGAGCCCTTCATATGGATTCTCTTCTTCTTCCCGAATCGGAGAGAGACCTCTTTTGGTAGTCTCACAAGGAGGCTTCCTAGGTGTTCTCTCGTCATGGTGATGAGCTTGGAGAATCCCGTGAGCACGGAGCTGCCGTTGCACTTCACTTTGGAGAGATGGATTGCCCATGGCTTGTTGAAGCCTAGAAACAAGATAATTAACAAGCATTGAAGCATCATTAGTAGCTTGCTCATGAGCAAAATCAAAGTTATCAACATTAATTTCACTCTCTTTAATATTGTCAGCCATTCTAACAACTTTTAGGTGTAAACTTTTTAGGTGTACTTTGGCACTTCAAGCCCTAGTTGCTACTCCTCTTTACCCCTTTAGAAAAAGCACTCAAGCTACTGTACCCGCGGCTCGAATACCATTAATTGCAAGGAATAGAAGAGAGGGTCTTTCGACACCAAAACAGCACCGGCTCCTGTCAAGCTTCTAATAGCTCAATAGTGGTTAAGCCGTAGGCAAGCCCCGTAGGACTCCACTATTAAGACCATAGCTCTCGACGGTGATGCCCCGTTAACTGCACAAAGGCAGGCGCACTGCAAGGCTGAAAAATCCCTATTCTACTTACTCACAGGCAATTAATAATACCAACCATTTGTAGCTAGCTTGAGGACCTCCCTTCTTGAGCAAGAAAAGAGAAACCTTGAGCTCTGACACCAATGTAACATTTAATGGCCTAAAATCTTATGTGTAGCGGAAATTAGCATGAACATAGTGAGCATTTCATTAGAGTTGATTCCTAATGAGAATTACAAGAGTGCTTGGGTGGAGAGAGCAACAAAAAGAATAACACCTAGTTAGATAGCATCGACAATACTTTCAAAAGAGAGAGCAATTAAGCTATTGACAACAGTTGAGGACCGGATTTGCATGGAGCCGGTCCCCCCTCCAAAAGGCTTTGTATTATGGTTTCTCCCATCAAGAGAGACATTGTACAATACAGTTCTTTGTGTTCCTTCAAGACGAGCTAGTGCAATGAAGATGGAAGCTTCATACACCAAGCAAAACACTTAATCAAACACAACTTGAATTATCCCCGTTCTCAGACCCAAGACCTCACACACCTTCGAAGATGGTGAGAGCTAGCAGGGTATGAGAGTAGATTGAGAGGAAAAAGAAGTATCTTACGAGAAAGAAGTACATCTCCTCACATAATCACTCATATTAGCATAGCTTAGCTTAGTAATTAGCTTGGTAGAGAAGATGAGCATGCATTGAAGCTTGGCTCTTGGTTGGATTTGCATCCACATGCCAAGAGAGTGTTGATGTAGGCTTCTATCTCACAAGCTTGGAGTAGGTGATGAGCTCTCCATTAAAGCTTGGGAGGAGATAGAGTATTTTCCCTTCACACATGGTCAAGTGTGAGAGTGTGTGTGTCAATGCCAAGCAAAAATCAGCCCCCTCTCTCTCTTGGGCGAGCCCTAGCTGCTAAGTTAGTCTGGCTTTTGCCTCATTGGACCTCCCCAGGTCAAGCCAATAGGGATTAAGCAGCATAAGCGATAGCCTTCTGACATGTGTCCCCCTTTCCCCTTTTGTGAGAGCTTTAGATAATTAAATAATTAAACTAAACTCTCATTGGACCCCTTTGCCTCCTGGCCAATAGGAATCAGGCAAGCCATGGGGCTCCTGAATGCTCATTGGACCCCTTGGGAGACTGCCCAATAGTCTTCTAGGACACTTAATTCTTATTGGTTTCTTTTATTAAATGTTTTTAAATTAATTAAACTAGATTTACTCTAGCCTAATTCTCATTGGTCCACTTCAAGGGTCTTCCAATAGGAATTGGGCATACCTTGTGGGCATCTGGCCTAGGGAGCTGACATGTGTCCCTCATTCCCTTTGTGTAAAGGGAGCCTGTGTGTGTGTGTGTGGCTTTCTCTCTCATCCCCTAGCTTTGGGGCTCGCCCCCTCCCATGTAGGGATGTAGAAAGACTTTTTGGGCACACACTAAGCATCCAATTTTCCCTAAGGTTGACCTTTGGACACAACCTTTGAATTTTGGAACCTTAGCATTTTGGAAGTCTTAATGGGCTGAACCTTAGGGTCTTTTTAGCCCGTTGTTTCACATGGCTCTTTTGCAGATGGCCCCCCCTTTGGATCCCTATTTTCCCTCCTTTGGATCCCTACTGTGGCCGGTCTGCTAACTTAACCAATATTCTAGCTTTTTCTCCCTTGGCACTTCCCCACATTAAATGATCAGTTTAATATGAGAAAATCATTTAGGAGAATTAGATATTGATTATTATGACATTGATTATTCCCTATTTTCTTTTGTGGACGACCTGTTTTCCATTTCTCTGTGCTCGATGAAATTGGAACTAAGAGTTGTCCTCCTTTAAGTGATACTTTAAGTTGATTGGTGTTCCAATATGGTACTGCCTTGTATGTCCGCATCCATGAGATTCCAAGAATCATCATTTCATTCATATGTTCATCTGGTATGCATATAAATTGATGAGGGCATGAAAATCCATTTACTATCACGTTCAAGTTGACCACTCCCAATTCCGGTGTTGGGTTTTTGTTGCATCCTTTGATAGCAAATATTCCCAAGGCTAAACATTGATTCGTTGCTTTTTTGTAAGTGGAATAGATGAATACATTCATTCGAGCTCCGATATATACTAATGCATTTGTGCTATGATTGTTCAGTTTTACCATGATGCAAAGGTCAATTCCATCCAACCATTCTTCATCTGCGTTGATACTGCATCATTTTGTGATTCCCATATTCGTTCACCTTGTTCCAAAGTGTTGATGGAAATAGGTGTTTGTTGATTCTTGAAAGGAGCTTTCCTTTTGAGTACTCAAAGTTGAGCTTCCTCTTAAGCTTCATCAATAACCTGTTTTCGTTTAAACTTTCTCTGCTTTGTTGCATGCATTTTTTCTAGCAAATCATTGGTTAGTGGAAAATGGTACTTCTTTAAGCGGCACCCACTAATCCAGTTAGCCATTGGTTCACCATCTATAGTGAACAACATAACTGCGCCACTTGGAGATACTTCTTCAATGATAAACGGTCCATTTTCCTTTTTCTTGAATTTGGGAATGTGTTGCTTAAGGGAATAAACTAAAACTAGGTCCCCTTTTTTGAAGATTTTTGTGATTAGATGTGAATAAAAAAATTGCTTTTGCTTCCGTTTTTGTGAATAGATGTGAGCTACTGCTGTTAGCCTTTGTTTATCAAGATTTTCTAAATCTTCAAGCTTCTCTGACCATGCATATCTGGTCCACTCAAGATCTTTAGCTACCCTTAGTGTTGGCAATAGAAATTTCATTGGTAGTATGGCATCAAGACCCTAAACAAGGTTAAAGGGTGTAGCATATAAAGTTGTCTTGAATGAAACTCTATAAGCCCATAGAGTGGCATGTAGATTCATTTTCCAATCAAATCATCATGAACTAACCACTTTAGTCAATACCAAGCTAAGAATTTTATTCGTGTGATCAACTTGTCCATTTTCTTATGGATGATATGAAGCAGATTTGTTATGGATAACCATAAATTCATTCAGCAGGTCAATTATCTCATTGAGGAAATGAGTTCCCCTATCACTGACAATTTTTATTGGAAGTCCATATTTTGTAAATACATTCTCATACAAGAATGCGGTTGTGGTTCTAGCATCATTCTTCCTTGTTGCCTTAGCCTCTGTCCACTTGGTCAAATAGTCCATAGCTACAATGATATATTGAGATTGAGTTCTATAAGCAGGTGGTTGTATTGGTCTGACAAAATCTATGCCCCATTTGCAAAAGCTCTAGCTCCCATCATTGGTCTTAAGGGCATGCTATCTGTTCCGAAATAAGACGTAGCTAAATAGATAATTGAGTAGATCACTTAATGGAGAGAGACAAATTTACATACACGAGATTATAGAGTAGAGAGAGAGAGAGAGAGAGAGAGAGAGAGAGAGAGAGAGAGAGAGGGAGAGAGAGAGAGTACACATGATATACGTGGTTCACCCAATGTGGGCTACGTCCACGGGAAAGGAGCCACTCAATGGCTTTAGTACTTCAAAACAAGAAGTAATTTACAAAGGGATTATACCCTTAATGGAGCTCCCGCCTTGCTTCACTCTCACCACCTCACACCCACCTTGTTGCATCAACTTCAAACTATGAAATGTGTGTAGAAATGGCCTCCTTTTATAGGCTAAAAGGGCTGCCCTCTCTCATGAGAGGCAGCCATGTGTAGCCGTCCTTGTGTGAATAAGTCCAAATTGAACCCTCCAATCCCCCCATGTGTGGCTGCCCTTGTGTAGACAAATCCGCTTTTGAATTTGGCCACCGGCCACTGGCCATTGACTTATGACCACCAGCCACCGGCCAACCGACCAGCCAATTTCCGACCACTTTCTGGCCGTCGTCCGGACATAATATTCCGACGAGGAAAAAATTGCCCCTGAATTTTGGCCGTGTGAATTTTGGTTTCCGGCGAGTGATTTTCCTTCACGCACGAGGGCTTCTCCTCATAATGGGGGCCTTACAAATGTGCGCTTTTACCACAAAAAATTACAAGGGGTAAATCAGGCTCCATACTTAACAATCTCCCACTTGGAGACTGATCTTCAAACCAAACCTGTGACTGCTTTCCATCCTGTCTTCTTATCCTTGAATGCCGATTGAAGATGAGCAAAAGCTGAACTTCTCCTTGTTGACCACCTTTGTAAACATGTCTGCAAGATTTTCACTTGTATGCACCTTTCCTAGCTTTAGCCGTCCCTCTTCCAAAAGAGTGCGTATGAACCTCAATGTGCTTTGTCCTTGAATGAAAGGCCGAGTTCTTCGCAAGATGAATAGCGCTTTGGCTATCACTGTAGGTGTCTAGCAACTATCTGGACCAAAAAATGTTTATTTTGACCTTTTAGCTAGTAGAAGATAATAAGCGCGCTTATTATCTACTAGGTCAGAAAATGACAATTTTGCAGTTTTTCTTCTCCATACTAATCAAGTATATCCCCAACAAGCCTTGAATGAGGTTATTTTAACTTTTTGCCCACTTTTACTTAATCCTCAATAGATTTTATCTCTGGTAGAGATGCTTTTTTGGTAGTCATGTAGGTCAAAGAATGTCCAAATAACTTAAAACCTCACACAAGCACTCTATTGCTTCCCTAGACTCAATTCCTTTCAAAAAAACTTGCAAAAAGTCAATTTTTAAGGGATAGGAGATAATAAGCATGCTTATTATCTATAGGATCAAATTGAGGTGCTTTTGCAACTCTTTTGGCTTATACTAGCTGTTTGTACTCTAATCAAGCCACAAAACAAGTTCCATGAAGTTTGGTTTAGTTTTGATCTTTCTAAGACAAATTTTGTGTCTGCATTTTGGTTCCAAAGCTTTTTGAGCCTATTTACAACTTACAAGTCCAGATTCTACCAAACTTGAATCAGAGTCTCTTTACATGATGCTAACACCTACGGAGTTGAAAAAAGGTCAAAATCTTGCTTTCTCTATCCCCTAGATATCAAGTGTGCTTAATATCTTGGTAATGATTTTTTGCACATTTTTCAAAATTTTCATCTCCCACAATTGCCACAACGTGTTTGAAGACTTATTAAGAGGTTTGGTCAAGTTCTGATCAATTCTGAGTGTTTCACTCCTAGTTGTCTGTTTATTCAGAGAATGGACTCTTTTGGCCCAAATTTGTATCCAAATGAATCTTTAAGCACTTGTGCTTTCACAAAAGTTTTCATGTATCATCTAAACAAGCTGTTCATGTGAGAAAGTTTAGATTCAAGCTTGAGAAAAAAAGGACGCTTATTAAGTGTGCTTAATATCTTGGTAATAATTTTTTGCACGTTTTTCAAAATTTTCATCTCCCACAATGGCAACAAGGTGTTTGAAGACTTGTCAAGAGGTTTGGTCAAGTTCTGTTTAGTTCTGAGTGTTTCACTCCTAGTTGTCTGTTTGTTCAGAGAATGGACTCTTTTGGCTAAATTGGTATCCAATTGAATCTTTAAGCACTTGTGCCTTCACAAAAGTTTTCATGTATCATCTAAACAAGCTGTCCATGTGAGAAAAGTTTAGATTCAAGCTTGAGAAAAAAAAAGACGCTTATTATGTACATGATAGATCTGCCCTTTTTTGGGATTTTGATGTCATTCACGTATTATACTAGCTATTACATGCAATTCTAGCAAATTAAACTTACTTTTGCACGCATCTATCACTCGGGAGATAATAAGCTAAACTTTTGTTGAAATTCGAATTTCTTCTCAAAAGTTGATTTTTAAACTTACTCATGGGTTGCCATAGCTTGTCCGAGATCAATGTTGACCAAAAATGCTATTTTGAAGCTTGGACTCACCTTATGAGTGCCAAACCTAAAAAGTCTGATTTCTTTTTTGGCAAGCACTTTCGTGATGTCAATTCAGAGAGAGATAAATCGGACCTTCCTCAATTCATACATACCCTCTCCTAATCACATTAGCCAAAAGATAGTGGAAAGTGTCCACCAACACTTTTTTTTCCCTTGAAAAGTGCATCAATACTCAAACTATGACATAGTCCAAGCTATCAACCATTGAAAAACGACCTAATTCAAGCCTAAAGATCCTTGACGAGTATGACTACTCCCAGGACACCTCTACACAGTTGAAGTAGACACACGAGGTTTCTAAAAGATGGTTTTTGTACTCCAAGAAAACCTAAAGGAAGTCTGTTGGACAATCCTAGTGAGCACTAAGAATTTTTCTTAGTTTAGGTCACCTGGTCTTGGACAACGATGAAAAAATGTGGGGCACTCTAAATGCCAAGCCTCGCTATCTTATTGTAGTGACACTGAGAACCACGAACATAAATGTCATACCATGGGACGAACTCAGCTCGACTAATGCATGGAGGCTAGAGGAGGTTGTCAATCTCTCAGAATAAACACTCAAAATTCAAAGCTACACTCAACTGCATGTCAGGTAGCAAATGCTATCTACGATACCGCACACAATTCCCATCAGTTAGCCAAGCAAATGGAATCTAATATAGATTAAACTTATAGGATGGATTAATAACATCAAAAGACACATTCTTGAACTCAAAAGAAACATTCTTGAACTCCCAAAATGTGGGGCTCTCTAAATGCCAAGCCTCGCTATCTTATTGTAGTGACAGTGAGAACCACGAACATAAATGTCATATCGTGGGACGAACTCAGCTCGACTAATGCATGGAGGCTACAGGAGGTTGTCAATCTCTCAGAATACACACTCAAAATTCAAAGCTACACTCAACTGCATGTCAGGTAGCAAATGCTATCTACGACACCGCACACAATTCCCATCAGTTAGCCAAGCAAATGGAATCTAATATAGATGAAACTTATAGGATGGATTAATAACATCAAAAGACACATTCTTGAACTCCCAAATCTCCATTTTGACCACTTGCTAAAATTGCGCTTATTATATACATGGTAGATTTGACCTAACCATTTTTGACCTGAATAAACCCTAGAGTTTAGCAATGAAGCCACTACACCCCTCCAATGCATATAGTTTAGTTTTCTTATGTAAATCTATAGCTATAAGTAGATTAATGAGTAGGTGAGCAACAACAAAAACATAGTTATATCGTGAGAAAAGCACAATGTCATGAGGAGCTTTCACTAGTGAACACAATGAAGCAATCGACACCTCAAACAAACATTTTAAAAAGACGAAGGGGAGTACACAGTACTCTGCAAGTCAATCGTAATTCTTATATTCCGAAAGTCTCCTTTAAGTTTTTTAAAAAATGGCTTTTATACCTTAGCCAGAGGTTCAAGGTTAAAAGGGAAGGCTTTTCCTATTCAAGCTGTAATTTTTTTTCCAAGATCATTTTTTCAACATCCTCTTATGTGAGACAATATAAAATAAAATAATCCCTACTATTCAACCCACTTGATAGGCATTTTCTTTTTATTGTAGTTACTCCCCCCAAGTTTGGACTTCTCATGCTAAACAAAGGCATTTAGTACCCTTGAAAATCATGTATATTTTCAAGATAAGGGAGAAGGGCTTAGCATGCCTTCCTGTCCATCTCTTCAAAGAATGCTATAACAATAACTTTGTTATGATGATTTTGAAAGAGATCAAACAAATAAAATACCAGGGATACTCAATCCAAGAAGTTATTATGGGTGCAATACCTGAGACAAAATAGAACTTGGGGCCAAACGAGAGAGCATTTGGTAGCATGGAAAGTTATCACGGGTATAATATCTAAAACAAAACAGAACTTGGGGCCAAACGAGAGAGCATTTGGTAGCATGGCCAATCAGTGGGGAAATACGGCTTGAGATAATCACCTCAACGATGGTAATTGGGGTAGAGATGTGGAAATTGCCATTAACTAGAGAAGATCAAGTGACACAGGACAAGAAGAGATTCACACAAGTCACACCTACCAAGAAATTGGTTTGAAGGCTTAGTGGGAGAAACATTGGCCCATAGAGCAGGTGTAGAATATCACCATAGAGTCAAACTAGTTGATTTCCAAAAATGGGTCAAAGAATATAGTGGGTCACGAGCTTTGTATGACCATTTAGGAATCTTCAAATAAGTTCTGAGAGTTGAACATATAACAGAATTTCATACGTAGTTCGAGGGGTTTGGGATGACCTAGAGAGAAAAAGATTTTATTTGATGTCAGACCATACTTTTTGGGGATCTATTACTGATCTACCAGCCTTGGCCATGAAATTGGTTGTTTCTTGCACAAAAATGGGAATCAAACATAGCATTGTAGCAGAAATCTACAACTTCAAACAAAAATAGGGAGAAACCATAAGAAATTGTGTGGGTTGGCGAATGACGCAATACATCGATAGATGTCCAAAGTTGGAGATTCCAACCAAGGAAAGGCTTGTATATCAATAAGAATTTGCATGCCATTTTGTATACTAAGAAACATGCGACTTGGGAAGCATGTAGCCTGGATGCAATCGACTTGAGGGATAACTGAAAATTTTTGAATGAAGAAAACACTGTTAAGGATACTTAGAGTGAGCGGACCACATCTACTGTATCAAAATAGGTAGGAACGATTGTGGAAGCTCCTGTCAATGCTATAGAGGAAATGCTAAAGTTTATAAATTATATGATGAATAACATACAAACCATGCCAATGAGAGGGACGTACAACGTCCACCATAGGGGGAACCTATAGGACAACTAGGACAATCAAAATGGTGTGCCATCGACGGCAAATGGAAAACCCACAAAACATATGAGTGCTGTTATTAGCCTAAATACAATCAAAATGTCTAGTACGTATCGATGAGACAACAAGTGTTTGGTGGATATAGCTAAATGTCACTTAAAAGCCGGATACACACCAAAATTTGATGTATTCGATCATTTTTTTCAAAAGAAGCTATGTAATTCTGCTGCTGATGATTCTCAAATTGTAATATAGTCTATCATTCCCTCTTAGTCTCTCTGAGCCTACAAACCATGTGAGTGGCCGAATGCGCGTGGGAAAGGGTCCCAAGTTTTAAAGTCAAAACCCTTAGTTTTGTAACACACATGATCATTATCTTGGGAATTATTGGACGTCGGCTGAGAGCTTCATTGCTGCTGCAAATTGTAATCAATCTTTCTCCTTGTCTGGTGATCAAGATTTGATTCCGAATAGCACATTGTGTTCCTTGTCTCTTTCTCTTTAATCTAAGTGTAATCATTCTCAATTCTATTGAAGTTCGCGACATCTTGTCTCTAAGCTAAATGCATTGATTTGAGGTCTTAAATGGTTATTTTTTGATGTTTTGACCTTGGAAGAGTGTTTCTAAGCTTGAAGGGAACCTTTCTGGGTAGTT